>NC_090376.1:86177327-86486031 GCF_036365525.1 Heterodontus francisci | reverse complement strand
GCCTCTGTTCCCACCGCTGTGGCCTTTAATTGACTGTTGAAGCTCACTCTAATCCAGTGTTGCCCCTGCGAAAATCATTAGTTTAATCTACTACACCTTGAAAGTGGGTTGCAAGAACTGGAAACAGTTCTGACTTCTGTTTCCTGCCCTGAACGTGAAAATTCAGCCCTCTATGTCTGCATACAAAATATGTGTCATGGCATTAGTACATTTTCATTCAGTGAAAATAAAGTTGCTTCAGAATCTCAGTGGTTGTAATTCTGAGCACTATGTGGGCCACTACTGAAAATGTCATCAATGACTGCCTAAAGCACTTGTGTCTCCTATAGCAGTGGCTGTTGATCTGCTGGTTGATCAAATGAGCGTTCAACTCCTCTTCAACTTTCTGTTGCTGCTGGTACTCCTCATTAACTTCCGTTAAGTACAAAATACTTATAAATTAAAGCATTTAACTTGGAATTTGTTCCCTAAACATCTGCACCATACTTTCCTCCTTTAAAACCCTACTTTAAAACCATTATTAAAACCTATCTAATTAGCTGAGCTTTTGGTCACACCTTCTCGTAGCTCCTTCTTTTGTTCAATGTCCACTTTTTTATTATACCTCTGCCAAATGCTTGAGATGTTTCCTACATTAGAGACATTTGTCAAGAAAACACTTTATGTCAAATGAAAAAATATTATTTCATCAGTTGGACACTTACATTAAACTTTTAATGAAAAAAATCCTACAGTTAACTTTTAAAATACTGGCAGCCAAGATGGCCACCGCAATTTGCATCTGAAACACCTTTGCACATTCCAAGGCCTCCAACAGGAGACAGAAGTCTGAGAAGCCTGGACCCAGAACAATGGCTTGCTCCAAGTAGTTGAATTACCTAGGATTGCTTCATTAGCACAGCATCAAGGCAATCCTGACACATTGACTTTGGAAGAGCAACTCTTCCAAGTGTAAATATTGGCATCCTGGGGCCTGTGGAGCCAATTCTGAACCTTGTATCTCATTAGAAGGTTCCAGAGAATACACTGAGGCAGTCATCTGTCCATCAGTGAAAAACTGGAAGTTTCCTGGAATAAAGAAACAAGCAGTAAATGAAACTGAGCAGCAGCAGAAAGGCTGTGTGCTTTCCTCTCTCTCTCTCTCTCTCTCTTCCCCTCCAGAAAACATCAAGTTTGAAAACCGTCTGCAACTGTGGACCCTGCAAGCCTATGGATTGCTACAGAAACCGGGCAGGAAAGCCAGCTACAAGTCTGCCAAGAAAAACCTGAGCCAAGCAGGCCAGCCACAAAGTGCACTTTGACCAGCCAAAGACTTCAAGAAAACAACTTCAGCCGGAAGACCACCGAATCATCCAACCTCACAGACTGGGTATTTAACTTTTATTTATTCTGGACTCCAATCCCACCACAAAATCTACTTTTCACTCTGTAATCTATTTGTGTGTCAGTGATTCTCATGTGAATGTGTGTGCGGGAATGTGTAGCGTATTTTGTTTTTGATCGGGATTGGATGGATTGGATGGTAAGTATAATAAACTCACCCTTTCTTGTTTAATCTCAAGAAAACTTGTCTGATTGATTCTTTCATGATCACATTAAAGGTAAAAGGTAGAGCACTCACTGAGGTGGTAAGCACAACCACTGTTTAATAAAGGAATAAACCCTGTTGCGGTCAAATAAGAGGAAGGGTAAGAGGGGCAACTGTGACCCCCTCCTTACCTGGCTGTAACACACTATATAAATTCAAGTTGTTATAATAAAATGCTGAAAGTAACCATACAACAAAGCGACACCATTTGGAATTACGGAAAATATATTATTAATCCTGTAGTGCTGAATTGTGTTGGGGCACAATCATAACTGATCTCTGTACTAGCTCAGCACTTTGGAAAATAAAGTAATCTGAAAATGTTGCCATCATGATTTTAAAATTCCTTACCCACAAATTCCTTCCACTGATCTTTCACTGAAGTGAAAGATGGTCAGGAGAATCACCGTGGAAATTCAACCCCAACTGGCATTTACATAATTTAAGCTGTCAAACTGTGAGCAGCCTTACCCTTGGAAATCTTTCTCAGGCTTGCAAAAGTCTTCCTGACCTGTTCCCAAAATGCAATATTGTGTAAGAATCCTAGGAAATCCCTATATTGGGTTGTCTTGCTAATTTAAGAAAACTAGCATAAATACTATGACATTCCTTTAATTTCATAGTGATACAGAATTTTATACTGAACTATATTTTTAATTCTGTTTGTGATATGCTCTGGGTAAAAGCAGCTGAGAGATGACTTGATGGGAAATTGTGGTTTGGGCCTTTATTGACCAAGTGTTTTTGACCTTGAAGGTTTGGAAAGTGACCAAGTGGTAAAAAGGTAAATGTCAGCAGAAATCTAGAAGAGTGTGCAAGCAGGCGGCCTGCTGTGTACTGACTAAACAGATAAACACCTTAGCAGAACTTCAGAGGCCCAGATGTGAGTTGGAGCCGAGACAAAATAAATGGGTGCCAAGGCCACGATGTTTTCCTTGCTTTGGTCAGGCACTAGCACTGGAATGTTTATCAGCTGATAAGAGTCCGAGCATGGGAAGCCAGATATCATGAGAGTTTAACCTGACTTGGGCGGGCAGATGGATTAATAACATCTTTTGTAATTTGACTGTTCACATAATAGCGAGGTAATGATTGAGCTAAATCAGTCTCCATCAGCTTTGCTGTGTAGAGAAAGTGTAAGAGGACATACCCCAAGCACAGAAGTTGTAGAGGTATTGAGTGTTGCATTGACTGACATGATGGTACCTGGGATATGACCAGGAAGTAGTTACATGGAGATCGCGCTTCTACACAGTGCGTAATAGTAACGCTGTTTCACTTTGATACTACTAGTCAGACATCGGCATGTGTCAAGTCTTACTTGCACTGAATAAAATATAACCACTGTCACAATTTGGGACTTGAGAATAAGAGGTTAAAGGGTTAATTGACTCTAATACCCTAAATTCCAACAAGCGTGAGAGTATTCACTCAATCAGTAACCTCTCGCTGTGCGTGCTGAAGATTAAAGCGTAGAGAAGACTTCCCTAAGTCCCAATTATTGCTCATCTACTCTGTTTCCCAGCAAAACATCCAAACTATCAGCATGATAGGGCGGCATCTGCCTAGGTGCTGTTTCCAACCTGCCATAGCTACTTTCCAAAGCAGCTGAAACAACCAACTCTGTTGAAATAAACCAGCAGCACTTTATGGGCTGGTGCCACCATGATGCCCCATTCCTTTCCATTCAATGTGTACCCTTCATTTTTGCCAGAATTATTGAATTAGTTTCTTGTTTCTGTATGGCATTGCATGTTGCACAGATGCACAATGTTACACAGATGTACTCAATAATATACTGCCCTAGAAATTCGGCCACGCAGCACCCATTGATTGAGCACTAAACAGCCTTCTAGGTCTCCAATTTGGCGGGCATGAAGCACACATTCATTAAGAGCTGGAATCGCGTTGCCCGCCATATTGGTAAAGGCCAAAAAATTGTTGTGCAGTGCCCACACCTGAAAAAGGCATTAGGACCTTTGCTTACGAAAGTAAAGGGCCTAATGCCTGTTTAAGACAGCTACTGTAAGATTGGCTTGGCCTGAGGCAGATGATGCTGACACTGGCCACCCTCAAGAAAACCAGGTCTACACACTAAAGTTGATTGCCTATTAAGTGACAACCAACAAGGCAATTTTAAAAAATATACTTAACTGAATATGGAGCCAGGAGGAGCAGGACTAATCCTCTTGAGACCATACTAAATATCGAGGGCTGCTGCCATCCAACTCACTCCCACCCAATCACTGGTGACTCCTACCCAAAATGCTGCCACTTCCCCAATCACTGCCACCATCTATCCCCCAAATGCCACTGCTGCAATCCCTGATCACCGCTGCTCCTTCCTCCGCACACCTCACCCTCCCCTCTCCCTGGCCCCCTCTTCCTCCCCCTGACCACTGCTATGTCCCAAACCAGTCACTTCCTGCTACCTCCTGATCCGATCACTGCCCCCCTTCCTGATCCAATTACTCTCCCTTCCTGACCCTATTGCCTGATTTCATCACTTAACTGTGGTCTGCTGCGGTCCAGTCTTCCATTGTGCTTTGCCAGCAAGCTGCCCATTACTGGCCGGAGCTCCACAGAGGAAATGTAGCTCCACAGAGGAAATGTAGCTTGATACCTAATCTCAGATACACCTCAGACCTCACCATTCAAGCACAGGGCATGCCTGAATTTCTAAACCCTAGGGAAGCCACTATTCACAAAAGTGCTGTTATTGCCTTTTCTGTTGCTGCTGCTACTGTTCCACTGGGAATTGTATGAAGCTCTCTACAAGCTGAAATAGGGTTTCTGTCAATTTTTAATGGCATGGTGAATTGGAATCTGATGATGCCACAGATATCTCCTGCTGGCAATGGAAAGACCCTGTAATGTAGAGGTCAAAGACTGTTATAATTTTAACAGTCAGCAATTCTAATTATGAATTGTATCTCCAGGTCTTGCAGTAATATGTCATATGTTAGCGACAGCCCCGATTTATTCTGAGTCTGAGCAAGCACAGTTGCTCAGAAAGTCCCACATAGCTGGAGTGGTACACCCTGTGGCTGCAGCAGGAATGTGTCCATGTATCCATTTCTGATAACCTCTGTGCTCTGGGGTTCCAACTCCATATCATACTTCTGCACTTTATATAAATTAGTGCTGTTCTTTCTAATTTGAATATAATATAAGCCATGACTGATTGAAACTGAATTGGTGTACAATGTGTATTACCAACCTTAGCAGAATTAGTCCATCAGAATACAAGAACAGGAGTAGGCCATTCAGATCCTCTCAGCTGTTCTGTCAGCTGGTAGCTGTCGCTCAGTTGGTATCACTCTGAGTGAGAATATGTGAGATTCAAGCCCCCCCTCCGGAGACTTAGGAACAGAGAAGCAGGAGTAGGCCATTCAGCCCATTGAACCAGCTCTGTTCATTCAATTAAATCATGGCTGATCATCTATCTCAATGCCACATTTCAGGACCAAAGTCTAGGCTGACACTTCAGTGCAGTACTGAGCGAATGCTGCAGTGGCAGAGGTGCCGTCTTTCAGTTGAGGCGTTAAACTGAAGTTCTGTCTGCCCTTTCAGTTGGACATAAAAGATCTGATGTCATTATTTTAAAGTAGAGCAGGGGAGTTATCCCCTGTTGTCCTGACCAATGTTTATCCTTCAATCAACATCACTTAAAAAAAAGCTTATCTGGTCATTATCACATTGCTGTTTCTGGGAGCTTACAGTGCATAAATAGGCTGCTGCATTTCTTATATTACAATGGTGATTAAGCTTCAAAAAGTACTTAATTGGCTGTAAAGTGCTTTGGGACATCCTGTGGTAGTGAAAGGTGCTAAATAAATGCAAGTATTTATTTTAATGAGATCGTGGCTGATCTGTATCTTAACTCCATTCACCAGTGTTATCTCTAAATTCTTTTGTACCTTTGGTTAGCAAAAATCTAGTGATTTCAGATGTAAAATTATCAGTTGAGCTAACATCTACTGCTTTTTGTGGGAGAGAGTTTCAGACTTCTACCACACTTCTTTCCCGATTGGCTGTAAGAAACTGTAATATGTAAGAAGCTGCAATGTTCTCAACTAAATTGAACTTGTGGTTGAGACTTGGGGAAGCTATCCAACCTGGGGGCATTGACAGTTTAGATGAGATATGAAACAACTGTCGCCAGTTGTACAGAAACTTGACCAAATTTACCAGCATGCTTTGCAGGGCAAAAAGAGACTTTTGAAGTAAAGTAACCTACTAAAAGCTGCAGGGTGCTTTTTCACAGATAGACAAAAACCCCTGGACTGTGACTGAAAACAACACTTTTGAGGCCTTGGAATGTTTAGCCATGAGGCCCTCTGTATGTTAAAGACAGCCGTACTTCGAAGCTATATTAAGTCATTTTTCTTGATGGAATGTAATGTTAATTAGTGTGCAGAACCTTAGTATGGTTTCACTAGTCTGATAAGATCATTTGGACTGAATAACCGTTATGAATAGCTCTGAGCATAAGTGACTGGTAACAGGCGAATACAAACAAGGAAGCTCTGAAAGTTAATTTACAAATTGAAAATAAGATATTTTGAGAGAGTTGTGGAAAACAGCCTAGGATGCAATAACAGAAGATAATGCAAAAGCTCTTGTTGGTCAAAGGCAGAAGGCGTGTGTGAAAACTCTAGAAGTTTGTGGAGGATGGGCAATGTCATGGTGGGCTTTAACTCTACATTTCAAACAAAGAACTTGAAGCTCCACTAGATAATTTATATGATGAAAGACCTTTACTGGACAGTGAGGTCCTGTCAATGTAACATCCAATCCATTGTTGGAAAAAAGGTATAAAATGTGGTTGTTAAAGGAACCTCACTGCTGCAGTCAGAAGGAGAATTTTGCTAGGAGGACTTATAATCAACAAGAACTGATCATCTGTTGGTAGTTGTATCTATCGTTATCTCTTGTAACATTATTGGTGTACTGCTTGCATTGTAGTGTTCTAATTATTACTAATTTTAGATTGTGTGGTAATAGTGGTTTTGAATCTGCCTTGAAGATACAATAAAATCTTATAGATGGAACTTATGTGTCCTGTGTAATTTCTCATAAATCTCACATAAAAGAAACCTGTAGACTCCAGGAATGCGGTCTTACATGGCCAGGCTCTGATTTTAAGGTAATAAAAACAAAAAGTGCTGGAAAGGTCATTAACCTGAAACATTAACTTTTCTTCTCTCTCCACAGATGCTGCCAGACCTGCTGAGTATTTTTCAGCGCTTTTTGTTTTTATTTTAGCTTTCCAGCATCTGCAGTATTTTTCTTTTATGCTCTGATTTTAAGGTTACATCCTGTTGTTCTGGACAATCACCCCCCCCCCCCCCCCCGCCCCATCCTACCCCACCAGAAGAAAAAGTTTCTCTCTATCTACCCTATCAATCCCTTTCTAAATTCTTAAAATCTCAATTAAACTACCCCTTAACCTTCTATATTTAAGGGGAATACAAGCCGAATTTACGTAATCTTTCCTCATAATCTAATCCTTGAATCCCTGGAAACATTCTGGTGAATCAGTGTTGCATTCCTTCCAAGGGGAATATGTCAAAGATGTAATTCTCGGAGCTGTACACAATATTCCAGATGTGGTCTAACCAGGGCTTTGTATAGCTGTAGTAGAACTTCCTTCCCTTTCTAGCCCTCTAGTTATAAAGGCTAACATTCTATTAGCGTTTTTGATTATATTTTGCACCTTACAATAACATTTTAGTGATCTGTGTCCATGGTTCTCTAAATCTCTTTGGACCTTCACTGTTCCTAGATTTTTACAATTTAAATAATACCTGGATCTATCCTTTTTTGGTCCAAAATGGGATGACTTCACAATTACCTGCATTTAAATCCATCTGAAACAATTTCATCCACTCAGTTAATCTATTTGTGTCTCTGTAATTTTATGCTCCCATCTACATTACTTTGGATACCAATAATCTTTGGGCAATCAGCAAGCTTGGAGATGTGGTTCTTTATTGTGTTATCTAATTCATTAATAAACACAGTAATTATTTGAAATCCTAGCACAGATCCTTGTTAAACACCACTTGTCACTTCTTTCCAATTCAAGTACATTCTCATTATCGCTACTCTCTGTCTACTACTAACCTAATCAATCTTGTAACAAGGTCAACCATTCGTTTTCAATTCCATGACCTTTAATTCTAGCTAACTGTCTCTTATGTGGAATCTTATTAAATGCCTTCTCGAAGTCTATGTAAACTATATGCATAGACTTTCCCCTGTCTACAACTTTAGCAACTTCCTCAAAAAAAAAATTAAGTTCATTAGACATGACCTACCCATTACAAATTCATGTTGGCTCTAATCAGCTCAAATTTCTGCAGGTGCCCAGTCTCACTGCCCTTAATTATAGATTTCAGCAATTTCCACACAACAGATGTTAGACTAACAGGTTCATAATTTCCTGAGGCTAAAAATTGGTTAAGTCCTGCTAGTAGGCACAGAGATTGCAATGTGTGATTATCCCGCACCCAAGGCAACGCGCAAACTTCGTACAGCCTGCTCATCTCCATCTCCAGGCGCGTATCCATTGTCTCTCGAGATAAGGAGGCCCAAAAGAAAAAAGAAAAAATTGGTTAAGTCCTGCTAGTAGGCACAGAGATTGCAATGTGTGATTATCCCGCACCCAAGGCAACGCGCAAACTTCGTACAGCCTGCTCATCTCCATGATTGCAGCATGCAGCCCAGTGCTAAGCATGGTGCTGTCTGGCTGCACACTCAGCAGGGGGAACAGGTTTGTCTGAGGATAGCACCAATTAAAACTAACCTACATTTCTTAAAACCAGGCTGAACCTTTAAAAGGAGGTGCATTCTGGCTGTGGCAGATGTTGGAAGTATCTGTAAAAGCATTTCTCCATAGAAAGAAAAAGGGGCAATGGAACAGCAGGCCAATGGAAGGGTCCCCAACTTCTCCTATGCAGTGCTGAAGCCCTTAGAGCAGGAGATGGAAAGAAGGAGAGAGGCCATGTTTCTGTGGGGGTGGGGTGTGGGGGGGTGCCAGCAAGCCCTCCAGCCGTATACTTTGACAGGAATGAGAGCAGTAGCCATGGAGATCAATGCAAGGAGTCTGGCCCAAGGAACTGGCTGCAGTGCTGGTAAAAGTTCAATGACCTAATATGAGTGGTCAAGTTCAGTGAATTCATTTAGAGATGGGATTTCCTCCACACTGCTCAATACACCATGGCCCCATCACTCATCCATTAGCAATCTCTAACAATCAAGACTCATGCCTAACATTCAAATGTTCCAGTTCACCATCACACACTTATCACACACTTACCGAATTACAGGACATTATAAATGAGGGAGGCCATTCAGTCTACTTTAGTTCTTCCATCCAGAATGAAAACTATTGCGTTCCTCCCTCCACCTTATCTTACCTCACTAACTCTTCAATAAATCAAGATTTTTCACTTCCTTATGCTACCCGAAACATCTTTCCAAGTGTTCTCTTTGTGTGAAGAATTGTTTTTGAAAACCGTTTTTGATCTTGACCAATATATGAGAGGTATTGGCTTTGTAATGCAGAGTGAGAGGCTTTGATACCAAGGAAGGCAGTTGAGCATTTGGAAATGGGATGCTGCACAGACTTACAGCAAAAGATTGCAAAAGGCAGGGGTACTGCAGATACAATGGACTGGATTTTACCAACCCCATGACGTCGGACTCCGTGGCGGGGGGACTGTGCCAGAAGATGGTTGCAGCAGAGGCCTGCCACTAAGATTGACACCAGGAGGGCCTAACCTGAGCCTCCCGGCGGTGGCGAGGCTCGATGGTGGCCACCCACCACCCCCTCGCTGGGCAATGGGACCTCAATTTCAATATTTAAATTAATGAGATGAATAAATTTAAATCAACTTGCCTTGAATCTTCTGGGCCCGCCCCGATCTTCGACACGGCGGCCAGTACTCACGCACCTTCAATTCCCCATCTGGGGAAAGCAGGCATGACACTGGTGGGGAGGGGAGAGGAGTTAGATTTTTACTGTGGGGTAGCAGGACAGGTGAAATAAGCATCATCAGTTTAGGGGATGGTGGGAAAGGGACATGTTTCAACTTTGTGCAGTCTGGAGTGGGTAAAGTCAGAATTCAAAGGTAAGTGTTTTAGGGGGAAGGGCAAATACACTGTAATTTTTATTAGGGGAGTTGGAAAGGGGCATTACAATTTTATTTTGTAAATTTTGTGGTGAGTTCACTTTAAGAATTCAAATTTGCTGGGCGGGTAGGCTGCACTTTAAAAATAGCGCCAGCTCCTGCGCATAGGCATCTGACGCCATTGCCAGTGACAGACAGTCTGCCCCCTCCACGTGATAGGAAGGGGTGGGCTACCCTGGCTATTTAAATGAGCAGCCGCGCGGGAGATTGCGGCAGTTCTTTGCTGTGCGGCTCACACATGCGTGCCGCCATTTTTTGAGCTTGTCACCGGGAGAAATGGCGGGCTCTTAAAATCCAGCCCAATGGTTCTGCACTGGACTGTAGAAACAGATACAGAGGGATAATCTCTGTAACCTCCTCCACTCCCACCACTCTCAAAGAACACTGTGTGTCTCCAATTTTGGTTTCTTTTGCATGGCCCGTTTCCTACACCCAATCATTAGTGGCCATGCCTTCAGCTGTCTAGGCTGTAGCTCTGGAATTTCCTCCCTAAACTACTATGCCTCTCCATTTCTCTTTCCCTTAAGACACTCCTTAAATCCACATATTTGATCACCTATACTAAAGTATCCTTCTTTGTTTTGATGTTGATATTTGTCTGATTACATTCCTGAGAAATACCTTGGGATGTTTTACTATGTTTAAGGTGCTATATTAGCAAGTTGTTGTTGTTTAGTTAAGTAAGATGAACCATGGAAGTGGAAATTCTGTGTAATTTTCATTTTGAAACATTGTATCAATATAACTTGTATTGCTTTTACTAAATAACTTTGATTACACCTATGTATATTTCCGATTACTGTGGAAACAGGTAGTTTATAATTTCAACCAAACTTCATCTTATCTAGTGTTAATTCAGCTAATCTCTGGAGAAGTTGAAGAAATAGACATGTGAAAGATGAGAGTATCTGGCACAGAGCACAAAAGGATGTTGGAGTTATATCTCTGGGTTTTGCTATTTTACAAGTAGTTACAAGAAGTTGTAAGTCAACTACCATAAATTATGTTGCTCAGTCCACTTACAGGAATGATTGATGCCACTAAACAGTGTCGACAGCAGAACCAAATTCATAAGAATTCTTTATTCTAGTGTCCTGGAATACCTTAAAGTTGATATTTTATATATTTCTATAAAGCCTCTTTGTCACTTTCTAAAGAGCTCCAGTTTTTTGGGATTTTCCTTGCAGTGCAATTATTGCAAATGTAACCAGGTTTCATTTGGTTTTTGAAGCAAAACCTTTAATGTAGATCAGAATTAGTAGAAACCAAAACAACAAGCCCTGGAGCATTCTATTCAGAACTTCCCCCACCCTGACATCAATACTGTAACTACCCACCGCCCCGCACCCCCCACTGCTTTCTTTCCTTCAGCCCAGTCCTTATCCATATTCATGTTTTATTTCAAATTCTCATTACTTCCAGTTCCAGTACCAGCCTTTCATACAAAATTTTTATCAAAGGCTTTTTGGAAATGAACTGCACCATATCATTTATAGAACATTTTACGAATATGCATTCTCATCTTGCAGCTTTGTCCACCAGGAGTACATATTGAGAATGCTCGGAACTTTTAGCCCTATACCTTTGGGTTTTCCGCTGTCCATTTGGGATATCATTTGCTCAAGACCAGCAAAGAAGTTCATCAGCAGGACTTTCCCCTTTTGCTGTCTGATGTGTGTAAGTCATGGCTCAGTTGGTAGCATTCTTGTTTCTGAGTTTGAAGGTTCTGGGTTTAAGTCCCCCTCCAGTGCTTAAGCATAAAAGCCAAGGCTAACAGTGCAGTAGTGAAGGAAATGCTGTGCTGTTGGAGGTGCTGTCTTTTGGATGAGATGTTAAACTGAGGCCTGTCTGTCCTCTTAGGTGGATGTAAAAGATCCTTTGGCACTATTTCAAAGAAGAGCAGGGGAGTTATCCTTGATGTCCTGGCCAATATTTGTCCCTTAATCAACATCACAAAAGAAAACAGATTATCTAGTCACAAAGGTAATAATATGTGAATTACTACCTGAGCCTCAAGCAAATTGGCATAGGATAAATAAGATCGAATTGAATGTGTGGTTTAAAGATTGGTGTGAGAGGAATGTGTTTTGATTCAGACTGGCACCAGTACTGGGGAAAGAGGGAGCTGTACTATTGGGATGGCCTTCTCCTGAACTGTGCTGGGACCAGTGTCCTGATAAATCATGTAACTAGGGCTGTAGAGAGGGCTTGAAATTAAATAGTGGGGCTGAGGGTTCAGGTGAGGGGAAATTTAGAAAGTTAACAAGAAAGGATAAGGCAATAGTGCAGAGTAGTGATACATGTAGATAACCAAAGTGTGACAGGAAAGGACAGAGTGTAAAAACATAACAGTGCACCAGCAAATAAGGTCAGAGGAGGGAAAAATGGTAAAAAGGCAGAATTAAATGTTCTTTATCTGAATGCACGTGGCATTCATAATAAGATGGATGAATGATAGCACAAATAGAAATAAATGAGTATGATATGATAGTCATTACAGAGATGTGGTTGCAAGGTGAACAAGGTTGGGAACTAAACATTCAAGAGAACTTTGGAAGGACAGGAAGAAAGGAAAATCAGGTGGGGTTGCTCTGTTAATAAAGGATGAGATCAGCGCAGTAGTCAAAGATAATCTTGACTCAGAAGATCAAAATGTAGAATCAGTTTGGGGTGGAGATAAGAAATAGCAAGGGAAAGAAGACCCCGGTGGGAGTAGTTTATAGGCCCCTAACTGTAGTTACACTGTAGGACAGAGTATAAATCAAGAAATAATGAGGGCTTGTAGGAAAGGTACTTCAATAATCCTGGGAAATTTTAATCTTCATATAGATTGAGTGAATCAAATTGGCAAAGGCAGCCTGGAGGATGAGTTCATAGAGTATAGTGGTTTGGAAGGCATATGGGATACTTGCCTTTATCAGCCGAGGCATAGACTATAAGAGCAGGAAGGTTATGATGGAGCTGTATAAAACGCTAGTTAGGCCACAGCTGGAGTACTGTGTACAGTTCTGGGCACCACACTATCGGAAGGATGTGATTGCATTGGAGATGGTGCAGAGGAGATTCACCAGGATGTTGCCTGGGCTGGAGCATTTCAGCTAAAAGGTAAGAAGGTAGAGAAGCAGTGGCAGACATTTAAGAAAATAGTTCATAACTAGGGCCCTACCAAATTCATGGCCATGAAAAATGCGTCACGGACCGTGAAATCTCAGGTCCGCTGTGAAATCTTCGGTCCTCCGTGAAATCTGCCATTTTGCGAACTTTGCGCGTTTTATTCATTGATGCAAGGCTCATCTCACTGATTGCTGGGCATGTTGCGAACACGTGCGTTTTAGTGATTGACACAAGTCTCAACTTGCTGATTGGTAGATGAGGGAGGGCTTTTGGTGCAGTTTTGAGAAAATCAGTCTCAAGTATTAGCATGCAAGTAAGAATGCCAGAATGAGCAAATCAAAAACAAAATCAAATCACAACCATTACTGCAGCAGATTGAGTGAAAGAATTCAGAAGCCAAATTCTGCATGCTGATGGTGGAATACAGTTTTGTATACACTGCAATGTTTCGTGGATCACACACGGCGGGCAATGGTTCAGCATCATTTAGAATCTGAAAGCCATTTCAGCAGAAAGAGAGCATCTGACACCAAACCGATGGAAAACAAACATGCAAAAAAAAAGCAACGATTTCATCTCTTTTTAAGAAGTCGACAGAGGTCAGAAAAGTGCCAACATACCATTGGAAAAACTTCATCACCCAAAGCTGTGGGTAATCATTCAATATAATATGCAAAATGATGGTTACTTGCCAAGTGCAAATAAACTGCGACAGGGCGACCTCCCAAAGGTTTTTGCTACACATTTTGAGAAGATGAAGTCTCAGATTAACACACACGAGTTGTCTGAGAATTCCGGCAAACTCTGTGGATGCAGGTGTTCACAGCACAGGGAAGGGAATGAAGAAAGAGGCAGTGGCTGGTTGCTGCATGCCCATATTCAACCACTGACTTCAGGAAGTTTGTAGTCAGCTTTTTACAATAGTTATTGAGTGTACAATAAATGGCATTTGAGATCAGAAACCTCCCTTGTCTTTTTTTTTGTTTTAAATAGATCACGGTTTCATGGTTTGTTGTGACACCATGAAATTTATGATTTAAATATGTGAAATCATGAAGTTCACAATTCTTAAAATGCCTTGACTATGAAATTTATAAAATTTGACCATGAATTTGTAGGGCCCTACTCATAATTCTCAACAAAGATATATACTATTGAGAAAGAAAGACTCTATGTGAAATTTGTGCCATCTGTGGCTAACTAAGAAAGTTAAGGATGGTATCAAAGTGAAAGAAAAGGTGTACAATGCTGTGAAGGTTAGTGGTAGGCCAGAAGATTGGGAAAATTTTAGAAACCAGCAAAGAATGGCGAAGAAAATAATAGAGGAAGAAATTAGGGTACGAGCTTAAACTAGCAAGAAATATAAAAACAGACAGTAAAAGCTTCTACAAATATATTGTTACAACCATGTGATGTGATGTGGGTGGTTCCCACTGTTCAACTCTCCATCTGACTGCAGCAAGTGTATTTGTATAAGAGTATAGCACCTTTGTGTTTTATTTTTCAAATAGCAGACAGCGACTGGTTTTCTTCTAGGTTTTAAAAAACAGAAAGTCAATTGTTTATTGATCAATATGCCTTATCCTGAAATTGTTGCAACGGCATTCACTCACGCATTCATTTGCACACGTGCGCGCACATGCATTCACACACACACACACACACACACACACAAAAGAGACAGAGAGAGAAGGGAAAAAGGAAGAAGTCTTTTAGTGAGCGAGAAGGTTACGATAAATTCTCAAATTCTTGAATTCTCTTGGAAATTAAGTTCTCGATGGATGCAGGCCTGAGATGAGTGTAGATTTCTCTCTTGATTGAACTGAAGACGGTGGGTTACTTTTAGCTCTCACTGCTGTATACTGTAGATGCCAGATTCTGCAGCAGGGCATGTGCTTTTTCTGGCTTGGCAGGAACCCAAGCTGTTAGGATGTTGGAGGAGTAATTTCTTCTCTCAGAGGGTCGTTAATCTTTGGATTTCTTTTCTCCAGAGAGCAGTGGAAGCTGGGTCATTGAATATATTCAAGGCTGAGCGAGACAGATTTTTGATCTTCAAAGGAGTCAAGGGTTATGGGGAGGCTGGCATGAAAATGGAGTTGAGGCCACAATCTGTCCTGTACACAAAAAGCTGGACAAGTCCAACCCGACCAATTACGGCCCCATCAGTCTACTCTGAAAAATCAGTAAAGTGATGGAAGGTGTCATCAACAGTGCCATCAAGCAGCACTTACTTAGCAATAACCTGCTCAGAGATACCCAGTTTGGATTCCGACAGGGTCACTCAACACCTGACCTCATTACCGCCTTGGTTTAGACATGGACAAAAGAGCTGAACTCAAGAGGTGAGGTGAGAGTGACTGCCCTTGACATCAGGGCAGCATTTGACTGAGTATGGCATCAAGGAGCCCTAGCAAAACTGGAGTCAATGGGAATTGGGAGAAAACTCTCTGCTGGTTAGAGTCATACCTAGCGCAAAGGAAGATGGCTGCGGTTGTTGGAGGTCAATCACCTGAGCTCCAGGACATCACTGCAGGAGTTCCTCAGGGTCGTGTCCTAGGCCCAACCATCTTCAGCTGCTTCATCAATGACCTTCCTTCAATCATACGGTCTGAAGTGGGGATGTTCGCTGATGATTGCACAATGTTCAGCACCATTCGCGACTTCTCAAATACTGAAGCAGTCCATGTAGAAATGCAGCAAGACCTGGACAATATCCAGGCTTGGGCTGATAAGTGGCAAGTAACATTTGCGTCACACAAGTGCCAGGCAATGACCATCTCCAACAAGAGAGAATCTAACCATCTCCCCTTGACATTCAATGGCATTACCATTGCTGAATCCCCCACTATCAACATTCTCAGGGCTACCATTGACCAGAAACTGAACTGGAGTAGCCAAATAAATACTATGGCTACAAGAGCAGGTCAGAGGCTAGGAATCCTGCGGCGAGTAACTCACCTCCTGACTCCCCAAAGCCTGTCCACCATCTACAAGACACAAGTCGGGAGTGTGATGGAATACTCTCCACTTGTCTGGATGGGTGCAGCTCCAACAACACTCAAGAAGCTCGACACCATCCAGGACAAAGCAGCCCGCTTGATTGTCACACCATCCACAAACATTCACTCCCTCCATCACTGACGCACAGTGGCAGCAGTGTGTACCATCTACAAGATGCACTGCAGCAATGCACCAAGGCTTCTTAGACAGCAGCTTCCAAACCCGCGACCTCTACCAACTCGAAGGACAAGAGCAGCAAATGCATGGGAACATCACCACCTGCAAGTTCCCCTCCAAGTCACACACCATCCTGACTTGGACCTGTATCGCCGTTCCTTCACTGTCACTGGGACAAAATCCTGGAACTCCGTTCCTAACAGCACTGTGGGTATACCTACCTCACATGGACTGCAGCGGTTCAAGAAGGCAGCTCACTACCACCTTCTCAAGGGCAATTAGACATGGGCAATAAATGCTGGTCTGGCTAGTGACACCCACATTCCATGAATGAATAGAAAAAACCCCAAACCCCATGCAAGCCCATAGTAATCCTCAGGGACACAGGTGCCATGAGATCCCTTTTACTGGGAAAAGGACTGACCTTTTTCCCAGAGAGTGCAGTAAACTCCAGAATGATGGTGACTGGTATTGGAAGGCAACGCATACCCGTTCCTTTACGCTGGGTGCACTTGGAGTGCGACCTAGTATCGGGATCAGTGACCGTAGAGATTGTCCCTAGTTTGCCTGTGGATGGGGTTGACCTGCTCCTCAGTAATGATCTGACAGGGATGATGGTGGTAGCTTCCCCAGCAGTGAAAGAGAGATTGCAGGAGGTCAAAGAAACAGGGCAGTGGCAGGAGTCGGTACCCTGCAGTTTCCCTGAGTGTGTAATGAGTGAGGCCATGATCAAACCAGCTCCCCCAGAGGAGACTGCATTGGCACTGCAGGCAGATGACCATGAGCTCTGTCTGTCTGAGACTCTCTTTGGAAAGTTAGCAGACCCAGGGAAGGAATTAAATAAATTTTACCTAGCTGAGGCTCAGCGAGCTGACCCAGTATTGAAAAAGTTAGCACAGGCTGTCCCTGATTGCTACTATTTAAAGAATGAGGTACTGATGAAGAAGTGGAGTTCTCCTCACAAACCTGAGAGCAAGGAGTGGACGGTAGTTCACCAGTTAGTGGTGCCACAGAGGTACTGGAGAGAAATAGTAAGAATGGCCCGTGAGACTACAGTGGCTGTACATGTCGGTATATGAAAAACTGTAGGAGTACTGTAGGAGTTGCCACATGTGCTAGGTTGAGGGGAAACCCCAGCCTGCAGTGAAGGCCCACAAACGGGTGCAATTAGCAGAGATTCACAATGGTGATTAATTTAATCTGGGGAAATGGTCAGTCTCTGGGCGAACCAGCTTCCAGCACAATGTTTTTTCAGCTCGCGGCAAAGATCGTGGAAACTCAAGTTATACTTTGTGCTTGAAATTCCTTGATCTTTTGTGCTAGTTTCGCTGACTTTGCGTGAACTTTGCTGAAAAAAACTAGCACAACTGAGCTTGAAATTCCTGTCCTATATTATTTGCATGAATTACTTCCATCACAGTAAGCTATATTTCTGTAGTCTCCTCTAGTGAGCAATTCAAGGAAACAATTATTGAGTATATTAGCTAGTCACTGCTCATTCTCAGATTTATTCCCAATGGAGTCCATTAAGATTCTCATTTTTTCCCTGAATATTCTCTTGTTATTGTGATACTGAAAACAATTCTTGCTGAAGTGTTTAA
Source organism: Heterodontus francisci (assembly GCF_036365525.1). Lineage (NCBI taxonomy): Eukaryota > Metazoa > Chordata > Chondrichthyes > Heterodontiformes > Heterodontidae > Heterodontus > Heterodontus francisci. Next base: position 86,468,353 of record NC_090376.1, on the reverse strand, counting down.
AATCTAGTTATATAAATTTCCAGTTCCCTCTTTTCTCCTCTAATTTCTTTTACATCTTCGAATGTTTTCTGCAGACTTCTCACCGGCTCCCTCTCCCTTCACTCTGCAGGCTTTGTAAAGCATATCCAATTTCACTTTCAATTACCTTGCTGATCCACCTTGGGTCATGATTTTGAATGTATGTTTGCCAATTTCAGGTGTGTATTAGTCTTGTACTTCCCTCAGTGTTACTGCTATGAAGCCAGGTCTGCAATTGATACCTTCTTGGGTTTATTTGTGTCAATTGCTTCTGTAAGTTAGCTAATTGTCTTACTTTTACCGAAAGTTATTCACACTACCCAATATCTACTTGGACAATTGGACGATTGTTAACTCCCTGTGACATGAGCATGATATTCGTGAGCTTTGCACATGCATTTCTTTAAGTTCTCTGAAAGCAAAGCAAATGATCGCTTGATGAGAAGAAGCCAAATACAAATCCTTAAGCTCTTTTCGTTCAGAATATATGAGCATACAGAGCACAGCTACTACTGTCGTTGGAGGGAAAAGCTTATAATGGGAGTCCAGTTTGTTTATCCACTGATGGTCTCCTGAGATGCTAAGCACAGAAATGAGGTGCCTCCAACAACAGATCTTAGTGGGCAGGTTGGTATGGTGTGCTCCACAGTCTGGCTACAATTTTACTTTGGGTTGTTGTTCATCTTCCACTTATGGAGCAGGTGGTTGCATTGTCCATGCCGTGTGTAGTTCAAGTTGACCACTGTTCACTGTCTTCATGAGAGATCAAAGCCAGGGATCTCTGCTATTGGGTTGGTTATAAGGTGTTGATTCTTTATGCTGCATGTGTCCCACTTTTCTAGCCATCTAGACAGTGGCTTGATACCAGCTGTATGAATATTAGTTGCTGTTACCCAGAACGGCTGCATGAGAAGCGGCGGGAGAGGAGAGGATTTAAAAAGCACGCTGAAACCTGGTGACTCGGAGAGAAGCAGCAAGAGAGGAGAGGATTTATAAAGCATGCCAAAACCTGGTGACTCGGAGAGAAGCAGCGGGAGAGGAGAGGATTTAAAAAGCACGCTGAAACCTGGTGACTCGGAGAAAAGCAGTGGGAGAGGAGAAGGAGGTTTGGAGGCAATTCAAAAATCGAAAAGTGACGTCACTATCAACAGAGAGTGAAGGGAAACAGAAAGCCAGCCATGGTGAGTATAACGGTAAGCTTTTAATTTAATCTAAATTAATCAAATATAAAACAAGACTTGCTCGATTCATTAGTATAAGAAGTAAAAACTAAGGCGGATTTTATAATTTACCATATATATATAGATGTATAGAGAGAGAGAGAGAGACCAGAAGGGAGGGTACTGGTACAAATTACGAACTGGGAAATTGAAAATTTTTCATTTGCATAGTGTAACAGTAAGTGTTGTAATGCGAGTATAAGTACAGAGCAGGACTAAAGGTATTAATTACAATTGATTGTTTAAACAGGTTCTAAATAGATGGTTTAAAAAGGGAACAACAGGTTTTTTCTTAGATCATGGATAGGTAGCTGAGACCTGTTGCTTGCAACTCCTGTGCCATGTGGGAACTTCAGGACCATTCATGTGTCTTGGGTGCCCATGTGTGTCGGAAGTGTCTCCAGCTGTTTCAGCTTGAGCTCAGGATTTCGGATCTTAAGGGGCAGCTGGAATCACTGCAGAGCATCAGGGAGCAGGAGAGTTTCTTGGATTGTACATTCCAGGAGGTGGTCATCCCACAGGCAGTAGGAATTCAGGATAGTAGAAGGGTGGCCATCTGGAAGAATAGAAACAGGCAGGAAGTGCAGGAGTCTTTGGGGTGTGTGCCACTCTCAAACCAGTACTCAGCTTTGGAGACTGCTGGGAGTGACAACATTTTGAAGGTGTGCAGTCCAGTCCATGACACCAATGGACAAAGGACTGTACAGGAGAGAGTAGTAAAATACAGAAATGCAGTTGTTATAGGTGATTTCATAGTCAGGGGACAGATAGGCAGTTCATAACCATTATCATGAGTCCTGCATGGAGTGTTGCCTCCCTGGTACCAGGGTTAAAGATATCACTGAGAGAGTGCAGGATATTCTGCAGGGGGAAGGGGGTGATCCAGAAGTGGTGGTGCATGTTGGTACCAATGACATAGCAAGGGCAGGTATTTAGGTCCTACTGTTAGATTTTCAGGAGTTAGGGAGGAAGTTAAAGAGTAGGATCTTGAGGGTAATAATCTCTGGATTCCTCCCAGTTTCACAAACTAGCAAGAGTAGAAATAGGAAGATAGGGAGGATCAATGTGTGGCTTGAAGCATGGTGCAGGAGGGAGGGCTTCAGATTCTTGGGGCATTGGGACTAGAAGGCACTTATTCAAAAGGGACTGCTTGTACCTCAACAGGACTGGGACCAATGTCCTCGCGGGGAGGTTCACTGGTGTGTTTGGGGAGGGTTTAAACTAAATTAGCAGGGGGTTGGCACCAGCATATAGAAGTAGAAAAGAGAAATAAGGTGCATAAGGTGAGAATATCAGACAGTACTGCTGAGGTGCACAGAATACTGGGAGAGATAGATAGCACTAGAGTAGAGAATAGTAAGTCACTAGGTGGGAGCAGAGTAAGGGAGGAAGTAATAATGTCTAAGTTAGGGTTAATGTGCATGTATGTTGTCATTCAGACCCTGACCTGCCAAGAATATGGCATATTAATTTTGGATTTCAACAGAAATTTGGGGGCGAGTTTCCGAGATTTTACCCACAAACGAGAAATTGGAAGTGGGAAGCCAAATTGTTCCCAATCAAAAAAGAGAAAAGATTTCAATGCAGGTTTTTTTGTGGTTGTGTGTGCTAGAATACTGACATGTCTGAGCCTGAAGCTAGTAGCTCCCCCAAGCCAGGGTGAAGTAACTTGGGATAAGTTAAAAGCACTGTCTATGGAGGAGTTGAGGAAAATGACTGAGCAGTGTGGGATCACTGTATGTGGCAAGGCTAGGAAGTCTGAACTCCTAACAAAGATACAATTGGAACAGAGGAAACTTGAATTTGAGGAAAGAGAAAAAGAGAGAGACAGGAGAAAGAAAAAGACATACAGGAGAAAGAGAAAAAGAGACAGGAGAGAGAGAGAGAAAGAAAGCGCCTTCCTGAAGGAATGTGAAGACAAAGAGGAGGAGAGAGAAAGAGAAAGAAACTTCCAGAAAGAATGCAAAGAGAGCGAGCTGAAACGGCTTGAGTTAACTAGGGGGCGACAGAGTAACCTCAGTGAAAGCATGGCCAATATGGAAGAGCGTAATTCAGGGCTGGTGCAGAATTGTTAAAACTCTCCCAACTGATTCCAAAATTCAATGAGACATGAAGCATTTTTTGTGTCTTTTGAAAAACTGGCAAGGCAGTTAAAGTGGCCAGCTGAGGCTTGGACTCTGTTGTTACAGAGTAAATTAGTAGGAAAGTCCCTTGAGGTTTATTCCATGTTGGCAGATGAGAGTTCATCGGATTACGAACTGACAAGAAATGCTATCATCGGGTCACACGAGTTAGTACCGGAAGCCTATCACCAAAAGTTTAGAACCCTCAAGAAGCAAGCTGATCAAAGTTAGCTGGAGTTTGAGAGAAATAAGCAGCTGTCTTTTGACCAGTGGCTGAGGGCTCTTAAAGTACAGTTCAGCTATGAAAATCTCAGAGAAGTAATTTTGTGAGAGGAATTTAAGAACTGTCTCCCGCTCTCCATAAAGACACATGTGGAGGAACAAAAGCCTAAGAAAGCCTGGCAGGCGGCAGTCATGGCCAATGAGTTTGCTCTCATTTATAAGTCAGTTTCCCAGGGAAAACCTTTCCGAATCACCCCCACAAATCCGAAAAGGACAGAGGTTGGGAAGGTGATAGAAACCCAAGCAGTCCTGGTAGGGAAGGAAAAACAGGAGACACAGGGGGCCCTCCTCCAGTCAAAAAGGAAGGTGCTGTGAGTAGGAGTGAGGAGGAGACCTGTGTGCTCCAATTGTAATAAAGCAGGGCATTTAAGAGCTGACTGCTGGAAACTGAAGGGAAAACCTATAGGGTTAATCAGGACACATCAGCTCAGTGAAGCAGGACCCTGATGGAAAGCACAGCAGAACAAGCTGTGCTTTAACTGCAGTAAGAATGAGACCCAGGAAGTCTACCGCTGCAAGTGCAGGAAAATTTAATAGGGTCCCTGAAGGTTGTCAGGGTTTTGTGTATGAAGGGAGAGTAACCCCAAACCCCTTGAGTGGGGCAAGCAAGCCCAGAGTAATCCTCAGGGACACAGGTGCCACTAGGTCCCTTTTACTGGGAAAAGGCCTGACCTTTCCCCCAGAGAGTGCAGTAAACAACAGCATGATGGTGACTGGTATTGGAAGGCAGCGCATACCTGTATCTTTACACTGGGTGCACTTGGAGTGCGACCTAGTTTCGGGATCAGTGACCGTAGGGATTGTCCCTAGTTTGCCTGTGGATGGGGTTGACCTGCTCCTCAGTAATGACCTGACAGGGATGAAGGTGGTAGCTTCCCCAGTAGTGAAAGAGAGGTCGCAGGAGGTCATAAAAACAGGGCAGTGGCAGGAGTCGGTACCCTGCAGTTTCCCTGAGTGTGTAATGAGTGAGGCCATGATCAAACCAGCTCCCCCAGAGGAGACTGCATTGGCACTGCAGGCAGATGACCATGAGCTCTGTCTGTCTGAGACTCTCTTTGGAAAGTTAGCAGACCCAGGGAAGGAATTAAATAAATTTTACCTAGCTGAGGCTCAGCGAGCTGACCCAGTATTGAAAAAGTTAGCACAGGCTGTCCCTGATTGCTACTATTTAAAGAATGAGGTACTGATGAAGAAGTGGAGTTCTCCTCACAGACCTGAGAGCAAGGAGTGGACGGTAGATCACCAGTTAGTGGTGCCACAGAGGTACCGGAGAGAAATAGTAAGAACGGCCCGTGAGACTACAGTGGCTGTACATTCGGTATACGAAAAACTGTAGGAGTACTGTAGGAGTTGCCACATGTGCTAGGTTGTGGGGAAACCCCAGCCTGCAGTGAAGGCCCACAAACGGGTGCAATTAGCAGAGATTCACAATGGTGATTAATTTGATCTGGGGAAATGGTCAGTCTCTGGGCGAACCAGCTTCCAGCACAATGTTTTTTCAACTCACGGAAAAGATTGTGGAAACTCAAGTTGTGCTGGATGTACTTTGTGCTTGAAATTCCTTGATCTTTTGTGCTAGTTTGGCCGACTTTGGGTGAACTCTGCTGAAAAAAACTAGCACAATTGAGCTTGAAAATCCTGTCCTATATTATTTGCATGAATTACTTCCATCACAGTAAGCTATATTTCTGTAGTCTCCTCTAGTGAGCAATTCAAGGAAACAATTATTGAGTATATTAGCTAGTCACTGCTCATTCTCAGATTTATTCCCAATGGAGTCCATTAAGAATCTCATTTTTTCCCTGAATATTCTCTTGTTATTGTGATACTGAAAACAATTCTTGCTGAAGTGTTTAAAATCTAGTTATATAAATTTCCAGTTCCCTCTTTTCTCCTCTAATTTCTTTTCCAACTTCGAATGTTTTCTGCAGACTTCTCACCGGCTCCCTCCCCCTTCACTCTGCAGGCTTTGTAAAGCATCTCCAATTTCACTTTCAATTACCTTGGGTCATGATTCTGAATGTGTTTGCCAATTTCAGGTGTGTCTTGTACTTCCCTCAGTGTTACTGCTATGAAGCCAGGTTTGCAATTGACACCTTCTTGGGTTTATTGGTGTCAATTGTTTCTGTAAGTTAGCTGATTGCCTTACTTTTACATCCATCTATTTGGGCCCTAGTTCTTGAGGAATTCAATCTCAGACTTTCAGGCTCTCAGCACTGTGTTCACCTCTTTGGTAGTGAAGCCACTGAAAAGGTGATGTGTGGAGTTGCTTTTTGCAGAGATTTTCAGTGGTAGTCATTGCATTTAAGTCCGTTAGGAGGCAAGCCGCAATGGCATCTGGGCAATTGATGACAACCTGCACGTGGTCTTCCTGCATGTGCTAGTTCATTGAAAACTTGCCAGTGAGTGTCATTGAGAAGATGACCAAGTGCCTGAAAGTGGTTTCCAGATCTGAAAAGCATGAAAAAATACAAAGTACCAATTGCAATCAAAACTCACTTATTACACAGAGCTTCACTTGGCTTCTCATACATAAGAAAATAATGAACTCACCAGGCTATTCCATAATGATGGGCTGTCTCACTCATATTTTAGAATGATCTTACTATACAACTAACTATAAGAAACTGAACCCCTGCAGTTTGACCTTCATCCCAGAGCAGAGCCACTTTTCCCTCTCCAACTCACCAAGTATCCTGCCTGTGCTTTCTGATTTTTGTACTGGTGCTTGGTTGGGATGGAGTGAGCCCTGGTAGTTTATCTCAAGTCAGCTTGACTCTCATTTCATCTTTCTGACTATTCCCTCACCCAACTTCTTCAACTCCACTCACTTCCTTCGAGTAAAAGATATTGCTTTGGGTACCCACATGGGTCCTAGTTATGCCTGTCTTTTTGTGGGATATGTCAAACAATCCTTGCTCCAGTCCTACTCAGGCCCCCTCCCCCGACTCTTTTTCCAGTACATTGATGACTGTATTCGTGCCGTTTCCTCCTCCCTCCCTGAACTGGAAAACTTTTTCAACTTTGCTTCCCATTTCCACCCTTCTCTCACATATACATGGTCCATCTCCGATACTTCCCTTCCCTTCCTCGACTTCCCTGTCTCCATCGCTGGGGATAAGGCTGTCTACTAATATTCATTATAAGCCCACCAACTCCCACGACTACCTTGTCTACACTTCGTCACACCTTGCCTCCTGTAAGGACTCCATTCCATTCTCCCAGTTTTTCCATCGCCGATGCATCTGCTCTGATGATGCAATCTTCTACAACAGTGCTTCTGATATGTCTTCCTTTTTCCTTAACAGAGGATTTCCCCCCACTGTGATGACAAGGCCCTCAACTGTGTCCGTCCCATTTCCTGCACTTCTGCCCTCACCCCTTCCCCTCCCTCCCAGAACCGCAATAGGGTTCCTCTTGTCCTCACTTTTCACCCCATCAGCCTCCACATCCAAAGGATCATCCTCCGCCATTTCCTCCACGTCCAGCGTGATGCCACTACCAAACACATCTTCCCCTCCCCTCCCCTGTCAGCATTCCGAAGGGATCGTTCCCTTTGCGACACCCTGGTCCACTCCTCCATTACCCCCACTATCTGATCCCCTTCCTACGGCACCTTCCTCTGCGATCGCAGGAGGTGTAATACCTGCCAAATTATCTCCTCTCTCCTCACTATCCAAACACTCCTTGCAGGTGAAACAGCGACTTACTTGTACTTCTTTCAATTTAATATACTATATTTGTTGCTTACAATGTGGTCTCCTCTACACTGGGGAGACCAAACACAGATTGGGTGACCGCTTTGCGAAACACCTCCGTTCAGTCCGAAAACATGACCCCGAGCTTCCTGTTGCTTGCCATTTCAACACCCATCCCCCTGCTCTCAGGCCCACATTTCTGTCCTGGGCTTGCTGCAGTGTTCCAGTGAACATCAACACAAGCTCGAGGAACAGCACCTCATTTACCTATTAGGCACACTACAACCTGTCAGACTGAACATTGAGTTCAATAATTTCAGAGCATGACTGGCCCCCGTTTTTTATTTCTAGTTTTACTTTTTATTTTTATTTAATTTTGTTTTAGTTTGTTTCATCATTCAATTTTTTTTTACCATGTGCCTGCCCACTGTTTTTTTCGTGTTTGTGCTTTTGGCTAGGGCTTTCATTATTCTACCATTTAACACACTCTCTACACTATCTTTTTGTCTTTCACCACACTATTAACACACTCTTTGCCTTTGCCCCATGACCTCCTTGTCAGTTATTCTCTGTGACCCTCTGTCCTGTCAACACCTCCCTTTTGTTCTCTTTTGCCCCAACCCCACTTTATTTGCTTAAAACTTATTACATTTGTAACCTTTGCCAGTTCTGATGATGGGTCACTGACCTGAAACCTTAACTCTGCTTCTCTCTCTATAGATGCTGCCAGACCTGCTGAGTATTTTCCAGAACTTTATGTTTTTATTTAAGACGTGGCAAGGGGTGGCCAGGAGGTCAGCAGCAGGAGCATTGTGCCACAGTCCTGGATTCACCACAGGAAACATTTTAATGACCAAAACAGATCAAGAAAGATGAGTTGAGTTATATCCAGTCTCTGATCTCAATCTCCTGGGGTGCTCTTTGAATCTCCTCGCCACTCCCATTGCTTTATTTCCAGCCTCTGATCTCTTGGCAGCTTCTTGAATCTTCTCGAAAAGGGAACAATTTCAAAATTTGCAGATGACATAAAACTTAGAAGTATTGTGAACTCTAAGGAGGATAGTGATAAACTTCAAGAAAACATAGACAGGCTGGTGGAATGGGCAGACGTGTGGCAGATAGAATTTAATGCAGAGAAGTGTGAAGTGATTCATTTTGGTAGAAAGAATGAGGAGAGGCAATATAAATTAAAGGGTACAGTTCTAAAGGAGATGCAGGAGCAGAGGAACCTGGGGGTATATGTGCACAAATTATTGAAGGTGGCAGTGCAGGTTGAGAAAGTGGTTAATAAAGCATAAGGACTTTATAAATAGGGACATAGAGTACAAAAACGATGAAGCTATGATAAACTAGCCTCAACTGGAGTATTGAATCCAGTTCCGGGCACCACACTTTAGGAAGGATGTTATGGCATTAAAAATGTTGCAGAAAAGATTCACAAGATTGGTTCCATGGATGAGAAACTTCAGTTATGTGGATAGGTTGGAGAAGCTGGGACTGTTATCCTTGGAGAAGAGAAGAATAAAAGGAGATTTGATAGAGGTGTTCAAAATCATGGGGGTGGGGGGTGGATGTTGGTGGTGTGTGGTTTGGATAGAATAGATAGGGAAAACCTGTTCCCATTGGCAGAAGGATCCAGAACCAGAGGACACTGACTTAAAGTGGTTGGCAAAAGAAGCAACAGCGACATGAAAAAAAAAACTTTTTTATGCCGCATGTGGTTAGGAGTGGTTATGCACTGTCTGAGATTGTGGTGGGGCAAATTCAATTGAGGCCTTCAAAAGAGAACTGGATAATTATCGGAAGAAAAAAATTTGCAATGCTATGGGGAAATGACCATCTCCAACAAGAGAGAATCCAACCATTTCTCCTTGACATTCAATGGCATTACCATAGCCTACTATTAATGTCTTGGGGGTTACCATTGACCAGAAACTGAACTGGACCAGCCATATAAGTACAACGGCTACAAGAGCAGGTTAGAGGCTGGGAATTCTGTAGCAAGTAACTCACCTCCTGACTCCTCAAAGCCTATCCACCATCTACAAGGCATAAGTCAGGAGTGTGATGGAATATTCTCCACTGGGCTGCATGAATGTGGCTCCAACAACACTCAAGATGTTCGACATCATCCAGGACAAAGCAGCCCACTTGATTGGCATCCCATCCACCACCTTCAACATTCACTCCCTCCACTACCAACACACAGTGGCAGCACTGTGTACCATCTATAAGATGCACTGCAGCAACTCACCAAGGTTCTTTTGATAGCACTTTCCAAATCTGAGACCTCTACCACCTAGAAGGACAAGAGCAGCAGATGCATGGGAGCACCATCACTTACAAGTTCCCTCCAAGCCACACACCATCCTGACTTGGAACTATATCGCCATTCCTTCACTGTCACTGGGTCAAAATCCTGGAACTTCCTAACAACACTGTTGGTGTACCTACACCCCAAGAACTACAGCGATTCAAGAAGGCTACTCACCACCACCTTCTCAAGGGCAATTATGGATGGGCAATAAATGCTGTCTTAGCCAGCAACGCCCACATCCCACAAACGAATAAAAAAAAGGCGCAGGAGTGGGACTAGGTGAGTTGCTCTTGCAGAGAGCTTGTATGGACATGATAGGCTGAATGGCCTCCTTATGTGCTGTAACTATTCTAGTCTTACATTCACTTACATTCAGTTATGCACATCAATCCCCCCACTCCCCACATCCCCGAATTCTCAACACACTCTGCCTGGTTAAGCCTACTTCATCACATAAGTTCTCACACTCACTTAAATTGCAAGCATATCCGGCCTTTTCTTTCTAAGCATTTTCTCCAATTTCTATCCATACATCCACCACTTCCTTGTGCCCTCAATTTTATGTAATATCCTGCCTCTCCCTGATAGCCACTCTCACCAAATGCACTCCATCGAGCGTGTGAACATATGCAATTACAGTCACTCATAGATCTTCTCTTTCCTCTGTTGCAGGAAAAAAGAGTGCAAACCACAGGGAGAGGGGGAGGTGGTCCTCCACAGATTTCACAGTTAACAACTGCGGAGGAAGAAGCACTGGAGATCACTGGTGGCTTGGCATTCCAGACTATTGGAGATGGGGAGATGCAGATTCCGTAGCTACCTGGTGACAGAATCAAATATAATACACACATATGTCATACAACGGTCAGTCATGTTGACTTGATTTTAGCAGAAAGTGAAATATGGTGATCATCATAATGATAAGATGCAACATTCTTACCTTTCAAGTACTAATGCATACCTTTGCAGCAGGAGTCCATTGAAATCCTCAGAGGAAATGATTCCCTCTGAAGGTGCATTGTCACAAGACACTTTCTTACCATGCACCAGCTCAGACACTCGCATTTCTGTGAGACCAATTAGACATTGTTGAATTTTTACCTGGTGCCTCACACTTTACAAATGAACAAGAGCAAATGGTGGAGACAGGGAGAGTTGTGGCAAGTCTGAATCAGAGTACACAGCCCTCTCCAAGCTCTGTTCATCAGGACATAAATGCTGTCTCCTGGGAGCCATTAATAAAAAGGATAATCAATGAGGAGCAGCAGAGAATGTGCAATGTACTGATGGACCTTCCAAGTACACTGACCTCAACTGCAGAGAGAATGGAGCAGTCTGCCTCTAGTATGAGTGGGATGCAGGACATTGCGACAATGTCTTCTTGCATGGATAGAGTGGCTAACTCCATGGAACATCAAATGCAGTAATCAAATGAGTCTATGCATGCCTTGACTATGGCCATGCAGAGTCTGGATGCCACATGTCTGAGGCTTCAATAGGATGAAAGATACCTTGACCTTGGTCTTACAGCATTGCCCTGATCTGTAACAAGCACAGTGGAAGCAGTGAAATGGGGCTGGACCATGAGAGAGATTATGGTGAAAGGGAACATGGAAGTTATGATGTCACTGAAAGTGCTTTCACTTCTCATCTGTTGCCACCTCCAGTCAATACCCAAAATGCTGCCTAATGTCCCAATGGCTGAGTCTGCCCCTGCACAGGTGCAGGTGGAGCAGTCTTAGGTAGCACCCTCATGGGCTCCAAAATCCAAAAGTTGTCAGCCAAGAGTGTGCCAGTAGTCAGAGAAGGCAACTGAGCAGCCTGCCTCTACATCGACATCTGAATGTAGGAGCAGTGGGAAGTGCAAATTCAAGAAATTATAATTCACTAAGGTTATGCACATGGATGTTTGACAAAATGTCATGTTGTTATCTGCTAGAGTGGAATTGACTAAAATGAACCACTTGATGCTCAGGTCTGTTCCAATCGTCAAAAGGTTTATTTTACACCGGTGGGGAGTAAGACACTGGGTTTACCATGCGCTCCTCCACTGAACAAAGGAAAATCCACAACAGATATACAGTTACTCAGCCCATCCCGGCTGAACACAATCCAATCACAACGGTTGTTGATTACATACATTACATTAATTACCAATAAAATTACTAATTATGCATCATGTGGATGTGGGGATAGCTTGTGGTATGCCCCTGCCCATCTCAGGATGTTTACCAGACCCCCTTATCAACTATCCTTGAGTCTTCACAATGAATCTTTCTACCTCTGTCAGGCCTGCTTTCCTAGCTGCTTTGTGCAGTCTGCAATTAGGCAGATCAGCGGTCTTGTGCACTGATATGGGGGGCCCTCCTTGGTCAGTCTAATTGCCTGTGCTAAGCAGTACCATGCTCAAGGCTGCAAGCTAACTAACTTGTCCCACAATGCCTTGGGTAAATACTCCATTTTGTAACAATATGTGGCTACACTTTCATCTTGTATATATGTGTGTATTTATTTAGCTGCATCGGCCACAATATTTTTCCCTCTACAATCCCCCCTTTCTGTAAAGGACTACCCCTAGTCCTGTTAACCGTCATACCTACTTTATTATCCCCGTTTTAACCCTGTCTGGTATTCCCTGCCTCTACGTGCTGGCCAGTCACGTGATTTCAGGAATCCTTAAATCAAATCAATATGTCCCAAATTATCGTGTCCATTTGAGGTTAACCTCCTGTGTTGTTCCTTTACCAAAGCCTTTGCTTTCTTTCGCATAGTATATCATTGGCACGATCTACAAGCCAATATTCCCCAGGTGAGAGCCAGTACCAATTACACTCCCACCAACACGTGTGATATTATCCTTTTGACATTCATCCCCCAATACCAAACTCTTTCCCACCAGCTTGTACTTTGAAGTTCCTGTTCAATATTTTCCTTGAGAACCTTTTAACTTTCTTTTTAACTGATGGTAACCTACACTGAGTAACCTACTTTGTTGTCTAATCCCCTCAATTCCTCATCGAGGTGTGGGATTGGGGCTTGCTCTGACTCTTTATAATCCTGGAGGTGACCATGGAGCTGATCAATTGTATTAATGGTTTTCAGCCCCCGCTGTTGGATATAAACTATCCGGGCTCGTCCTATAGTGACTGGTCATTGAGGGGTAAAACAGAAGTCTGGGTATGGTATGGGACAGCGTAAACCTCCGTAGCAGTATGATGTTTCGATGGTGGAAACGCAGTACTTTCCGTTTCCGTGATACCCCGACCTTGCAAAGTCTCTGTCAGATAATATCAGAGGGAGGTATTGCCCTGTCGATCCAATCTGGTACCTCCCCCCTATGGAGCTGATCGAGGTTGTGTCTCATTTGTTCCACCATCCACAGCCCATACGTGTGGCACAATTATCCTTGCCGGGTACGGCATCTGAAGTGATTAATAGTCTTGGCATGGGCCTCCAGCACCGCTATTCCATCGAATTGTATTTCCATTGTTCTCTGCCCCAGACCTGTTTGATTGGACCCCCTCAGTTGAATTATGAGCTCCCTTATAACCCTCCAAAGTCGTTCCACATTCTCGTTTATCGCTTGTGTATCTAAAGAATTGATTAAAGAAGTCCCAGTATTAATCCCTGTTACTTCATCAATTAATATTTTTTCCTCTTGTATCTATCAAATAGGTTACACCCCCTTATCCTTGTGGCCCCTGTGGCATCAGCAGCTTGTCGCAATATTACAGTGGCTAACATACTATACATATTCTTAGCCTGTTCTGAACAATACTCCAGCGTCCGGATACTTGAGACATTGATCAACACAGGCACAATTTCATGTTTTACATTATCATATAACACTTCCCCTGGGCTCGATGTACCCACACACATCCATGTTCCCTTCAACTTTCCTTATCATCTGTTGCCCAATGGGTGGGGCACAAACAATTCCAAAGACACAGCTCTCAGTCACCCCTTCCCCTTTCTGTTTGGTCACGCAGTTAGCACGGTCTTCTGTGTAGCACCATACACGGACTGCATTTTTGCCCGGATTCAGACTTGCATTCAAGTAGGTTCAGTCCCTGTTTTGATCTTTACTCGCCAGTATACACTTCCTATCCAACATGTTGTACAATGCCCCATAGTTCATATAGTCCATATTACTACTCCTTTCATTAATCAGTTGTGCATCCATTACTAGGTCTTTGTTCTTCCTCTTCGGATATTAGCATCAGGCCCCACAGCCACTGCAGTCCAGTTCCTTCCCATTCTCCACTAGTGGTTATACCTGTAATTTAAACACACAGCCCTGGTGGTCACCAGGTGTTAGTACTTGCCCATGTTGTGAGTATCCCTTGATGAGGGATGCATGTCTACCTGTGGGGACCAAACACGTCCTGGGGAATCCAGGAGTTAATTTATATTCTTATCATCACTACTCTTTTGAAATTATCTATATGGTCCCGTCATGCTCTGGCTTCATTCCCCACAATCCTTGCCCAGTTAGTAACCCATCTAATAATAATTCAAATGCCTATCAATACTAATATTATTCCCAGCCCCCCGAGTAGTCCATTCTCTAGTGTATTCTTCCATTCCCGGCATCTCTTTGCGTAGCAGGTGGCATTTATTTTGGAGTCTGCCATTTGCTGTTGTCTTTATATACCTTCAGTTGGGACCAATGTTTCCATCGGCCCTTCCCTTTACCATTACTTTGTCTCCCACAACAGGCACCTTTGTCTGTTCCTCTTTCATGTTTCTATAGAACCTCCTGCCTCACCTTGTGCAGTTGTCTGCACAACTCCTTCAAAAATCTTTTAACCCTTTCTCTTGCGGGTTCTATTTCCTCACTACCTGCTACGACATCTCCTGGCAATCTCATTACCCTTCCTGTCATTATTAAGGTTTTTAATTTATCCTGATTATTATAAAGTCATTTTCTCTATGTGAGTTGTCTCACTGCACTGGCTGCATTAACCATTTCATGCCATGCTGTTTCTCAAGTCAGTAAACATGTTTGAGACCCGTTTGTCAGTGCATTTCACCATGCATTTTGCATGTTAGTTGCTCTGCATGCAACAAATCACATCTGCACACCTACACTGGTATCCCAATGTCATGCCTCATATTCTCAACTCTCAGGTGATCTTATCAAAAGATCAAAAATGGCCAGATTTTCAAATGTAGCTCTCTTAAAAAGTCACATCTCCAAGAAAAAATTATCAATTGCCAGTCTTATCTACACTTTCCTGACTTTCACTGGAAAATTCTCGGCGTCTTGTAAATTTCACACTATATTAATTTAGCTGTTTGAATTCTAATTTCACCATTTGTTTATCCCCAGAATTCCTTTATTAGCTCTTGCATCAGCCAGATCTAATTGCCAATTCCCATTAACTATAATTCTATTTCATTTTGAGCCCTGGAGAACCTTTACAATCCATATTCATAATTGCTTAAAACAGAAATCAAACATTTCCATTTGATTCCAGGCATTACTATATATGCTTGTTTTTTTTTCTTAGATGACATTTTAATTCCTTAAATAACTTGCTAAATTAAACTGGATTTTCGACATCTCAGATTATTCCAAATTCAAATAACAGTACACCCAACCTTTGGGTGATTTAAATAACCACTCATATCAATTTAATTTTTGTTCATCAATTCCAATTTCTTATGCCCAGACTTGGTGATATTGCATTTTTTTACATTAAAGACAGAAGTGCTTGCAACTATCTCTCCTTCTCAAGCACTTTGTCTCATTGATAAAGATAGCTGCAGCAAGGTTAATTTCTTTGCTTGTCTCCAAGGGGGCGGAGCAAAGCATTCTCAGCTGCGTCGCTTTACGTAACCCTTTTTTACTTATTTATTTTATTTTTTATTTATTTAGAGATACAGCACTGAAACAGGCCCTTCGGCCCACCGAGTCTGTGCCGACCATCAACCACCCATTTATACTAACCCTACACTAATCCCATATTCCTACCACATCCCCACCTGTCCCTATATTCCCCTACCACCTACCTATACTAGGGGCAATTTATAATGGCCAATTTACCTATCAACCTGCAAGTTTTTATTGAAAGGAACTAAACTCCATTTTAATGTTTTTTTAGTATCCTTAGGATTTTAAAACAACAAAATCTTTCGTAACATTATCAACTTCAAAGGAAACCATCTCCATCAGGAAAGACAGCATTTTAGATGAAATTCCAATTGTTTCAAAACTTTTAACATCTTTTGTAAGAGATTTCTAGTCCAAGGATTTTATATGACCAAGATGATTCCAAATTTCGGTTCATGTCAATAAACATTTAAAAGTTTTCCTCAACTTAACAGGTTAGTTAACCTTAACAGTATTATTTTAATTCAGACTTATTAACTTATAATACTCAATAACTACACACCGAACAGAGTAGCATGTGCTTTTTTAAAAAGGTAGGTAAATTACGTCATTTTTCTTGTTCTTACTTCAGGCGCCTTTTCAAATGACTGTAATAAAACCAAAAACTAAAGAAAAGGTTATTTAACATTCTTACAACAAAAACCTTAACACCAGCTCCTTACACAAACTTTAATCTTTCCTATATCTCCTTTGCTTATCCTTCTCTCCCTTAAGACAATATTCAATCTTTTGACATTTGTGACTTAAAAACAGTCAGTAAACATGTCTTCAAGTTGAGACTGCAAAATAAAGCAATAGCAGTGTTTCCAATTAAAGCAGTGTTTTAAACTTCAAATTGGATTTCTGCCAGACATCTTCAGACTTTCAAGGCTGAAGCTTAATCCTTAGAAAATTGTTCATTGCCTTTTCACAGTTGCAAAACCAACTTTTTAAATAAAAATAAAACTAACTTAAAATATAATTCAAGTTTATATCCCATTCCTGGGTGCACAATCTTAAATTGAAGTGAACACACTCAACCATCACTTTTCACACTCATTCAACTCCAGACTACTTAATAGACCCATGCTTTCAACATTAAAGCCAGACAACAAAGAGTTAATGACAGTCAGTTCTACAGAACACAAGTTCTACAGAACACAAGCTGTACATCCCAGGAACATTCAATTCATTCGTGGAAGCTTCCAACATTCACACATATGAATCAAAAGACACAGTAACTTGTTTTTACTCTAAAACATAGTCTGTTATGTCACTCTGTCATAAACATAGTGAATGCTTTTCTTTTTGTCACCACTCCCTTTGTTTTGCGGCAGGGTCGTGGGGATTCCAATTAGTTTTAATCATCTTATCAATAAGTTTCTTGTTCTTAACTGCCAAATAACACGTAAGGGAACCCTCTGCTCCCCGCTCGAGCTTGTCTTTCTCATTGGCCATACTTGGGTAGGATCATCACCATTTTTTAGTCTTCTCTCAGAGGTCCGCCTTTTAGTCTACTCTCAGAGGTCCGCGACTTGTAGTAACTATCCCCAGCGCGACTTGTAATAAACTAATAACTGTCCACTCTCAGAGGTCCGTGACTTGTAGTAACTAACCCCAGCGCAACTTGTAGTGAACTATTCACTCTCAGAGGTCCGTGACTTGTAGTAACTATTTACTCTCAGAGGTCGGCAACTTGTAGTGAACTACCAACTCTGCCAACTGTCGGGTCACAAGCCAGTCACAACTTTACAACAAACTTATGGTAACTCATACAATACCCGATAGTGCGTTCTAACGAGATGCCTACCACCGTTTTGTGACTGGTCAGACCCCTCTACAATTTGGATATCCTAGTCGCTGAACAGCACCACCCGGTCCCGGGGAGAATGAATAAACATACTCACCCGGTACTCTGTCAATGGTGGGCACTCTTCAATAGCCTGTTCGTCCCAAGTTTGGAATCAAGCTCCAGCCAACTCCCCCTTGGCCCCTTAGTTCTCTTCACCCACTTGATCCTGGCCATTAAGTGGGACTAAGTCCTCTTAATTCAGGCTCAGGCTGGGTGATTGGGATAGTGGGGTTACAGAAGAGCTGCCCTACACCTGATCCTGCCAACTACGCCAATTGTTAGAGTGGAATTGACTAAAATGAACCACTTTATATTTTACACCAGTGGGGAGTAAGACGCTGGGTTTACCATGCACTTCTCCACTGAACAAAGGAAAATCCAGAACAGATATACTGTAATTCAGCCCATCCCGGCTGGACACAATCCAATCATAATGGTTATTGATTATATACGTTACATTCATTACCAATAAAATTACTAATTATGCATCATGTGGATGTGGGGATAGCTTGTGGTACGCCCCTGCCCATCTCAGGATGTTTACCAGACCCGCTTATCAACTATCCTTGAGTCTTCACAATGAATCTTTCTACCTCTGTCAGGCCTGCTTTCCTAGCTGCTTTGTGCAGTCTGCAATTAGACAGAGCAGCTGTCTTGTGCACTGATATGGGGGGCCCTCCTTGGTCAGGCTAATTGCCTGTGCTGAGCAGTACCATGCTCAAGGCTGCAAGCTAACTAACTTGTCCCACAATACCTTGGGTAAATACTCCATTTTGTAACAATATGTGGCTACACTTTCATCTTGTATATATGTGTGTATTTATTTAGCTGCATCAGCCACAATATTTTTCCCTCTACATTATGTTTCCTTCTTTTTATAGTACCACATGACATTTTTACTTCAAGTTATTTCCACTTCTTGACCATTATTGTGTCGTGAGTGCTACTTCATTTGTTTCATGATGAATGTCAATGTATATTGGGACTTATTGGGTGAATGTGCAAAGGGTGAATGAGTGTTTGAAGGACTGTTAATTGCAAAGATGGGGAGGAGCGGGGTTAGTGGTGGTGGGAGCCGAGTGTCGGGTTTCATATTTTATGTTTCACCCTAGGTGTACCTTTATGATATTAGGGGATCCCTGGCATCCTGGGCAGCAATGTAAGTGGGTGTATTGACGATAGGTCTCCCATCTTCATTCTCCTCCTGCTCTTGCCCCTCCTTCTCCTTCTCCTTCTCCTCCTCAATGCTCCTCTCATTCAAAGATGAGGGAGGTGCCCCTTCGTCATTCCTCACCTGTAGTCCCCTCTGCTGTGCAATGTTGTGCAGGATGGAGCACACCACTCTTATTCTGGACAGCCACACTGGTGAGTACTGAAGGCCACCTCCCGATTTATCCAGGCACCTGAAGCATTTCTTCAACATTTCAATGGCTTGCTTGAGGATACACCAGGTGGTCATGTGGCTGTCATTGTAGTGTTCCTCTGCCTCACTGGTGGGGTTGCTCAAAGGAGTTGTGAGCCATGTTTGAAGGGAGTATCCCCTGTCTTCTATGAGCAAGCCCTGAAGTCGACATCCTTGAATGAAAAGGTTTGAGGTGTTGGACTGCATCAGTATGAAGGCATGATGACAGCCCCCTGGGAATCTGGTGCAGAAACTTCAAATTGCAGTTGTACACCAGCTCTGCATTGATAGATGAATATATCTTGCAGTTTATAAACACTCCTGACTGCTGTAGTGATGCTCAGATTGCCACGTGTGTGCAGTCGATGTCACTCTGTCCATGTGGGAATCCAGCCGGAGTGTCGAATCCCTGTGTCTCTTTATTCTGGCTCTTGTCATCACAGGGAAAATTTACATAATTGTTGCCTCTGGCAAACAACTCATCAGTGAACTGTCATATGCATTTATTTGCAGCTGACTGGGAGATCTTGGATATGTCTCTGATACCACCATGGAAGGACAAAAAGGTTGAGGGCGATTGTCATTTTCACAATTACTGTTGATGTATGACTACCATATGTAGCAGGGAGCAGGTTTTCTTGTAGAAGGCTACAGATGTCTGCTACCACTTTAATGTGACAACTTCAGCTTGTGAAAGCACTGCTCTTCTCAGAGGTCAAGGAAGATGAGTCTGTAAAACCGTGTATTATGGGTAGTGCCTGCTACAACCTCGGCCCCTGTCCTGTGTAACTTCCTCCTACGCAACTCCCTCTTCTGCACATCTCTCCTATGAACATGCTGATTCCACCACAGCACATCATCACTGCCATGAATGGTACGCTGCCAAACATATTCAAGGTGCCTCCCATCCTGAACTTATCAGTTTAAAATCCTTAAAAGGTTGAAATAAACTCTAGCCACGCAAGAACTCTGCCAAACATTTGCCGGAGGCAACTGATACATCAGCTGCAATAATTGTGGTTTTATTCAGATAACACAATGACACAATAAATTCTGGCCTAGCCAGCGATGCCCACATCCCATCCCAATCCCAATGGGGCGGCACAGTGGCGCAGTGGTTAGCACTGCAGCCTCACAGCTCCAGGGACCCGGGTTCGATTCTGGGTACTGCCTGTCTGGAGTTTGCAAGTTCTCCCTGTGTCTGCGTGGGTTTTCTCCGGGTGCTCCGGTTTCCTCCCACAAGCCAAAAGACTTGCAGGTTGGTAGGTAAATTGGCCATTATAAATTGTCACTAGTATAGGTAGGTGGTAGGGAAATATAGGGACAGGTGGGGATGTTTGGTAGGAATATGGGATTAGTGTAGGATTAGTATAAATGGGTGGTTGATGGTCGGCACAGACTCGGTGGGCCGAAGGGCCTGTTTCAGTGCTGTATCTCTAAATCTAATCTAAACAAGTTTAAATACCCAGCTAAACTACTGCTCAAACTCCTTACTGCAGTAAAATGTCCCAAGGCCCTTCACAGGAGTGTTGCCAAGCAAATTTTGACAGTCACATGAGAAGATATTAGAACAGATGACCAAAAACTTTGTCAGGGAGGTGGATTTTAAGAAGTTTATTCAGGAGGAGAGAAAGGTAGAGTCAGAAAGATTTAGGGAGGGAATTCCAGAGCTTAGGGCCTAGGCAGCTGAAGGCTTGGTCATTAATGGTGGAGTGATTCAAATTAGAGAAGTGCAAGAGGCCGGAATTGGAGGAATGCAGAAATCTCATGGGGATTCTGTGGCGGGTGAAGATTTTTTAAATTCATTCATGGGATGTGGGCATCGCTGGCTAGGCCAGAATTTATTGCCCATCTCTAATTGCCATTAAGAAGGCGGTGGCGAGCTGCCTTCTTGAACCGTTGCAGTCCGTGTGAGGTAGGTACACTCACAATGCTGTGAGGTAGAGAGTTCCAGGATTTTGACTCAGCGACAGTGAAGGAATGGCGATATAGTTCCAAATTAGGATGGTGTGTGACTTGGAGGGGAACTTGCAGATGGTGGTGTTCCCATGCATTTGCTGTCCTTGTCCTTCTAATTAGTAGAGGTCATGGGTTTGGAAGGTGCTGTTTAAGGAGCCTTGGTGCGTTACTGCGGTGCATCTTGTAGATGGTACACACTGCTGCCACTGTGCGTCAGTGCTGGAGGGAGTGAATGTTTGTGAATGGGGTGCCAATCAAGCAGGTTGCTTTGTCCAGAATGGTGTTGAGCTTCTTGAGTGTTGTTGGAGCTGCATCCATCCAGGCAAGTGAAGAATATTCTATCACATTCCTGACCTGTGCCTTGTCGATGGTTGACAGGCTTTGGGGAGTCAGGAGGTGAGTTACTCACTGCAGGATTCCTAGCCTCTGACCTGCTCTTGTAGCCACGCTATTTATATGGCTACTCCAGTTCAGTTTCTGGTCAATGGTAACCCCTAGGATGTTTATAGTGGGAGATTCAGCGATCGTAATGCCAATGAATGTCAGGGGAGATGGTTAGATTCTCTCTTGTTGGAGATGGTCATTGCCTGGCACTTGTGTGGCGCGAATGTTACTTGACACTTATCAGCCCAAGCCTGGATATTGTCCAGGTCTTGCTGCATTTCTAAATGGACTGCTTTAGTATCTGAGGAGTTGAGAATGCTGCTGAATATTGTGCAATCATCAGCGAACATCCCCACTTCTGACCTTATGATTGAAGGAAGGTCATTGATGAAGCAGCTGAAGATGGTTGGCCCTAAGGCACTACCATGAGGAACCCCTGCAATGATGTCCTGGAGCTGAGATGATTGACCCCCAACAACCACAACCATCTTCCTTTGCGCTACATATGACTTCAACCAGCAGAGAGTTTTCCCCCTGATTCCCATTGACTCCAGTTTTGCTAGGGCTCCTTGATGCCATACTCAGCCAAATGCTGCCTTGATGTCAAGGGCAGTCACTCTCACCTCATCTCTTGAGTTCAGCTCTTTTGTCCATGTTTGAACCAAGGCTGTAATGAGGTCAGGAGCTGAGTGGCCCTGGTGGAACCCAAACTGAGCGTCACTGAGCAGGTTATTGCTAAGCAAATGCCACTTGATGGCACTGTTGATGACACCTTCCATCACTTCACTGATGATTGAGAGGAGACTGATTGGGGCAGTAATTGGCCGGTTTGGACTTGTCCTGCTCTTTATGTACAGGCAATTTTCCACATTGCCAGGTAGATTCCAGTGTTGTAGCTGTACTGGAATAGCTTGGCCAGGGTATCGCAAGTTCTGGAGCACAGGTCTTCAATTCTATTGGCAGAATATTGTCAGGGGCCATAGCCTTTGCAGTATTCAGTGCCTTCAGTCATTTCTTGATATCTTGCGGAGTGAGTCGAATTGGCTGAAGTCTGGCATCTGTGATGCTGGGGACTTCAGGAGGGGGGCTGAGATAGTTCATCAACTCGGCATTTCTGGCTGAAGATTGTTGCAAATGTTTCAGCCTTATCTTTCGCACTGATGTGCTGGGCTCCCCTATCATTGAGGATGGGGATATTTGTGGAGCCACCTCCTTCAGTTAGTTGTTTAATTGTCCACCACCATTTATGGCTGGATGTGGCAGGACAGCAGAGCTTAGATCTGATCCGTTGGTTATGGGATCGCTTAGCTCTGTCTATTGCATGCTGCTTACGCAGTTTGGCACGCAAGTAGTCCTGTGTTGTACCTTCACCAGGTTGACACCTCATTTTGAGGAATGCCTGGGTGCTGCTCCTGGCATGCCCTCCTGCACTCTTCGTTGAACCAGGGTTGGTCTCCTAGCTTGATGGCAATGGTAGAGTGGGGGATCTGCCGGGCCACGAGGTTACAGATTGTGGTTGAGTACAATTCTGCTGCAACTGATGGCTATTAGCGGCTCATGAATGCCCAGTTGTGCATTGCTAGATCTGTTTGAAATCTATCCCATTTAGCATGGCGGTAGTGCCACACAACACTATGGAGGGCATCCTCAATGTGAAGGTGGGACTTTGTCTCCACAAGGACTGTACGGTGGTCATTCCTACCAATACTGTCATGGACAGATGCATCTGTGGCATGCAGAATAGTTAGGAAGAGATAGGGAAGGGCGAGGCCTTGTTGGGATTCGAAAACAAAGATGATAATTTTAAAATTGAGGCTTTGCTGGAGTGGGAAACTATGTTGGTCAGTGAGCACAGAGGTGATGGGTAAACAGGACTTGATTGATACACATTGGATTATGGGCAGCAGAGTTTCAGATGAGTTTAAGATGAGGTTGGAAGATAGGAAGCTGGCCAGGAAAGTCTTGGAGTAGTCAAATCAAGAGATAACAAAGGCTTGGGATCTAGGTTTCAGCAGCAGATGAGCAGAGGCGTGGTGGTGTCGGAATATGTATGTCTTGGTGATGGAGCCGATATGTGATCAGAAGTTCATCTCAGGTTTAAATACGACACGAAGGTTGGGTACGGTCTGATTCAGCCTTAGGCAGTTGCCATGGAAAGAGACTAAGGAACGGAATTTGTGGCAACGACTGAAAACAAGGGCTTTGGCCTTACCAATATTTCTGCTCATCCAGTACTAGATGTCAGCAAAGCAGTGTGAAAAATTATAGACAGTATAGGATTTGACAGAAGTGGTGGTGAGGTCGAACTGGGTGGAATCAGGTCAGGTCTGGTCAGGATGGAGTGTGTCATGTTATTCTTTTTGGAAGATTGTTCCTCTCATAGTCATGTGGAGCAGGAACTAGTGGAAAGGATATTGGACAGACTGCTTGTGGAGGGCATGCTCAATTCCTATCTCTGCTGAGAAGGACAGAATTAGCTAGTTTAGGGGCCCAGCCTTCAAAAGAAAACTGCTTTTTGCATTCTTGCAATTATTTGTGGAATTGAAGAGCTTGCCACAGATATTTGAGAGTATGAGGCATCCACTTCCAGCTTGTGCAGCATTGTGATGCAAGACATCAGCACTCCATGGACGTTATAGTCAGGCCCACATGCCAGCAGTCTAGTTATCAGCTGTTGCAACTTTGATAGAAGTGTCTGCTCTCCGACAGGTAAGTCGGACTGATGAACCACTGCCTCATTGGAGTGGCAGTGAGGCAAAGGGAATGGCACATGCTGCCTTCTCTCAGGATGATGGTGCATCTGTTCCTTCACCACTCTCTCAATCAATGTTGCCAGAAAACCAGTTGACCAGACTGCCTGTACAGAAACCAAAGTGCTACAGTTTGCTGCTGGCTTCTAAATGTCATTGTCCACAAAAATCTCAAGAGCTTTCATCTGAGCATCAGTAACTTTGCTCCACACATACTTACATCACTGACTGTGTACCTCGTAGGAGCAGCAGAATAGGCAAGATATCATTTGAGAAAAGCACTATAGGTTTCTTTCTTTCTTTCTTTTGGGCCTCCTTATCTCGAGAGACAATGGATACGCGCCTGGAGGTGGTCAGTGGTTTGTGAAGCAGCGCCTGGAGTGGCTATAAAGGCCAATTCTGGAGTGACAGGCTCTTCCACAGGTGCTGCAGAGAAATTTGTTTGTTGGGGCTGTTGCACAGTTGGCTCTCCCCTTGCGCCTCTGTCTTTTTTCCTGCCAACTACTAAGTCTCTTCGACTCGCCACAATTTAGCCCTGTCTTTATGGCTGCCCGCCAGCTCTGGCGAATGCTGGCAACTGACTCCCACGACTTGTGATCAATGTCACACGATTTCATGTCGCGTTTGCAGACGTCTTTATAACGGAGACATGGACGGCCACTGGATACCAGTGGCGAGCTCGCTGTACAATGTGTCTTTGGGGATCCTGCCATCTTCCATGCGGCTCACATGGCCAAGCCATCTCAAGCGCCGCTGACTCAGTAGTGTGTATAAGCTGGGGATGTTGGCCGCTTCAAGGACTTCTGTGTTGGAGATATAGTCCTGCCACCTGATGCCAAGTATTCTCCGAAGGCAGCGAAGATGGAATGAATTGAGACGTCGCTCTTGGCTGGCATACGTTGTCCCGGCCTCGCTGCCGTAGAGCAAGGTACTGAGGACACAGGCCTGATACACTCGGACTTTTGTGTTCCGTGTCAGTGCGCCATTTTCCCACACACTCTTGGCCAGTCTGAACATAGCAGTGGAAGCCTTACCCATGCGCTTGTTGATTTCTGCATCTAGAGACAGGTTACTGGTGATAGTTGAGCCTAGGTAGGTGACCTCTTGAACCACTTCCAGAGCGTGGTCGCCAATATTAATGGATGGAGCATTTCTGACATCCTGCCCCATGATGTTCGTTTTCTTGAGGCCAAATTCATTGCAGGCAGACGCAAACCTGTCGATGAGACTCTGCAGGCATTCTTCAGTGTGAGATGTTAAAGCAGCATCGTCAGCAAAGAGGAGTTCTCTGATGAGGACTTTCCGTACTTTGGACTTCGCTCTTAGACGGGCAAGGTTGAACAACCTGCCCCCTGATCTTGTGTGGAGGAAAATTCCTTCTTCAGAGGATTTGAACGCATGTGAAAGCAGCAGGGAGAAGAAAATCCCAAAAAGTGTGGGTGCGAGAACACAGCCCTGTTTCACACCACTCAGGATAGGAAAGGGCTCTGATGAGGAGCCACCATGTTGAATTGTGCCTTTCATATTGTCATGGAATGAGGTGATGATACTTAGTAGCTTTGGTGGACATCCGATCTTTTCTAGTAGTCTGAAGAGACCACGTCTGCTGACGAGGTCAAAGGCTTTGGTGAGATCAATGAAAGCAATGTAGAGGGGCATCTGTTGTTCACGGCATTTCTCCTGTATCTGACGAAGGGAGAACAGCATGTCAATAGTCGATCTCTCTGCACGAAAGCCACACTGTGCCTCAGGGTAGACGCGCTCGGCCAGCTTCTGGAGCCTGTTCAGAGCGACTCGAGCAAAGACTTTCCCCACTATGCTGAGCAGGGAGATTCCACGGTAGTTGTTGCAGTCACCGCGGTCACCTTTGTTTTTATAGAGGGTGATGATGTTGGCATCGCGCATGTCCTGGGGTACTGCTCCCTCGTCCCAGCACAGGCATAGCAGTTCGTGTAGTGCTGAGAGTATAGCAGGCTTGGCACTCTTGATTATTTCAGGGGTAATGCTGTCCTTCCCAGGGGCTTTTCCGCTGGCTAGGGAATCAATGGCATCACTGAGTTCCGATTTGGTTGGCTGTATGTCCAGCTCATCCATGACTGGTAGAGGCTGGGCTGCATTGAGGGCAGTCTCAGTGACAGCATTCTCCCTGGAGTACAGTTCTAGGTAGTGCTCAACCCAGCGGTCCATCTGTTTGCGTTGGTCAGTGATTATGTCCCCCGATTTAGATTTGAGGGGGGTGATCTTCTTGATGGTTGGCCCAAGAGCTCTCTTCATGCCATCATACATTCCTCTGATGTTTCCGGTGTCTGAGGCCAGCTGAATATGGCTGCATAGGTGTTGCCAGTAGTCGTTTGCGCAACGCCTAGCTGTTCTTTGTGCAGTACTTCTGGCTGCTTTAAGTGCTGCGGATGTTAAATCGCTGGGGGCTTTCTTGTAGTTCAAAAGTGCAATGCGCTTAGCGGCTATGACAGGTTCCAGCTCTTCATTATGAGATTGAAACCAGTCTGCATTTCTCTTCGCACTTTTGCCGTAGGTGGTCAAAGCTGACTCATAGATGGCGTCTCTGATGTGGGCCCACTTGGTCTCAGCATCCCCTGTGGGAGTGTTTTGAAGGGCTGTTACAAGTGAATTTAGAAATTTTTGTAACAGCTGTGGGTGAGAAATTCTGCTCGTGTTGATGCGCGGGTGGCCCTTCTGCTTGGAATGATGCAACTTCTTTGGTCTGAGTCTAACCTTGCTGCACACCAGGGAGTGGTCGGTGTCGCAGTCCGCACTGTGGAAGCTGCGTGTGATTTGAACACTGTTTAAGGCGGCTCGCCTTGTGACAATGAGGTCTAGCTGGTGCCAACGACGTGATCTTGGGTGCCTCCATGAAACCTGGTGACAGGGTTTAGTGTGAAAGAACGAGTTGGTGATGCAGAGGTTATGATAGGTACACAACTCAAGCAGTCTCTGCCCGTTCTCATTCATCCTTCCAACGCCATAGCGCCCAAGGCAGGAGGGCCATGAGTCATGGTCGGCCCCAACCCTGGCATTAAAGTCCCCCAGCAGGAATAGGTGTTCGGTGTTGGGGATGCTGCTAATGATGTTATGGAGTTGTTCATAGAACTGGTCTTTAGCTTCAGGTGCGGAACAGAGTGTTGGAGCATAGATGCTGAGTAGGTGTACTGGACCAGAGGTGGTGAGCAGTCGGATGGACAGTATGCGTTCCGAGCCATTTGAGGGAGGCTCTATCATGCTGAGCAAGGAGTTTCTGATGGCGAAGCCCACTCCATGCTGTCTTGGTTCTTCAGGATCCCTGCCCTGCCAGAAGAAGGTGTAGTCTTGCTCTGCTAGAGAGCCACTCGCGGGGAGGCGAGTCTCCTGAAGTGCTGCAATGTCCACATTGAGTCTACTGAGCTCGTTGTTAATGATGGCGGTCTTCCGAGAATCGTTGATTTGTGTAAGGTCTTCCGACAGGCCAGGACACATAGTTCTGACGTTCCAGCTTGCAAAGCGAAGGGCTGGTACCTTCTTTCCTTTTTTCATGTTGTTTGGTGCGGTGTATCAGTCCACCTTTCGGGCAATGACCCTGAGCTCCAAGCACCCATTGAAGCAGGCAGACTGTGGCGGGACAGAACCTTATTGACCGGGGGCTGCCCGGTTTGAGGCGGGCGGTAGCTGTCCAGTGAGGTGCAATGACCTCTCCCACCGACAAAGGCAACCCGTGGCGCCCAGTTTCTACGCCAATTTATCTGGACTTATAACCCGTAACTGCTGCCTTCCGTGTTGTTTCAGTCGCTGTGAGGCAACTATGGAGTGACCTCTCCATGGCGCATGCCTGGGCAAATTTATGGAGGTTGAGAGTTGCCCAGTCGTCAAAACCCCCCTCTCGGCCTTTCTGGTGGGGTCCAAAGGAGTGCAGGACACGACGTTTGGCACCAGTATGGCTGCAGGAACTGCCGGAAACATGCCAAAGGTGACACATGACCGCCTACGGGGTTCCGCTCCGGATTTTCTGTTAGGGTTTACTCCCTTAGCCTTGGTCTCTCCCGAGACGCCCACAAGGCAGTGGGGTTGTTGGTTCCCCTACACAGGTGTAGGATGGTGCCGGTGGGAGGAGGGGATGCAAGGGGGAGGGGTAGAGGGAGGGGGTGGGGGGGGGTGCAGGGGAAGAGGGTGCGGGGCGGGCTGGGACGGGGTTGTGAGGGGGTGAGCTGAGAGGGTGGAGCAGGGAAGGGGACGGGGGTGGGGGGGGGGGTGGAAGGGGGGTAAAGGGGGGGGGAGGGGGGGAGGGGGGGTGGAATCTGGTGCAGGTAATAAGCCATTTCCTCAGTGCCCACCATCGACGTCCGGAAAGCTCATCTACGTCCTTCGGGAGGTGAAGCATCATTTGGCAGACTTAGAGGTGGTTACATTTGCTAAGGGTTTTTTTTTTTGCAGTGGTTTAAATAAAGGCATGCAGCATTGCCGACAGTGCGCTGCAGATGCTCTCCGAGCCATCTCCCGCGGGCGCTTTGAAGTTGCGGCCGGGGGGGCCGCTCGTGGATGTTTTGGGTGTTCGGGGCACCTTTTCACAGGACTTCTCTCGGGTCCCGCAGCTCCTTCTTCACCTCAATGGACTTACCGCATGCCGTGGCTGCAGACACTCTGGACTGTGAAGACAGCAGGATCGGAGATTCAAGTATCGGCAGCTGTGCTCGTCAGTTTCATCCGGATCAATTTCATTGAGAAAACAAAGAGCAGGTGTGGCTGGGGGAGGGCAGTGGGCCCAGGTAACATACACTAAACTAACTGTTAACTTTTAGATAGGGCTAAAATGAACTGATTTAAAGAGCCAGGGGAATTTAAACAGTTTAAGAGGGCAGATTGGGGGAGAAAACGTTAGGGATGGGAGCAGATGGCCATGGATAGAGTTGAACAGCAAGGGAGCTTCCTAGGGAGCTTCCAGCCCAGGAGCCATCTTGAAATCTATAGGTTTATACATG
Source organism: Heterodontus francisci (assembly GCF_036365525.1). Lineage (NCBI taxonomy): Eukaryota > Metazoa > Chordata > Chondrichthyes > Heterodontiformes > Heterodontidae > Heterodontus > Heterodontus francisci. The sequence continues at coordinate 86,439,506 of NC_090376.1, read as the reverse complement.
GGCAAAAATATTACTTAGTGGTGCTACTGACAGCCATTAAAACACCAGTTTTGAAGTTTTCACCATGGCTGCAGTGTGGTTTTGTTGTAGCTACTGAGCCTGCAATGTCAGGTAGCATATCTATCAATGTGGGCCAGAGGTTAATTGCTGAATGGAAGATCTGGTAAAGATGGGAATTACCTTGGAGCTGCTCCCACTCCACTGCTGTACCTTTACTGCAAATGTGGCAGAAACCCTGTTTTTTTTTTTACCATAAACAGGGTTTTTCACCACAGTCCAGGGAAGTTATGGTGGTGGGCAGCAGTAACTGAAGAAATTCATTGCCATGGTGTTAATACAGGGATGAGAGGTTGGGTTGGGGAGATTGGTTAATCAAATGTTACCAAAGATTTCTGGCTGCCGACTGGAAAGGCTAAAAATTAAGGGCCATAATTAGTTGCACTGCCACACACAATGAATAGCCAGGTGGGAAAGTGATTTGAATGTTTTGCTATACAGGTCTGTGACAGTCTCTCTGGAGAAGCACAGCCTGTTGATGTACTGTACCTTGGAAAACTGGAGGTAAGTAACTCTGAGCCTACAGTTGCAGTAGGCAGGGTATGGACATCTGCAAGAAACCCTCCTCCATTGTAATCTCCTTAAGGCCCCATATGCAGCTTCCTGATGTTCCCCAGCCTACTGCTGTGCTGGTCCTCTTCCTCCAACCAGAGTAGAGCGGCCAGGTTGACTCTCGTTGTGCACTGTGCAGTCCCTCCCTGAGCTACTTGAAGGTTTTGAAGCAGAATTAAGCAGAAATACAGTGATTTCTAAGGCAAAACTTTTGGAAAAATTCAGCCAGGTGCATTGCAAACAGATTCCAATGATCTAAGTACTTGCTAGTGAGTGCCCCTTTTAAATAGAGCCTCTAAATGCCATTTCATGCTTGTACTGCCCACTGAAAATCCCAAGCTTATTGACTTCAAAAAACCTTGAAATAAATACAGTAATGAAGGCATCTGGGCTACCAAAAAAGGCTTCAAGCAAAATGGGGTGGACAGGAATACAGTGGTTTCAGGCTACTGCCACCCCATTCTGGCTGGGAAGAGTGACTTAAAATTGACCCCAGTCTTTTTAATACTTCCTTTGAGAGATAATTTTATTGATGCAGTATTGATGGGGAGCCAGGCTTAACCATCAGTAAGGCCTTTCTACTTATGTACCCTTTCTTCTTATGTGAGCCTATAATTAATACCATCACATCTACTACCAGATTTCTGCAGAGAAGGTGATTAGAAGGTTCTGGTTAAGATGTAATCAGTCTTTGTTATACATTCAACATAAATTGATGCACCACTAATCTTCAGTTCTGACTTCTCTCGACTTTAAATAAACAGCTTTTGATGCTAGTAGTTTAGCAATCTCAGGATGTGTTACTTTTATTGCAGCAGTACTTATCAATTTGTTTGTTGTCATCTCACATTAAATTCAAATTGTAACTTTGAATCCTCAAGTGTATAATGATTTCTAGAAAATCAATCTGTTTTGAAAAAGTACAGATCAGCTATGTTTATAATAATATAATATTTACAATGTTTTTAAAAAAATAATTGAAGTGAATTATCACTTTTGACAGACACCAACCAATGCAGCTGCTTCTAAAGGAGCTGGACATCATACCATATGAGTCATAACCCAGTAAATACTATATTTTTAAAGTAAAGCTTAGGGAATATCTATTGAACTACAGATATGTTCTGTGGGGAAGGGGTCACCATTATTATTAATGACACAAGGGACTATGGGTTGATTCCATAAGCCAATGCTCCAGCAGGGAATGTTTACTACAAAATCATCTCTTTAGCCATGAGAACAACAAAGATCTTGGACAATAAAATATAAATCTTTTACTTCATAGTGATTTTTTGGAAATAAAATCTGTTTCGAAGCTGTGACAATTCTTGTTTCTCTGAAGAATAATCCGGACAATCTACGGACAGAACACAAAACCTTTATTCCTGTATTCAAGAGACGTGGGGGTATACATATAAAAATCTTTGAGCTGATAAGGGTGTTAAAAAAGCATATGAGGTCCATGGTTTCATAAATAGAGTATAAAAGAAAGCAAGTGCTGCTAAACCGATATAAATCTCCAGTTAGGCCAGTTGGAGTATTGTACCCAATCCTGGACACCACACCACACAAAAAAAGACTTACAGTGGCATCACGGGAAATCTGCAAGGTGATTGGTTGGGTAAGTAACAGCTGTTAGTCAATTTAAACAGCTTAAAAAAATCAAGGGTAAGTTTTTTTTGAAAAAAACCCTCAAGTGATAAAGTGAGTACTACTAGTGTGTGTTTTTTAAAATTAGTGTAATTTAGATTGTAGTGGGTAGTGTTTAGAGTAGAACAAGGCTCCTAGTGTAATTAGCATTTTTTTAAAAGGGAATAACTAATTAATCTAAAGGTAGGTCATGACAGGAGAGCTCAGCCCCGTAATATGCTCCTCCTGTGCTATGTGGGAAATAAGGGACGCTTCAAGTGTCCCTGACGATCATGTGTGCAGGAAGTGTATCCATCTGCAGCTACTGGCTACCCGCATGACAGAGCTGGAGCTGCGGGTGGATTCGCTGTGGAGCATCCGTGATGCTGAGGATGTCGTGGATAGCACGTTTAGCGAGGTGGTCACGCCGCAGGTAATGCCTGCACAGACAGAAAAGGGATGGGTGACCACCAGGTGGAGTAGTAGCCGCAGGCAGGTAGTGCAGGAGTCCCCTATGGCCATCCCCCTCTCAAACAGATAAACCGCTTTGGATACTGTTGAGGGGAATGGCCTCCCAGGGGAAAGCAGCAACAGCCAAGTTCGTGGCACCACGGATGGCTCTGCTGAACAGCAGGGAAGGAAAAGGAGTGGAAGAGTTATAGTGATGGGGGATTCTATTGTAAGGGGTACAGATAGGTGTTTCTATGGCTGGAAATGTGACTCCAGGATGCTATGTTGTCTCCCTGGTGCTAGGGTCAAGGATGCCACGGAGTGGCTGCAGGACATTCTGAAGGGGGAGGGTGAACAGTCAGAGGTCATGGTGCACATTGGTATCAACGACATAGGTGAAAAGAGGGAGGAGGTTCTGCAACAAGAATTTAGGGAGCTAGGTAGCAGATTAAAAAGCAGGACTTCAAAGGTTGTAATCTCTGGATTACTCCCAGTGCCACGTGCTAGTGCGTATAGGAATAGAAGGATAGAGCAGATGAATGAGTGGCTGATGAGATGGTGCAGGAGGGAGGGCTTTAGTTTCCTGGATTACTGGGTCTGTTTCTGGCAAATGTGGGACCTTTACAAGTTGGATGGGTTGCACCTGAACTGGAATAGGACCAACATCCTTGCTGGGAGGTTTGCTAGTGTTGTTGGGGGGTGGCATTTAAACTAATTTGGCAGGGGAATGGGATACAGAGTAGGGTACAGTAGGGGGCGATGCTCAGTCAAATGTAGAAGAAAAGCTGAGTCACTCTGGAAGGCAGAGCAAATATAGACCTGTTAAGGCACAAGGGAAAAATGCAAGGCTGGATTGCATCTATTTTAATGCAAGGAGTCTTACTAGTAAGACAGATGAATTGAGGGCGTTGATTAGCACATGGGGTTATGATATTGTTGCTATCACAGAGACATGGTTGAGGGACGGGCAGGACTGGCAGCTCAATATTACAGCGTATAGAATCTTCAGGTGTGATAGGGGAGGGGATAAAAGAGGAGGTGGCATTGCACTGTTGATCAAGGAGTCAATTACTGCAGTAAGGAGGGATGATATCTTAGAAGGTTCCTCAAATGAGGCCATATGGGTAGAACTTAAAAACAAAAAGGGGGCAATTACTTGGCTGGGAGTGTACTACAGGCCTCCAAACATTCAGGGACAGATAGAGGAGCAGATATGTAGACAAATCTCAGAAAGGTGTAAAAATAATAGGGTAATAATAGTAGGAGATTTCAACTAACCTAATATCAACTGGGATAGTCTTAGTGTAAAAGGCTTAAAGGGGGTGGAATTCTTCAAGTGCATACAGGAGAGCTTTTTGAGCCAGTACGTAAAATGTCCTACAAGAGAAGCTGTAGTACTGGACCTAATCCTAGGGAATGAAGCTGGACAAGTGGTAGAAGTATCAGTGAGGGAGCATTTCTGGGATAGTGACCATAACTCTGTAAGATTTAAGGTAGTTATGGAAAAGGACAAAGACGGGCCGGAAGTAAAGGTACTCAATTGGGGGAAGGCCGATTTCAATATGATAAAACAGGATCTGGCCAGAGTGGGCTGGGAGCAGCTACTTGTAGCAAAGTCTACATCAGACCAGTGGGAGTCATTCAAAGAGGAAATAGTGAGGGTTCAGAGCCAACATGTACCCGTTAAAGTGAAGGGTAGGACCAACAAGTCTAGGGAACCCTGGATGTCAAGGGATATAGATGATTGGATCAGGAAAAAAAAGGAGGCTTATGGCAGATTCAGAGTGCTGAAAACAGCGGAGGCACTAGAGGAGTATAGAAAGTGTGGTGGGGGGGTGGGGGGGGGGTTACTAAAAAAAGTAATGAGGAGAGCAAAGAGGGGACATGAAAAAACACTGGCGGGCAAGATAAAGGAAAATCCTAAGGCATTTTATAAGTATATTAAGGGCAAGAGGATGATCAGGGAAAGAGTGGGGCACATTAGGGACCAAAGTGGCAATCTGTGTGTGGAACCAGAGGACATAGGTGAGGTTTTAAATGATTACTTTGCATCTGTTCACTATGGAGAAGGACGATGTCGGTGTAGAGATCAGGGAGGGGGATTGTGACATACTTGAACATATTAGCATTGAAAGGAAAGAAGTATTCGCTGTTTTAGCAGGCTTAAAAGTGGATACAGCCGCGGGGCCGAGATGAGAGGCAAGGGAGGAGATAGCAGGGGCTCTGACACAAATTTTCAAAACCTCTCTGGCCACAGGAGAGGGAGCAGAGGATTGGAAGACAGTGAATGTGGTACCATTATTCAAGAAGGGTAGCAGTGATAAACCAGGTAATTACAGGCCGGTGAGTTTAACATCAGTGGTTGGGAAAATATTAGAAAAAATTCTGAGGGCCAGGATAAATCTCCACTTGGAGAGGCGGGGATTAATCAAGAATAGTCAACATGGCTTTATCAGGGGGAGAACTAACTTGATTGAATTTTTTGAGGTGGTGACTGGAGGTGTAGATGAGGGTAAAGCAGTTTAGATTAGATTAGATTAGATTAGAGATACAGCACTGAAACAGGCCCTTCGGCCCACCGAGTCTGTGCCGAACATCAACCACCCATCTATACTAATCCTATATTCCTACCAAACATCCCCACCTGTCCCTATATTTCCCTACCACCTACCTATACTAGTGACAATTTATAATGGCCAATTTACCTATCAACCTGCAAGTCTTTTGGCTTGTGGGAGGAAACCGGAGCACCCGGAGAAAACCCACGCAGACACAGGGAGAACTTGCAAACTCCACACAGGCAGTACCCGGAATCGAACCCGGGTCCCTGGAGCTGTGAGGCTGCGGTGCTAACCACTGCGCCACTGTGCCGCCCTACAGTTGATGTAGAATACATGGAGTTCAGTAAGGCTTTTGATAAGCTCTCACATGGGAGATTGGTTAAGAAGGTAAGAGCCCATGGGATCCAGGGCAATTTGGCAAAGTGGATCCAAAATTGGCTTAGTGGCAGGAGGCAGAGAGCGATGGTCAAGGGTTGTTTTTGTGAGTGGAAGCCTGTGACCAGTGGTGTACCGCAGGGATCGGTGCTGGGACCCTTGCTGTTTCTCGTGTGTATTAATGATTTAGACGTGAATATAGGAGTCATGATCAGTAAGTTTGCAGATGACGTGAAAATTGGTGGTGTCGTAAATAGTGAGGAGGAAAGCCTTAGATTGCAGGACGATATAGATCGGCTGGTAAGATGACAAATGAAATTTAATCCTGAGAAGTGTGAGATGATGCATTTTGGGAAGACTAACAAGGCAAGGGAATATACAATGGATGGTTGGACCTTAGGAAGTATAGAGGATCAGAGGGACCTTGGTGTACTTGCCCATAGATCACTGAAGGCAGCAGCACAGGTAGATAAGGTGGTTAGGAAGGCATATGGGATACTTGCCTTTATCAGCTGAGGCACAGAATATAAGAGCAGGGAGGTTATGATGGAGCTGTATAAAACGCTAGTTAGGCCACAGCTGGAGTACTTTGTACAGTTCTGGGCACCCCACTATAGGAAGGGTGTGATTGCACTGGAGAGGGTGCAGAGGAGATTCACCAGGATGTTGCCTGGGCTGGAGAATTTCAGCTATGAAGAGAGACTGAAAAGGCTCGGGTTGTTTTCCTGAGAACAGAAAAGGCTGAGGGGGAACATGACTGAGGTATACAAAATTATGAGGGGTATTGATAGGTTAGATAGGAAGAAACTTATTCCCTTGGCAGAGGGGTCAATAACCAGGGGGCATAGATTACAGGTAAGGGGCAAGAGATTTAGAGGGGAGTTGAGGAAAAAATATTTCACCCAGTGGGTGATTGGAATCTGGAACGCACTGCCTGAAGAGGTGGTAGAGGCAGGAACCCTCACAACATTTAAGAAGTATTTAGATGAGCACCTGAAAGGCCATAGCATACAAGGCTACGGGCCAAGTGTTGGAAAATGGGATTAGAATAGTTAGGTGCTTGATGGTCGGCACAGACACAATGGGCCGGACGACCTGTTTCTGTGCTGTATAACTCAATGACTCTATGACTTTCAGAAAGTAGTCAATGCCTGTGGGCCAGAAGGAATGCTTCCACACCACCCAAAAACCTTCTTCTCTACTATTGGACCCACCCCTATCTAAAGACCATCTTTGGCCCTCACCCCCTGACCCCAGGATTAAGGATTGGAAAGCACTTGGGATTAAGGGGATGATAGCATAGTGGTAATGCTACTGGGCTAGTAAGCCAGAGATCTGGACTAATGCTCTGGTGACATGAGTTCAAATCCCATCATGGCAGCTGGGGGAATTTAAATTCAATTCATTCATAAATCTGGAATAAAAGATTAGGCTTAATAATGATGATCGTGAAACTATTGGATTGTCATAAATACCCATTTGGTTCACTCATGTCCTTCAGGGAAGGAAATCTGCCATCCTGACTTGTTTGCCTCATGGGACTCCAGATCCACAGCAAGTGATTGACTCATAACTGCCCTCTGAAAAGGCCCAGCAAGCCACTCAGTTATATCAAACTGCTACCAACAAGATAAAGAACGGAGAACCCGGCATTGAGCAAGGCACTGGAAATGACAAAAGCACACCCTGTCCTGTCGATCCTGCAAAGAGCTCCTCACTAACATCTGGAGACTTGTGCAAAAATTGGGAGAGCTGTCTCACAGACTAGTCAAGCAACAGCTTGACATAGTCACACGCATGGAATCAGACCTTATTGCCAATGCCCCAGACTCCTCCATCACCATTTATGTGTATATCCTGTCGGTGGGACAGAGATGGCAGCACAGTGGTACACAGCCAGGAGAGAGTGACCCTGGGAGCCCTCAACATTGACTCTGGATCCTATGAATTCTCATGGCATCTGGCCAAACATGATTTTATTTAATTCATTTTTGTGTGGGTTGTGGGTGTTGCTGGCTAGGGCAGCATTTATTGCCCATCCATAATTTCCCTTAAACTGCTAGGCCTTTTTCAGAGGGCATTTTTGCAATGCTTTGGGTCTGGAGTCACATATAGGCCAGACCAGGTAAGGACAGCAGATTTCCTTCCCTAAAAGACATTAGTGAACCAGATGGGTTTTTACCACAATCGACAATGGTTTCATGGTCACAATTAGACTAGTTTTTTTAAAGTCCAAATTTGTTTTTAATTGAAGTCAAATTGCACCATTTGCCATGGTGGGATTTGAACCCCTGTACCCAGAGCATTAGCCTGGGCTCTGGATTACTAGTCTAGTGACATTACTACTGCACCCATGAGCAAGGAAACCTCCTGCTGATTACTACCTACTGCCCTCGCTCAGCTCCTCCATGTTGAACCACCACTTAGAAGAAGCACTGAGGGTAGCAAGGCCACAGAAAATACTCTGAGTGGGGACTTCAATGTCCATCACAGAGTGGTTTGGTAGCACCACTACTGGCTGAGTCCTGATGGACATATCTGTCAGACTGGGCTTGCGGCAGGAAGTGAGAGAACCAACAAAAGGGAAAAAAAACTACTTGACCTTATCCTCACCTGTCACCGATGCATCTGTCCATAATAGAAATGGTTGGAGTGACTGCAGCACAGTCATGATGGAGACGAAGTCCAGTATTCACACTGAGGACACGCTCCATCGTGTTGCATGGTACTCTTCTTCTTCTTTGGCCTCCTTGTCTCGAAAGACAATGGGTCAGCACCTGGAGGTGGTCAGTGGTTTGTGAAGCAGCGCCTGGAGTGGCTATAAAGGCCAATTCTAGAGTGACAGACTCTTCCACAGGTGCTGCAGATATAAGTGGTTGTCAGGGCTGTTACACAGTTGGCTCTTGCCTTGCGCTTGTCTTTTTTCCTGCCAACTGCGAATTCTCTTCGACTCGCCACACTTTAGCCCCGCCTTTATGGCTGCCCGCCAACACAGGCGATCACTGGCAACTGAACCCCACGACTTGCGATCAATGTCACAGGATTTCATGTCGCGTTTGCAGACATCTTTAAAGCGGAGACATGGACGGCCGGTGGGTCTGACACCAGTGACGAGCTCGCTGTACAATGTGTCCTTGGGGATCCTACCATCTTCCATGCGGCTCACATGGCCAAGCCATCTCAAGTGCCGCTGGCTCAGTAGGATGTTTATGCTGGGGATGTTGGCTGCCTCGAGGACCTCTGTGTTGGAGATACGGTCCTGCCACCTGATGCCAAGGATTCTCCAGAGGCAGCGAAGATAAAACGAATTGAGACGTCACTCTTGGCTGACATTTGTTGCCCAGGCTTCGCTGCCATAGAGCAAGATACTGAGGACACATGCTTGATACACTTGGACTTTTGTGTTCCGTGTCAGTGTGCCATTTTCCCACACTCTCTTAGCCAGTCTTGACATAGCAGTGGAAGCCTTTCCCATGCGCTTGTTGATTTCTGCATCGAGAGACAGGTTACTGGTGATAGTTGAGCCTAGGTAGGTGAACTCTTGAACCACTTCCAGAGCTTGGTCGCCAATCTTGATGGATGGAACATTTCTGACGTCCTGTCCCATGATGTTCTTTTTCTTGAGGCTGATGGTTAGCCCAAATTCGTTGCTGGCAGCCGCAATCCTGTTGATGAGTCTCTGTAGACACTCTTCAGTGTGAGATGTTAATGCAGCATCGTCAGCAAAGAGGAGTTCCCTGATGAGGACTTTCCATACTTTGGTCTTCGCTCTTAGACGGGCAAGGTTGAACAACCTGCCACCTGATCTTGTGTGGAGGAAAATTCCTACTTCTGAAGACTTGAATGCATGTGAGAGCAGCAGGGAGAAGAAGATCCCAAACAGTGTAGGTGCGAGAACACAGCCCTGTTTCACGCCACTCAGGATAGGAAAAGGGTCCGATGAGGCACTGCTATGCTGAATTGTGCCTTTCATATTGTCATGGAATGAGGTGATGATACCTAGTAGCTTTGGTGGACATCCGATCTTTTCTAGTAGTCTGAAGAGACCACGTCTGTTGACGAGGTCAAAGGCTATGGTGAGATCAATGAAAGCAACGTAGAGGGGCATCTGAAACTCTTTGCTCAGCATGATAGAGCCACCCTCAAATGGCTCGGAACGCATACTGTCCATCCGACTGCTCACCGCCTCTGGTCCAGTACACCTACTCAGCATCTATGCTCCAACACTCTGCTCCCCACATGAAGCTAAAGACCAGTTCTACGAGGAACTCCATAATATCATTAGTAGCATCCCCAATAACAAACATCTGTTCCTGCTGGGGGACTTTAATGCCAGGGTTGGGGCCGACCATGACTCATGGCCCTCCTGGCTTGGGCGCTATGGCATTGGAAGGATAAATGAGAATGGACAGAGACTGTTTGAGTTGTGTACCTATCATAACCTCTGCATCACCAACTCATTCTTTCATACTAAGCCCTGTCACCAGGTTTCTTGGAGGCACCCAAGATCACGTCGTTGGCACCAGCTGGACCTCATCGTCACAAGGTGAGCCTCTTTAAACAGCATTCAAATCACACACAGCTTCCACAGTGCGGACTACGACACCGACCACTCCCTGGTGTGCAGCAAGGTTAGACTGAAACCAAAGAAGCTGCATCACTCCAAGCAGAAGGGCTGCCTGTGCATCAACATGAGCAGAATTTTTTATCCACAGCTGTTACATAAATTTCTAAATTCACTTGAAAAAGCCCTTCAAAACATACCTACAGGGGATGCAGAGACCAAGTGGGCTCACATCAGAGACGCCATCTATGAGTCAGCAATGACCACCTATGGCAAACTTGTGAAGCAGAATGCAGACTGGTTTCAATCTCACTTTGAAGAGCTGGAACCTGTCATAGCCGCTAAGCGCATTGCACTGCTGAACTACAAGAAAGCCCCCAGCGAGTTAACATCCATTGCACTTAAAGCAGTTAGAAGCGCTGCACAAAGAACAGCCAGGCGCTGTGCAAATGACTACTGGCAACACCTATGCAGTCATATTCAGCTGGCCTCTGACACCAGAAACATCAGAGGAATGTATGATAACATTAAGATAGCTTTTGGGCCAACCATCAAGAAGATCGCCCCCCTCAAATCTAAATCAGGGGACACGATCACTGACCAACACAAGCAAATGGACCGCTGGGTGGAGCACTACCTAGAACTGTACTCCAGGGAAAATGTTGTCACTGAGACTGCCCTCAATGCAGCCCAGTCTCTGCCAGTCATGGATGAGCTGGACGTACAGCCAACAAAATCGGAACTCCGTGATGCCATTGATTCTCTAGCCAGTGGAAAAGCCCCTGGGAAGGACGGCATTACCCCTGAAATAATCAAGAATGCCAAGCCTGCTATACTCTCAGCACTCTACGAACTGCTTTGCCTGTGCTGGGACAAGGGAGCAGTACCACAGGAGATGCATGATGCCAATATCATCACCCTTTATAAGAACAAGGGTGACCGCGGTGATTGCAACAACTACCGTGGAATCTCCCTGCCCAGCATAGTGGGGAAAGTCTTCACTCGAGTCGCTTTAAACAGGCTCCAGAAGCTGTCTGAGTGTGTCTACCCTGAGGCACAGTGTGGCTTTCGAGCAGAGAGATCCACCATTGACATGCATGGCACTACAGTTGTGTTAAATGGGATAGATTCAGAACAGATCTATCAGCTGAAAGCTGGGTATCCAAGAGATGCTGTGGGGAATTAGCATCAGCAGAATTGTAGTCAATCACAACCTGTAACCTCATGGTCTGGCATATCCCTTCCTCTAACATTATCATGTCAGGAGCAGCACCAGGCATACCTAAAAATGAGTTGCCAACCTGATGAAGTTCCAACACAAAACTGAACAATGGAAGCAGCATGCTTTTTTCTTTTGTTCCTGGGATGTGAGCATCATTGGCAAGGCCAACATTTATTGTCCATCCCTAATTTCCCTTGAGAAGGTAGTAGTGAGCTGCCTTTTTGAGTTGCTGCAGTTGCTGTGGTGTAGGTACATGCATAGTGCTGTTGGGGAGGGAGTACCAGGATTTTGACCCAGCAGCAGTGAAGGAGCGACAATATGGTTCCAAGTCAGGATGGTGTGTGATTTGGAGGGGAACTCTCAGGTGATGATGTTCCCATGTATCTGCTGCCCTTGTCCTTCCAGTTCGTAGAGGTCGCAGGTTTGGAAGCTGCTGTCAAAGGAGGCTTGCTGCAGTGCATCTTGTAGATGGACGAGCGAAATGATCCCACAATCAACGGATCAAATCAAAGCTCAGCAGTCCTGCCACATCCAGTTGTGGATGATGGTGGGTAATTAAGCAACTAACAGGAGGAGGAGGCTCCACAAACATCCCCATCCTCAATGATGGAGGAGCCTAGCAAGTCAGCACAAAAGACAAGGCTGAAACATTTTCAATCATCTTCAGCCAGAAGTGTTGGAGTGGATCATTCATCTCTGCCTCCTCGTGAGGCCCCCAGCATCATAGGTTTCAGTCTTCAGCCAATTCAATTCTCAAGGTGATCTCAAGAAATAGCTCAAGGCAATGGATATAGCAAAGGCTATGTGCCCTGACAGCATCCCGGCTCTACTACTGAAGACTTGTGCTCCAGAACTAGTTGCACCCTGAGCCAAACTGTTCCAGTACAACTACAGCACTGGCATCTACCCAGCAATGTGAAAAATTGCCCAGGCATGTCCTGTCCACAAAAACCAGGGCAAATCCACTCTGGCCAATTACCGCCCCATCAGTCTCGATCATCAGCAAAGTAATGGAAGGTGTCATTGTCAGTACTATCAAGCACCACCTTTTCAGTAATAACCTGCTCACCGATGCTCAGTTTGGATTCCACCAGGGCAACTCAGTTCCAGATCTCATGACAGCGTTGTTCCAAACGTGGGAAAAAAAGGTGAATTCCAGAGGTGAGGTGAGAGAGTCTTCCCTTGACACCAAGGCAGCATTTGACCTACTATGGCATTAAGGAGTTTTAATAAAATTGATGTCAATAGGAATCAGGGGGAATCATACCTAGCACAAAGTGGCGCAGTGGTTAGCACCGCAGCCTCACAGCTCCAGCGACCTGGGTTCAATTCTGGGTACTGCCTGTGTGGAGTTTGCAAGTTCTCCCTGTGTCTGCGTGGGTTTTCTCCAGGTGCTCCGGTTTCCTCCCACAGCCAAAAGACTTGCAGGTTGATAGGTAAATTGGCCATTATAAATTACCCCTAGTATAGGTAGGTGGTAGGTGGTCGGGGAATATAGGGACAGGTGAGGGTGTGGTAGGAATATGGGATTAGTTTAGGATTAGTATAAATGGGTGGTTAATGTTCAACACAGACTCGGTGGGCCGAAGGGCCTGTTTCAGTGCTGTATATCTAAATCAAATCAAAGGAAGATAGTTTTGGTTGTTGGAGGACAATCATCTCAGTCCCAGGACATCACTGCAGGAGTTCCTCAGGGTAGTGTCCTAGGTCCAACTATCTTCAGTTGCTTCATCAATGACCTTTCCTCTAACTAAGGTCAGAAGTGGGGATGTTCACTGATGATGGCACAGTGTTCAGTATTATTTACAACTCCTCAGATAATGAAACAGTCTGTGCCCACATTTAGCAAGACTTGGACAACATCCAGGCTTGGGCTGATAACTGGTAAGTAATATTCGCATCACACACCTGCCAGGCAGTGACCATCTCCAACAAGAGAGAGTCTAATTATCACCCCTTGCTGTTCAATGGCATTACCATCACTGAATCTCCCACCGTCAACATCCTGGGGGTCACCATTGACCAGAAACTTAACTGGACCAGCCATATATATGTATATACAGTGGCTATAAGAGCAGGTCAGAGGGTGGGAATTCTGTGACAAGTAACTCATCTCCTGACTCTCCAAAACCTGTCCACCATCTACAAGGCACAAGTCAGGTGTGTGATGGAATATTCTCCACTTACCTGGATGAGTGCAGCTCCAACAACACTAAAGAAACTCAACACCATCCAGGACAAAGCAACCCACTTGATCGGCAACTCTTCCACCACCTTAAATATTCACTCCCTTCACCATTCTCATACAGTGGCAGTAATGTGTACCATCCATAAGATGCACTGCACCAACTCGCCAAGACTCCTTTGACAGCATCTTCAAGTCCATAACCTCTACCACCTAGAAAAACAAGAGCAATAGTCGCATGGGTACACCATTACCTGTAAGTTCTCCTCCAAGTCACACACCAACCTGATTTGGAACTATATCACCGTTCCTTCAATGTCAATCGATCAAAAACCTGGAACTCCCTTCATAGCACCGCTGTGGGTGTGTCTGCACCACATGGACTGCAGCAGATCAAGAAGGCAGCTCAAGGGCAATTAGGAATGGACAATAAATGTTGGCACACATCCCATGAATGAATTACAAAAAAGAAATGCCCCTTCTGCATTTGGGGATCCGCCCTCCCCGCCCCCAGAATCCGACCACCTGGGATCAGAGATTAGCCCCCCAACCAGGAATCTGTCCCACCCTCCCATGCCCCACAGGCTCACTAGCCTTCCTTACCCACTGCTGTGGCTGTGGCCTCCTCCAGAGTGTTTGCCACCAAACAGAGAGTCAAGCCTGTCAAATCAGCAGGCTTCCCAGTGGAGAACCTGTTTAACATAAATGACAAATGCTGTGGAGTTCTGAGTTTCTCGACCAAAACTCCATCTCCCTCATTACACGACCTACACCAGGAAATATAGAGCCCTATTCTTCCATAAGTGCTGGTCACTCACACTGCATATATTAACCATTATTTTAATGCACACTACAGTGTATTCAAAATATCATGGGAGATAAATTGGATAGCTTCCAAGCACGTGTCTGGGGATCACAATGTGTGATTAACCTGTGCCCATTGATTGCAATGCAGGTGTTGTGCCAACTCGTGCAAACCTAGAGAACAGATTATGGGTGGGGTCTGCACGTGGTGAGACACCAGGCATGAGTGGGCTTTAGCCAGGGTAGGGGGCAAGGATAGCACAGGTGATAGCTCAGCGGTGGGTAAGGTTGCATGCGGGTTCCGCTTCAGAAACACAAATGAGGACTTTGATGGGGAGGCGTAGAGAAGAACACAACAAAATATTGGTGTATTGTGAAGCCTACCAGGAAGTCTGCGGTCAATTTCAAGGATCGTAGATGGGTCCATCCAGCATCAACTTGACAAAGGGCTTTGCACCCAGCTTGGAGTCCATTCTTTCAAGCATGGAAGTGGTGGCCAAATGTGTTTGCACACTTGTGGATCCAATGTAATGCAGCATCTGATGGCCAATGCTGCAGCTTCCATTGTCGCACAGGCAGCAGCCATCCCCAAATTTTGAGTGCTGCAGTGAAAACTCAGATCGCTGTCATGTAAGGTCAGCTTGCTGCACATAAGCTCAGAGCACTGCCATCATGGCTACTGATTACAGTGTGCAAAGGGGCTTTTGGGGGCTGGGGGAGGTGGTGCGGTTACAACAGTCTAGCAATCTTTCCTCCACCCAAGAGGAGTGGCAGTGGCTTCATGTTCTCTCACAGGAAGGCATTCTTCCTCTCACCTCTGCAACTCTGTCAGTCCCCTTGCTGTTGCCTGTCAGCCAACGAATCCAGACAGTTCTCGCTCATGCTGAGATGGTGCAGTCCACGGTCAGACTCTCAAGGACCAAAGTTGCAACACGTTTTCCTTCAAGGCCATCTGCAGTCTCCTCCACTGAAAGTCAGCAGCCTTTCACCAGTCATGCTGCAGCCACTGGGGTAACACAGTGTAAGAGCACTAGGACAGGCAAAGGCACTCGGAAGACAGTCGCTGAGGGAATGCACAAGGGTGATTAGTTTACATTTGTATGCAGTATGGCATGATTTAATTTATAAATTTCTTTTGTAATGCTTCTTTTGTGGTGGCTTTTATTTTCACAATTTGGACAAACAGATGCTGTGAATGGTTAGTGACTGAAGGAAGATAATGTGTGGGACTGCTACTGAATGGGGAATTAGATAAGTTCTTCATGGACAGCCCAGGCAGAAAGGGGCTGTCTAGGTTGCCCCCCTCCCTTCCTCTGCTTCCTCTACTTTCTCATCCGCCTCTTCCTTATGTTCCCGCTCCTCAGCTGCTTGCTGTATAGCTGGTGGCAAGGGCTGTGCCTTCATGATGGCGAGATTGTGCAGCACACAGCAGACCACCATGTATCTTGACACCTGCTCTTCCAAGTATTAACAGGTCTGCTTCAGAATATTCCAGGTAGTAGAAATATTGTTTCAGCATGTCAATGTTCTGCTCTATCGCATTTCATGAGGCAGCATGGCTTTCATTGTATGTTTGCTGAGTACGTGTGCATGGGTTGCACACTGGTGATATCAGCCATGTCATTAGTGGATCGCCCTTTGTGTCCAGTAGCCACTCTTATGTTTGCCATGGTGGCTCAAATGCAGCTGGCACAGCGGACTGCCGCAGACCGAAGGCATCATGAAGTCCAGAAATTGAAGTCAATGGAATGTAAAATTGGGCGGGATGTAAAAATGTGTGCCAAACTTGATCCTGCAGTTTCTCGGCATGTAGGCTAGGTTAAAATGACCATTTAAGTTATTGAATAGAATTGTCAATGCTAGGCTGTATCTGCAGGTTGACATAACCTCTAAACAATCCCTGAAATTGTGATGTTGGCAATTTTAAGATTCCATTTCTGTCAAGTGGGGAGGTTTGGCATTGCCAAAAATGGTAATGATAGACCCCCCCACTAATTATAATAGCCCACTAATGCAAGGCAAATATGGGAACTTAAGCCCAGTAATCAACAATATTCTAGGAAAGATTGATAAGGAAACTATGAAAATATGCAAAAATTCCAATCTCCACACCAACATAACCTAATACTTGGAGAAAATGGAACTAACTGTTAATGTTTACACAAAACAGGGACTGAAGTACAATGACAGTGACTATAAGAGTTTGTGAGGCTTGCCTTGGGTGAACAGTACATACGGAAAAGGTTTTAAGGCAATATTTCCAGGCATGGAATCTTCGATCAACTTCTTGATACATGGTATTGTCTGGTATTAATGCCTTGTCAGATTTGTTAAAGTGTGCTGTCTTCTTTCACACCTCTACCATGTCCTGGAGATTGCCAGGTCCAGCATTGAATTTACTTGCAACTCCCTGACAGATATGGTGCATTGCCATTTTCTGGGAAGAGTACATTAAATTTTCAAAGAAAGAAACCATCCTTTCAATCACCTCTTGCAGCATCTCCAGCAGCCAGTAAACAGTTGGTGGTATGAATTGTCATTCTGCACTTACCCACTGGCTGTGCTTCATGCTTCTACATTGCATTATTTGTAATTTTCAGTAAAACCCTTTCATAGCTACATGCTTGCAACATTCAGAAAAGCCCTTGCTACAAACTTTGGGTCTTGCCTTAGATATTTTCTCAGATACAATGGCGCTAGTAACTTCTAGAAGCAATCTATGTATCTTACATTTAGACATGTGCCCACATTACTCAAAAGCTAACTGTTCCATAGCATCACCCAGGGATGTAATGATAGTACCTCCTGTTATCTGAATTGGGCATTCAAGCCCTCGGCATGTTCCCCTGTCATATGCACCTCCAATCGTTTTGAAGGCGGATCAAGAAAACACTTGTTAAAACTAGGTCAGACATATTGTAAGCTACTTTATTTCAGAGCAAATGACCACATGGAGCAACAGTTATAGAGTCATAGAGTTACACGTCACAAAAACAGGCCCTTCGGCCTATTGTGTCCATGCTGGCCATCAAGCACCTAACTATTCTAATCCCATTTTCCAGCAGTTGGCCCGTAGCTTTATATGCTATGGCATTTCAAGTAATCATCGAAATACTATGGGCGGCACAGTGGCGCATGGGCGGCACAGTGGCGCATTGGTTAGCACCGCAGCCTCACAGCTCCAGGGACCCGGGTTCGATTCTGGGTACTGCCTGTGCGGAGTTTGCAAGTTCTCCCTGTGTCTGCGTGGATTTCCTCCGGGTGCTCCGGTTTCCTCCCACATGCCAAAGACTTGCAGGTTGATAGGTTAATTGGCCATTATAAATTGCCCCTAGTATAGGTAGGTGGTAGGGAAATATATAGGGACAGGTGGGGATGTGGTAGGAATATAGGATTAGTGTAGGATTAGTATAAATGGGTGGTTGATGGTCGGCACAGACTCGGTGGGCCGAAGGGCCTGTTTCAGTGCTGTATCTCTAAAACTAAAAACTAAAAACTTCTTAAATGTTGTGAGGGTTCCTGCCTCTACCACCCCTTCAGGCAGTGTGATCCAGATTCCAACCACCCTCCGGGTGAAAAAATGTTTCCTCAAATCCCCTCTAAACCTCCTGCCCCTTACCTTAAATCTATGCCCCCTGGTTATTGACACCTCCACTAAGGGAAAAAGTTTCTTCCTATCTAACCTATCAATGCCCCTCATAATATTGTATACCTCAATCAGGTCCCCCCTGAGCATACTCTGCTTTAAGGAAAACAACCCCAGCCGAAACCAGTCTCTCTCCATAACTGAAATGCTCCAGCTCAGGCAACATCCTGGTGAAATTCCTCTGCACCCTCTCCAGTGCAATCACATCCTTCTTATAGTGTGGCGTCCAGAATTGTACACATTACTCCAGCTGTGTCCTAACTAGTCTTTTATACAGCTCCATCATAACCTCCCTGCTCTTATATTCTATGCCTCAGCTAATAAAGGCAAGTATCCGATATGCCTTCCCAAAAACCTTATCTACCTGTGCTGCTGCCTTCAGTGATCTATGGACAAGTAAACCAAAGTCCCTCTGACCCTCTGTACTTCCTAGGGTCCTACCACCCACTGTATATTCCCTTGCCTTATTAGTCCTCCCAAAATGCATCACCTCACACTTCTCAGGTTTAAATTCCATTTGCCACTGCTCTGCCCATCTTACCAGTCCATCTATATCATCCTGTAATCTAAGGCTTTCCTCCTCACTATTTACACCACCAATTTACGTGTCATCTGCGAACTTATTGATCATGCCTCCTATGTTCATGTCGAAATTACTAGTAGACAATACAAACAGCAAGGATCCCAGCACCGATCCCGACGGTACACCACTGGTCACAGGCTTCCAATCACAAAAACAGCCCATGACTATCACCCTCTGCCTCCTGCCACTAAGCCAATTTTGGATCCTATTTGCCAAATTGCCCTGGATCCCATGGGCCTTCTTAACCAATTCTCCACATCATATGGCTTGACTTAAAACAACATATCTTTGAGTGTTGTTGTTATGAACAGGTGAGAAAGAGGTCTAGGGGTCCCTTTCAGCCTTCACCTGGTCTTACTGAAACAGGGTTTTGTTTTTAAACACACTGTGTTTTGAGCTCCCCTTTGGTGAATCCTTGTTCACCGCTTTCCAGTTATATGGCAAAGAAATGAGCATAAACAGGCTTTCTTAGGTTTAAAGAAGAAAAGTGAAATTTATTAAAACTTAAACTTAAACTCTAATTCAGTTAATGCCTATGAATACAGGCCGCACCCCATGCTGGCATGCATACGTGATACACACATGCAAATAGAGACAGAAAAGAGCAGAAGAAAAATAGTGGAGAGATTTGAGGTAATCTCTGAAGAGGGGTTTTTGTTACTGTGCTTCGAGCTCACTGTAGTCCTTGCTTGTAGGTAGATCTTGCTTTTCGTTGGGGCCCGGTATTCTTCTTAAATCTTGGTCACTGGAGGAGACTTTTGGCCCTCCAAACCTGCACCGATCTTGATGCCTGCCTAAACTAACAACTTCTGCACTTCTGGGGCCAATATCCCTCTATTCCCTTCCTATTCATGTATTTGTCAAGATGTCTCTTAAACGTCTCTATCGTATCTGCTTCCACCACCTCCCCTGGCCGCAAGTTCCAGGCACTCACCACCCTCTGTGTAAAAAACATGCCTCGCACATCCCTTCTAAACTTTGCCCCTCGCACCTTAAACCTATGTCCCCTAGTAACTGACTCTTCCACCCTGGGAAAAAGCTTCTGACTATCCACTCTGTCCATGCTGCTCATAACTTTGTAAACCTCTATCATGTCGCCCCTCCACCTCCGTCGTTCCAGTGAAAACAATCCGAGTTTTTCCAACCTCTCCTCATAGCTAATGCCCTCCAGACCAGGCAACATCCTGGTAAACCTCCTCTGTACCCTCTCCAAAGCCTCCACGTCCTTCTGGTAGTATGGCGACCAGAATTGCACGCAATATTCCAAGTGTGGCCTAACTGAGGTTCTGTACAGCTGCAACATGACGCCAATTTTTATACTCTATGCCCCGACCGATGAAGGCAAGCATGCCGTATGCCTTCTTGACTACCTTATCTACCTGCGTTGCCACTTTCAGTGACCTGTACGCCCAGATCTCTCTGCATGTCAATACTCCTAAGGGTTCTGCCATTTACTGTATACCTCCCACCTGCATTAGACCTTCCAAAATGCATTACCTCACATTTGTCCGGATTAAACTCCATCGGCCATTTCTCCGCCCAAGTCTCCAACCGATCTATATCCTGCTGTATCCTCTGACAATCCTCATCATTATCCGCAACTCCACCAACCTTTGTGTCGTCCGCAAACTTACTAATCAGACCAGCTACATTTTCCTCCAAATCATTTATATATACGACAAACAGCAAAGGTCCCAGCACTGAGCCCTGCAGAACACCATTAGTCACATCCCTCCATTCAGAAAAACACCCATCCACTGATACCCTCTGTCTTCTATGACCGAGCCAGTTCTGTATCCATCTTGCCAGCTCACCTCTGATCCCATGTGACTTCACCTTTTGTACCAGTCTGCCATGCGGGACCTTGTCAAAGGCTTTACTAAAGTCCAGATAGATAACATCCCTTCCTTCATCAATCATCTTCGTCACTTCCTCAAAAAACTCAATCAAATTACGAAGACACGACCTCCCCTTCACAAAACCATGCTGTCTCTCGCTAATAAGTTTGCTTGTTTCCAAATGGAAGTAAATCTTGTCCCGAATAATCCTCTCTAATAGTTTCCCTACCACTGACGTAAGGCTCACCGGCCTATAATTTCCTGGATTATCCTTGCCACCCTTCTTAAACAAAGGAACAACTTTGGCTATTCTCCAGCCCTCTGGGACCTCATCTGTAGCCAATGAGGATGCAAAGATTTCTGTCAAGGCCCCAGCAATTTCTTCCCTTGCCTCCCTCAGTATTCTAGGGTAGATCCCATCAGGCCCTGGGGACTTATCTACCTTACCGCTTTGCAAGACACCCAACACCTGCTCCTTTTTGATAATGAGATGACTGCTATTATTGCTATTACTGAGACTTGGTTCAGGGAAGGGCATGATTGGCAACTAAATATCCCAGGATATCGATGCTTCAGGCGGGATAGAGAGGGAGGTAAAAGGGGTGGAGGAGTTGCATTACTGGTCAAAGAGGATATCACAGCTGTGCTGAAGGAAGGCACTATGGAGGACTTGAGCTGTGAGGCAATATGGGCAGAACTCAGAAATAGGAAGGGGGCAGTAACAATGTTGGGGCTGTACTACAGGCCTCGCAACAGCAAGCATGAGATCGAGGTACAAATATGTAAACAGATTATGGAAAGATGCAGGAGCAACAGGGTGGTGGTGATTGGAGATTTTAATTTTCCCAACATTGACTGGGATTCACTTAGTGTTGGAGGTCGAGATGGAGCAGAATTTGCAAGGAGCATCCAGGAGGGTTTTCTGGAGCAGTATGTAAATAGTCCAACTCGGGAAGGGGCCATACTGGACCTGGTGTTGGGGAATGAGCCCGGCCAGGTGGTTGAAGTTTCAGTAGGGGACTACTTTGGGAATAGTGATCACAATTCCGTAAGTTTTAGAATACTCATGGACAAAGACGAGAGTGGTCCTAAAGGAAGAGTGCTAAATTGGGGGAAGGCCAACTATACCAAAATTCGGCAGGAGCTGGGGAATGTAGATTGGGAGCAGCTGTTTGAAGGTAAATCCACATTTGATATGTGGGAGGCTTTTAAAGAGAGGTTGATTAGTGTGCAGGAGAGACATGTTCCTGTGAAAATGAGGGATAGAAATGGCAAGATTAGGGAACCATGGATGACAGGTGAAATTGTGAGACTAGCTAAGAGGAAAAAGGAAGCATACATAAGGTCTAGGCGGCTGAAGAAAGACGAAGCTTTGGAAGAATATCGGGAATGTCGGACCAATCTGAAACGAGGAATTAAGAGGGCTAAAAGGGGTCATGAAATATCTTTAGCAAATAGGGTTAAGGAAAATCCCAAAGCCTTTTATTCATATTTAAGGAGCAAGAGGGTAACTAGAGAAAGGATTGGCCCACTCAAGGACAAAGGAGGAAAGTTATGCGTGGAGTCAGAGAAAATGAGTGAGATTCTAAACGAGTACTTTGCATCGGTCTTCACCGAGGAGAGGGACATGATGGATGTTGAGGTTAGGGACAGATGTTTGAGTACTCTCGGTCAAGTCGGCATAAGGAGGGAGGAAGGGTTGGGTATTCTAAAAGGCATTAAGGTGGACAAGTCCCCAGGTCCGGATGGGATCTATCCCAGGTTACTGTGGGAAGCGAGAGAGGAAATAGCTGGGGCCTTAACAGATATCTTTGCAGCATCCTTAAACACGGGTGAGGTCCCGGAGGACTGGAGAATTGCTAATGTTGTCCCCTTGTTTAAGAAGGGTAGCAGTGAAAATCCAGGTAATTATAGACCGGTGAGCCTGACGCCAGTGGTAGGGAAGCTGCTGGAGAAGATACTGAGGGATAGGATCTATTCCCATTTGGAAGAAAATGGGCTTATCAGTGATAGGCAACATGGTTTTGTGCAGGGAAGATCATGTCTTACCAACTTAATAGAATTCTTTGAGGAAGTGACAAAGTTGATTGATGAGGGAAGGGCTGTAGATGTGATATACATGGACTTCAGTAAGGCGTTTGATAAGGTTCCCCATGGTAGGCTGATGGAGAAAGTGATGGCGCATGGGGTCCAGGGTGTACTAGCTAGATGGATAAAGAACTGGCTGGGCAACAGGAGACAGAGAGTAGCAGTGGAAGGGAGTTTCTCAAAATGGAGACGTGTGACCAGTGGTGTTCCACAGGGATCCGTGCTGGGACTACCGTTGTTTGTGATATGCATAAATGATTTGGAGGAAAGTATAGGTGGTCTGATTAGCAAGTTTGCAGACGACACTAAGATTGGTGGAGTAGCAGATAGTGAAGGGGACTGTCAGAGAATACAGCAGAATTTAGATAGACTGGAGAGTTGGGCAGAGAAATGGCAGATGGAGTTCAATCAGGGCAAATGCGAGGTGATGCATTTTGGAAGATCCAATTCAAGAGTGAACTATACAGTAAATGGAAAAGTCCTGGGGAAAATTGATGTACAGAGAGATTTGGGTGTTCAGGTCCATTGTTTCCTGAAGGTGGCAACGCAGGTAAATAGAGTGGTCAAGAAGGCATACGGCATGCTTTCCTTCATCGGATGGGGTATTGAGTACAAGAGCTGGCAGGTCATGTTACAGTTGTATAGGAGTTTGGTTCGGCCACATTTGGAATACTGCGTGCAGTTCTGGTCGCCACATTACCAAAAGGATGTAGATGTTTTGGAGAGGGTGCAGAGGAGGTTCACCAGGATGTTGCCTGGTATGGAGGGCGCTAGCTATGAAGAGAGGTTGAGTAGATTAGGATTATTTTCATTAGAAAGGTGGAGGTTGAGGGGGGACCTGATTGAGGTGTACAAAATCACAGGGTGGATAGCAAGAAGCTTTTTCCCAGAGTGGGGGATTCAAATACTAGGGGTCACGAGTTCAAAGTGAGAGGGGAAAAGTTTAGGGGGGATATGCGTGGAAAGTTCTTTACGCAGAGGGTGGTGGGTGCCTGGAACGCGTTGCCAGCGGAGGTGGTAGATGCGAACACGATAGCGTCTTTTAAGATGTATCTAGACAGATACATGAATCGGCAGGAAGCAAAGAGATACAGACCCTTAGAAAATAGGCGACATGTTTAGGTAGAGGATCTGGATCGGCGCAGGCTTGGAGGGCCGAAGGGCCTGTTCCTGTGCTGTAATTTTCTTTGTTCTTTGTTCTTTGAGACTCTCTGCACTACCTTCCATTGGCTCATCATCCACCAAGTCCTTCTCTTTGGTGAATACTGATGCAAAGTACTCATTTAGCACCTCACCCATTTCCTCTGGCTCCACACATAGATTCCCAACTCTGTCCTTGAGTGGGCCAACCCGTTCCCTGGTTACCCTCTTGCTCTTTATATATGTATAAAAAGCCTTGGGATTTTCCTTAATCCTGTTTGCCAATGACTTTTCATGACCCCTTTTAGCCCTCCTAACTCCTTGCTTAAGTTCCTTCCTACTGTCTTTATATTCCTCAAGTGCTTCGTCTGTTCCTCGCCTTCCAGCCCTTACAAATGCTTCCTTTTTCTTTTTGACTAGGCTCACAATATCCCGTGTTATCCAAGCTTCCCGAAACTTGCCAAACTTGTCTTTCTACCTCACAGGAACATGCTGGTCCTGGATTCTAATCAGCTGACGTTTGAAAGACTCCCACATGTCAGATGTTGATTTACCCTCAAACAGCCACCCCCAATCTAAATTCTTCAGTTCCTGCCTAATATTGTTATAATTAGCCTTCCCCCAATTTAGCACCTTCACCCGAGGACTATTCTTATCCTTATCCGCAAGTACCTTAAAACTTATGAAATTATGGTCACTGCTCCCGAAATGCTCCCCCACTGAAACTTCGACCACCTGGCCGGGCTCATTCCCCAATACTAGGTCCAGAATGGCCCCATCCCTAGTTGGACTATCTACATACTGTTTCAAGAAGCCCTCCTGGATGCTCCTCACAAATTCTGCCCCATCCAAGCCCCTAGTACTAAGTGAATCCCAGTCAATATTGGGTAAGTTAAAATCACCCACCACCACAACCCTGTTACCTTTACATCTTTCCAAAATCTGTCTACATGTCTGCTCCTCTACCTCCCGCTGGCTGTTGGGAGGCCTGTAGTCAGCCCCCAACATCGTGACTGCACCCTTCGTATTCCTGAGCTCCACCCATATTGCCTCACTGCATGACCCCTCTGAGTTGTCCTCCCGCAGTACAGCTGTGATATTCTCCTTAACCAGTAATGCAATTCCCTCACCCCTTTTACATCCCCCTCTATCCCGCCTGAAGCTTCTAAAGCCTGGAACATTTAGCTGCCAATCCTGCCCTTCCCTCAACCAAGTCTCTGTAATAGCAACAACATCATATTTCCAAGTACTAATCCAAGCTCTAAGTTCATCTGCTTTACCTGTTATACTTCTCGCATTGAAACAAATGCACTTCAGACCACCAGTCCCGCTGTGCTCAGCAACATCTCCCTGCCTGCTCTTCCTCTTAGTCCTACTGGCTTTATTTACTATGTCCTCCTCTTTTATTTCACTTGCTGTCCTACTGCTCTGGTTCCCACCCCCCTGCCACACTAGTTTAAACCCTCCCGGGTGACGCTAGCAAACCTTGCAGCCAGGATATTAGTGCCCCTCCAGTTTAGATGCAACCCATCCTTCTTGTACAGGTCCCATCTGTCCCTGAAGAGAGATATCTGAAACCCTCCCTTCTACACCAGCTGCTTAGCCATGTGTTTAGCTGCACTATCTTCCTATTTCTAGCCTCACTGGCACGTGGCACAGGGAGGAATCCTGAGATTACAACCCTAGAGGTCCTGTTTTTTAACTTACTACCTAACTCCCTAAACTCCCCCTGCAGGACCTCATCACTCTTCCTGCCTATGTCATGGTACCGATGTGTACCACAACCTCTGGCTGTTCACCCTCCCCCTTCAGAATGCCCCCTGTCCGTTCAGAGACATCCTTGACCCTGGCACCAGGGAGGCAACATACCATCCTGGAGTCTCTTTCACGTCCGCAGAAGCGCCTATCTGTGCCCCTGACTATAGAGTCCCCTATAACTATTGCTCTTCTGCGCTTTGTCCCTCCCTGCTGTACAACAGTGCCAGCTGTGGTGCCACTGCTCTGGTTGCTGCTGTTTTCCCCTGATAGGCCATCCCCCCCAACAGTATCCAAAACGGTATACTTGTTAGAGAGGGGGATAGCCACGGGGGGTTCCTGCACTGACTGCCTGCCCCTTCTAGTGGTCACCCATCTATCTGACTGCACCTTGCGTGTAACCACTTCTTTAAAACTCCTGTCCATGATGCTTTCTGCCACCTGCATGCTCCTAAGTGCATCCAGTTGCTGCTCCAACCGATCCATGAGGTCTGTGAGGAGCTGCAACTGGGTACACTTCCTGCAGATGTTGTTGCCCGGAACGCTGGAGGCGTCACGGACATCCCACATCTCACAGGTGAAGCACTTCGCCCCTCTAACTGTCATTTCTAGCACTAATTAGTTAATTAATATAAAATAAATAAATACTTATTAAATCCTTACTAAATTATGATACACTTAACTATATGGTCCCTAGTGCTAGATTTCTACAATAAATACTAAATGCTAACTAAATACAGTAATCTCCTCCCTCTGGTTTAGTTACTCTACTTATTAATCAGTTAATTAGTGTTTTAATCAATTTTTATCAGTATTATTTTCAAATTTGGTACAGATTCCCTACCAGCCAATCAGGTCACAGCTTTCCTGTGACGTCACTTTTTCAGTTTTTTTTCCCCACCCAAGGTAACTTGCCGGTCTGGAACTCTGCCCTCCGAGTCTGCTCCGAGAATCCCTGAGGTAAGTTTTTTTATACTTACCGCTCTGGAACTCCGCCCTCCGAGTCTGCTCCGAGAATCTCCGAGGTAAGTTTTTTTATACTTACTGGTCTGGAACTCTGCCCTCCGAATCTGGAATGCGAGCTCCTCCACCCTCAACGTCTGGTAATCAAAAGTCCATTGTGGATTGAATGTGTCAGGGCATGGTCTTTTGTCCCTTTTAAGCACTGTCTGTAAATATGCAAATGTCTTTCCAGTCAAGGGTCGGGTGTTTTTTTTTAAAAGCAAGTTCTTTCTTTACTTCAGTAACAGTTTAAAAATAAATGTACATGTGGCGAAATTAATGTGCCTCATTCTTAGCAGGTGGGGGCCTGCATGACACCTCCATACCCGGGGAATGAAATGCGATTTTTAAAAAAACGGCACATTTCATTCAAAGGCCTGAGAGAAATGTAAGATACAAAAAGAAAAACCATGCATTTCTCTCATTCATTTCCATTCATTCATCACTCTTAAAGCTTATTAAAATTGTCTTTCTTGGTTGCCCGCGCTGCTTTAATTTCCCCTTTTTTGGCATCCCAGTAGCCATATTGTTCTTTGGGCAAGCATTTTATTTCAGGAGAGTTAGTAGTAGACTGGTCTATCCTGACCTCTCTTTCAGTGCTTTGCTGAGTCATGCAAAGGCGTTTGACTTCAGGGGATGGGTGGTTCCCTTTTCTCTGACTGTCGGGGAGGATTCTTTGTTCTCTGGAGCACTCCTACCTGTAGGTATTTGTGCAGACTTGATCGCATTGTCCTGTGGCACTTCAGCCAGGTGAGGCATCACCCTCATGGTTTCTGTGCCCCCTAGAGGTTTCTTTTTGTCTCTATAAGTTCCTGTAAATGCTGTTAGCAACTCTGGTGATGTGCTTCTAGAGCCTGCATTTACGTAGGAGAATGTGTTGTCTATCTTTTCAAATTTTCCAGGGTTGGCTGACTGGACAGTCGGGGTTTTCATCCAGGATTCCTCCCGGAATTCCTAAAACCTGCCCTCTTGGTCACGTTTTCCCCTTCCCTTTCTAACTTTTGCCAGCCTTGTGCCTGCCTGTCCCCTTTTGTTCTCGACGGGGTCCCCTACAGTGTCTGCTGGAGGGTCCTTTTAACAGGTTTCACTGCAGGTTGGGGTTTCCCTTCAACCAGACACATGTGGCAACTCCTACAGTACTCCACCAGATCTTTGTGGCGTTTTGGCCAGTTAAACCGCTGTCTTATGTGGGCTTTGGTCTTTCGTATACCAGCATGTACAGCCACTGTAGACTGGTGAGCCCTTCTTAATATTTCTCTCTGGTACCTCTCTGGCACAACTAACTGGTGAACTACTGTCCACTCCTTGCTCTCAGGTTTGTGACGAGAGCTCCATTTCCTCATCAATACCTCATTCTTTGAATAGTAGCAATCAGGGATTCCCTCTGCTTCACTTTCAGACTGGGCAGCCTGTGCTAACTCTCACAATACTGGGTTGGGTCGCTGAGCCTCAGCTAGGGAAAGTCCATTTAATTTATTCCCTGGGTCTCCTAACTTTCCAAAGAAAGTCTCGGACAGGCAGACCTCATGGTCATCTGCCTGCAGTGCCAATGCAGTCTCCTCTGGCGGTGCTGATTTGATCATGGCCTGATCCACTACACATTCAGGGACACTGCAGGGAACTGTCTCCTGCCACTGCCCTGCCTTTGTGAACTCCTGCGGTCTTTCTTTTACTGCTGGGGTGGGGGGGGGGGGGGGTGGTGCTACCACCTTCATGCTTGCCAGATCATTACCTAGGAGCAGGTCAATCCCGTCCACAGGTAAACTAGGGACAATACCCACAGTCACCAGTCCTGAAACTAGGTCGCACTCCAGGCACACCTGGTGTACAGGTACAGACATACACTGTCCTCCAATACCATTCACCACCATTTTGGTGTTCACTGCACTCTCTGATGGAAAGATCAGGCCCTTTCCCAGTAAAAGGGATCTAGTGGCCCCTGCGTCCCTGAGAATCACTATGGGCTTGCTTGCCCCTCTCGAGGGGTATGGGGTTACTCTCCCTTCAGACACAAACCCCTGATAACCTCCAGGAATCCTATTAGATTTTCCTGCACTGGCCATAGTAAACTTCCTGGTTGCACTCTTACTGCAGTTACAGCCACAGCTTGTTCTTCTGTGCTTTCCATCAGGTTCACTTCTTCACTGAGCGTGTGTGTCCTGATTAACCCTGCAGGTTTTCCCTTTAGTTTCCAGCAACAGCTTTTAAATGCCCTTGCTTTATTACAATGGAAGCACACAGGTCTCCGGGTCTCACTTTTTCTCACAGCGCCTTCCTTTTTGGCTGGAGGAGGGCCCCCTGTGTATCCTGATTTCCTACTCTCCCAGGACTGCCTGGCCAGAGATCACCTTCCTACCCTTTATCCTTTTCGGATTTGTGGGGGTGATTAGGAAAGGTTCTCCCTAGGAAATCGGCTTATAAATTAAAACAAACTCATCAGCCAGAACGGCCACTTGCCGGGCTCTCTGGAGCTGCTGCTCCTCTACATGGGTCTTTACTGAGAGTGGGAGAGAGTGTTTAAATTCCTTTAACATAACTACCTCCCTGAGATTCTCATAACTGAGCTGCATTTTAAGAGCCCTCAGTCACTGGTCAAAAGCCAGCTGCTTACTTCTTTCAAACTCCAGATAACTTTGATTAGTTTGCTTTTTGAGCATTCTAAACATTTGGCGATAGGCTTCACGTCTGCCCCGAGGATAGCATTTTTAGTCAGTTCATAATTTGATGAACTCTCATCTGGCAACAAGGAATAAACCTCATGGGCTTTTCCAGTTAGCTTGCTTTGTAGTAAATGAGACCAGGTCTCAGCTGGCCATTTTAGCCTCCTTGCCAGTTTCTCAAAAGACACAAAAAACGCTTTCACAATACTTACGAATACACACCAAACCCCATGCACGCATGCATAAGCAATACACACATGCAAATGGAGACAGAAAAGAGCAGAAGATAAATAATGGAGAGGTTTGAGGTAATCTCTGAAGAGGGGTTGTTTTTACTGTGCTTCGAGCTCGCAGTAGTCCTTGCTTGTAGGTAGATCTTGCTTTTCGTTGGGGCCCAGTATTCTTCTTAAACCGTGGCCACTGTAGGGGACTTTTCTCTTGCAGGGTTCATATGTCTTCAATGAATTCCGAAGCTGGTGAGAGAGATGAGAGCAGACAGAAGAGGCTGCGGCAAGCCAGCGACGAGATGTCATTTCAATCCAGGAGCAAACAGCTTTCTGAGTTCAAATTCTCTGTGGCAAGTTCAAACAATTCTCCAACAGCCAGTTAGTCATGTGACTAAACTGGTCTGACCATGTCTGTTTGTGTATTCGGCCATATTCGCAGTCAACTTGGAATGTGATCTCCTCCACCCTTAACGTCTGGTAATCAAAAGTCCTTTGTGGATTGAATGTGTCTTTTGTCCCTTTTAAGCACTGTCTGTTACTGTGCAAATGTTTTTCCAGTCAAGGGTCTGGTACTTTTTTTTAAAAGCAAGTTCTTTCTTTACTCCAGTAACAGTTTAAAAATCAATGTTCATGTGGCGACATTAATGTGCCTCATTCTTGGCAGGTGGGGGCCTCCATGACAGTTGTGTTTGCTTGCTCAGTGATTGATTGTTTTATGCTATGTTTGTAAGACTGCTCACTATGCCTGTCAGCCAACCCTGAGGGGGCACAATTCCAAAAGTGAAACTAAGACAGATCTGGCAGCCATCTGAATAAAGCCTACACACACAGAAATTGTGAGTCGAGTTTCTGCATGATTGGAGTACGATAACATCTGGTGACAAAGAAGCGAATAATTTAAATTTACCGGCCCCAGTGCCACTCCTGTCATCACTGGGTGATCTTCCCATTCCATGGGACAGATGGATTTCTGGGTTTGAAATCTACTTGCTCACTACAGGTATGGATGGTTCGGATGTAGCAGCGACCTTCAAGAAGGCGATACTCAGGCATTGCCTCAGAGCAGAGGGCCAGCGTATATTCGAGCAGCGAATGGAGAATACATTTGATAAGGTGGTAAGTGCTCTCCAGAAATACTTCAGCACGAAGAAAAATGTGATAATTGAATGATACAAGTTCTGCCAGCGATGCCAGGGAAATAATGTGCCCATAAAACAATACATGGCACCGTTGTGTCAGTTGGCTTCTATTGCAACTTCGGCATACTAACTAATGAACTAATTCGTGACCAACCAATTTCAAAAACCTCAGTCCCACAAATTAGGGAATGCCTATTCATGGACAATGATGGTTTGACTTTGAAAAAAGCCACAACCTTGGCCGTCAAATTGAATCTGCCATGTTAGATTCGAAGATGTCACACAAAAATACACCCTCAAGCTCAGGGTCACAGTCACAGCTTGTCCAATCAGCTCAAGTCTAGGGGTTACAGACAAAGAAACCACAGCAGGCTAAGCAACACCTGCCCTATCACAGCTAGGCACCCTCAAACGTTCCCAAATTGTGGGGGTATCCGTGGATTCAAAACACCATGTCCTGCATGAGGGGAAAAGTACAACTCATGCTCAAAGTTGAGCCACTTTGCAAAGATATGCAGGTGGTCAAAGAAAAAGACTTAATCAGTTTGACACACGGAGGAACCTATTCCTGAGAGCAAAATATGGTATACTATAATGGACAGTAAAGCACTCAGTCCCATGTATGGGGTCCCTTCAAGGATTGCACAGTCGTGATTGTGGGCATTACAGTGTCACTCCTCATTGATGTGGGTATGAAAGTATCCATATTGAGTGAAGACCTCCACTGTCATTTTTTGCAACTTGCTCTCATTCCTGCAACAGACATCGTTCAAGCTTAGAATGACTCAATTATTCTGGTCTTCAGAGTGATCATAGTTCCAGTACGCTACAAAATGCCAACCGAGTCAATTTCATAATGAACATGGACAAAGGGGACAGACGTGTTCAATAAGTTTGGCTTCAAACTTGCAGATCCCACCGGAGCACACATTAATATAATCGATGATACAGACCATGCACAATAGTATCCTTCCTTATTCACTGGATTGAGGGAGATTAAGGGGTACTGTCATGCCCCTGGCATCGACACATCAATTCTGCCTGTTTCACAAAATTTGAGATGGTTGCGGTTTGCAATCTGTGTCAAAGTGTCACAGAAGCTGAAACAATTGGAAGCAGATGGAATCATTAAGCGAATCAACTCATCCCCATGAATATCGAACCTAATCATTCCGTGATGCAAAAATGGAGAACTGAGACTATGTGTTGACATTAAGTCGGTCAACAAAGCAATCATTCTGGCCAAGCACCACTCCCTATGATCCATGCGCTATCGGCATCATTTTATGACTCCACAGTCATCACGAAGCTTAACATGCGATGGAGCTATCTTCAAATGCTGCCAGCGGAGTGAAGACAACATCTTATAGCCTTTGTTTCACATGCTGGCGTGTTTCAGTACCTCAGAATGCCCTATGGACCAAGTTCAGCACCTAGCGCATTCTAGAAGATTATCTCTTCAGTTTTGTCAGATATTGAAGGGACACTCAACCTTCTGAATGCGTTGTCCATGGAAGGAACAAAGCAGAACACAATCAGTGGTTGTTCGCGGTGCTCGCTTGACTCGCACAACACAATTTAACACTCAACAAAGACAAATGCATTCATGGCATCTGAGTTTGACTTTCGTGGGTACAAAGTGACAGCAGCTGCAGTAAAGCCTACGTATGACAACTTCAAAGCCATTCATGTGCTTCCGACCCCGTCAAACCTGAAAGAGTTGGCATTGTTCTTAGTCACTACCAACATTTATTACCTAGTATGCAAAGATCGCAGAGCCTGTTCAAAAGCTACTGCACAGAAATACACAAAGGGAATGGGCAATCGCACCACAAAAAGTGTTTGACACATTCAAGGCGAAGATGGCATCTCCGCCATTCTTCGCACATTGAAACCCACATATGGAAATGTATGTCACAAAACACACGTCAGGAAATGCGATAGGAACGGTACTCTCACAGTAGATTGCAGGAAACGAACGTCCGATTGAGTATGTTGCATGTCCATTGTCGGAAACTGAATGCAAATACTCCACTGGAGACTGGGAAGTACTAACCTGCATCTACGCTTGTGAACATTGGCACAGGTATCTGCATGGTTGGAAGTTCATCCTCCGCACTGATCATCAAACACTGACTACATTGTTAGCCATCTCAGGATCTGGTCATCGACCTCTACGCATCTACCGATGGTCTGATTGTCTTCATCTGTGCAACTTTAAGCTTGAGTATCTGGCCTGCTTAGCATCACAGACAGCATTAGTGATAGCAAAGCAACTCGCGACATTGAAGACTACATAGTTGTGGTGATTTCTGGTCAGAGAGTGTGGGGTGGATTGATATGTGCAAAGTAGGATATAAATACAAACATACAAACATGCGAATTAGAAGCAGGAGCAGGCCACTGGGCCCTTCGAGCCAGCTCTGCCATTCAATAAGTTCATGACTGAACTGATTACTCCACATTTCCACCGACCCTCGATAACCTTCCACCCCCTTGCTTATCAAGAATCTATCTACCTTTGCCTTGAAAATATTCAAAGACTCTGCTTCCACCACCTTTTCAGGAAGAGAATTCCAAAGACTCACAACCCTTTGAGAGAAAAAAATTTCTCCTCATCTCGGTCTTAAATGAGCGACCCCTTATTTTTAAACAGTGGCCCCGAGTTCTAGATTCTCCCACAAGGGAAAACATCCTTTCCACATCCACCCTTTCAAGACCCCTCAGGATCTTATATGTTTCAATCAAGTCGCCTCTTACTCTTCTAAATTCCAGTGGATACAAGCCTAACCTGTCCAATATTTCCTCGTAAGACAGCCCACCCATTCCAGGTATTAGTCTAGTAAACCTTCTCTGTACTGCCTCCAATGCATTTACATCCTTCCTTAAATAAGGAGACCAGTACAGTACACAGTACTCCAGATGTCGTCTCACCAATGCCCTGTATAGCTGAAGCATAACCTCCCTACTTTTGTGTGCAATTCCCCTCTCGATAAATGATAACATTCTATTAGCTTTCCTAATTATGTGCTGTACCTGCATACTAACCTTTTGCGATTCATGCACGAGGACCCCAGATCCCTCTGCATCTCAGAGCTCTGCAATCTCTCATCATTTAGATAATATGCTTCTTTTCTATTCTTCCTGCCAAAGTGGACAATTTCCCACTTTCCCACATTATACTCCATTTACCAGGTCTTTGCACACTCACTTACCTTATCTATATCCCTTTGTAGCTCCCTTATGTCCTCTTCACAAGTTGCTTTTGTACTCTTTGTGTCATCAACAAATTTAGCAACCATACCTTTGGTCCCTTTATCTAAGTCATTTATATAAATTGTAAAAAGTTGAGGCCCCAACACAGATCCCTGTGGCACACCACTCATTACATCTTGCCAACAAGAAAATGACCCATTTATGCCTACTCTCTGTTTCCTGTTCGGTAGCCAATCTTCTATCCATGCCAATATGTTACCCCCTGTACCATGAGCTTTTAGTTTCTGCAATAACCATTGATATGGCACCTTATCAAATGCCTTCTGGAACTCTAAGAATGGATTGTTCAAACATTTTCCCCTCTGACATGCCAGCGGTCAAACTGTCCTTGATCACCCTGTTGAAATGTTTGACGCCACCATTCGATTGCGGGTTGTATCATGATGTCAGATGGTGGTAAATTCCATAGCTTGCTAGGAACTCTGCAACTGACTGAAAATAAACTGCAGTCCATTGTCCATAGTGATAGTCTCCAGCAAACCAACTTTGTAATCACTTTGTAAATGCAAATCTTGTGATGTGAGAGGAGTGGAAAGCAGAGTCGGCGGCAGAGACCGTACTGCAGCAAGAAAATCGGTACCTAAAACCCAACTGGCCTTGCGAAATAGAAGAAGAACTCATCCGTACTACAGAGTACGGAATGAGCTCGCACTGTTTGATGACAACTGTTTTGCGTACGGAGCTCAACTGGTTATCTCAAAAGCACGACAGCAACGGGTGCCTCATCTTGCCCATGAAGGACATCCGGGTGTAGATAAGATGAAGCAACAATCCTGTGAAGTATTCTGGTGGTCAACAATAGATTGTTGCATAGAAGATTTTTATCAGAAACAGTGTAGCATGAACACTCAGTGAAGAATCTGATAAACTGTGTTCCGCACCTTTACAATCGACCCCATGGCCAACAAAACCATGGCAACAACTCCAAGTAGATATTTTCGGAGAAGTGCATGCAGCCCCTAGCAATCAATATTTTTTGCTTGTTCATGATCTACATAGCAAGTGGCTGGAAATCACTAGAACAAATTCCATAACTACCACTTCAGTCAATGACATTCCAGACAAATTGTTTACAAAGTAGGGTTTGCTGGAGACTATCACTATGGACAACAGATCACAGTTTGTTTCCAGTCAGTTCATGGAGTTCCTAGCAAGCTATGGAATTCACCACCATCTGACATCATGATACAACCCGCAATCGAATGGTGGCGTCAAACATTTCAACAGGGTGATCAAGGACAGTTTGACCGCTGGCATGTCAGAGGGGAAAATGTTTGAACAATCCATTCATAACTTACTTTGCACATATTGATCCACCCCACACTCTCGGATTGGAAAGACAATGGCCAAACTTACGATTGGTCGCAACATTCGCATGCTGTTGACCATTCTTCAGCCATCAACGCCATCCAATAAAAATGTCAGAGCGAAAGCAGAAGAAGTCGCAAAGCGACAAGGCAAAGTGAAAGCGTACTCCGGATAAGCAAACAAGCGCAAGGAAACGACGATGTGCAGTCAGAGATTGGGTTTGCATCAAACGTCCAAATCGGATCCGAAAGCTCATGTCATCTCTATTGCAACCTAAGCAGATCAAGCAAAAGTTCGGTATCAGCCCTTATCTCTTGGATAACAACACCAAATGGAATGGGTGACGCTTGATTGCGAGCAGACCTGGAGATTTCAACAATTGTGATTACGAGGATACATTTCCTTTTTTGATTCGGGATCATGATGTTGATCATCTACCTCATCAAGATGATTGCGTTGAACTACAACCTCACTCACTCTAACCTGTCCCCCTCTGAACTTGAGGCACTCCGTTCTCTCAGGTCTAACCCCGACATGGTCATCAAACCTGCAGACAAGGGTGGTGCTGTTGTCGTATGGCGTATCGACCTCTACCTTGCAGAAGCTCAACGCCAACTCACGGACACTTCTTCCTACCTCCCTCTGGACCATGACCCCACCACCGAACATCAAGCCACCGTCCAAATGACTGTCACTGACCTCATCTCCTCTGGAGATCTTCCCTCTACAGCTTCCAACCTCATAGTCCCACAACCCCGGACAGCCCGCTTCTACCTCCTTCCCAAAATCCACAAACAGGACTGTCCCAGCAGACCCATTGTGTCAGCCTGCTCCTGCCCCACTGAACTTATTTCTTCCTATCTCGACTCTATCTTTTCTCCGCTGGTCCAGTCTCTTCCCACCTACATCCGTGACTTTTCTGACGCCCTACGTTATTTTGACAATTTCCAGTTTCCTGGTCCCAACCGCCTCCTCTTCACTATGGACGCCCAATCGCTCTACACCTCCATCCCCCACCAGGATGGTTTGAGGGCTCTCCGCTTCTTCCTGTAACAGAGGCCCAACCAGTCCCCATCCACCGCCACCCTCCTCCGCCTGTCTGAACTTGTTCTCACATTGAACAACTTCTCCTTCAACTCCACGCACCTCCTTTAAGTAAAAGGTGTCGCTATGGGTACCCGCATGGGTCCTAGTTATGCCTGTCTTTTTGTGGGATATGTCGAGTATTCTGTGTTCCAGTCCTACTCAGGACCCCTCCCCCAACTCTTTTTCCGGTACATTGATGACTGTATCGGTGCAGTTTCCTGCTCCCGCCCCGAACTGGAAAACTTTATCAACTTTGCTTCCAATTTCCACCCTTCTCTCACCTTTACATGGTCTATCTCTGACACTTCCCTTCCCTTCCTCGACTTCTCTGTCTCCATCTCTGGGGATAGGTTGTCTACTAATGTCCATTATAAGCCCACCGACTCCCACAGCTACCTCGACGACACTTCTTCTCACCCTACCTCCTGTAAGGACTCCATTCCATTCTCCCAGTTTCTCCGCCTCCGACGCATCTGCTCTGATGATGCTGCCTTCCATGACGGTGCTTCTGATATGACCTTTTTCCTCAACCGAGGATTTCCCCCCACTGTGGTTGACAGGGCCCTCAACCGTGTCCGGCCCATTCCCCGCACCTCTACCCTCACCCCTTCCCCTCCCTCCCAGAACTGTGACAGGGTTCCCCTTGTCCTCACTTTTCACCCCATCAGCCTCCATATCCAAAGGATCATCCTCCACCATTTCCACCACCTCCAGCATGATGCCACTACCAGTTGCATCTCCCCCTCCCTTCCCCTGTCAGCATTCCGAAGGGATCGTTCCCTCCGCGGCACCCTGGTCCACTCCTCCATTACCCCCACCACCTCGTCCCCATCCCATGGCACCTTCCCCTGCAATCGCAGGAGGTGTAATACCTGTCCATTTACCTCCTCTCTCCTCACTATCCCAGGCCCCAAACACTCCTTTCAGGTGAAGCAGCGATTTACTTTTTACTTCTTTCAATGTAGTATACTGTATTCGCTGCTCACAGTGTGGTCTCCTCTACATTGGGGAGACCAAGCGCAGACTGGGTGACCGCTTTGCGGAACATCTCCGCTCAGTCCGCAAGCAGGACCCTGAGCTTCCGGTTGCTTGCCATTTCAACACTCCCCCCTGCTCTCATGCTCACATCTCTGTCCTGGGATTGCTGCAGTGTTCCAGTGAACATCAACGCAAGCTCGAGGAACAGCATCTCATCTACCGATTAGGCACACTACAGCCTGCCGGACTGAACATTGAGTTCAATAATTTCAGAGCATGACAGCCCCCCATTTTACTTTCATTTTTAGTTCTTTTTTCTTCCTTTTTTTTTACATTCTTTTTTACATTTTTTGCAATCTTTTTTTTGCATTTATTTCATTTCATCTTAGTTTGTTCAGTTTGCTTACCCACTGTTTTTTTTCAGGTTTGCACTTGCTGCTGTTCAATATTCAGTGTATTAACACCTAATCTGTACTAATGCTTTGTCTTTCAACACACCATTAACATATTGTTTGCCTTTGCTCCGTGACTTTTTGGTCAGCTATGTGGCCTGGTCCAATCTAGACCTCCTTTGTTATCTCTTGCCCCACCTCACTTGCTTATAACCTGTGACTTTTCTAATATTTGTCAGTTCCGATGAAGGGTCACTGACCCGAAACGTTAACTCTGCTTCTCTTTTCACAGATGCTGCCAGACCTGCTGAGTGGTTCCAGCATTTCTTGTTTTTATTTCAGATTTCCAGCATCCACAGTATTTTGCTTTTATACAACCATATCTTTGTTGATCTTGACCCCATTATGGAGGACCTGCGTATCTCGAAGATTATTTGTGGACTTACAGAAACAAATGGACTCTAAGAAATGACTCAACGTATACCTGTTTGATGCTTATGAAGGTTTATTTCAAAATAAGCTCCTTAGTCTACAACATATGTTGTGTTTGATTGCTCAGTGATTGATTGCTCTGTTCTGCGATGTCAGACTGCTCACTATGTTGTCAGTCAAACTTGAGGGGGTGTAATTCCAAATGTGAAACTAAGACAAATCCAGGTAGCCATCTGAATAAAGCCTGCACACACAGAAATCATGAGTCTAGTTTCTTCCTGCTTGGGGCACAGAACATAATAGCAAAAGCTATTTCTCAGATCCAGATTGGCTGCCTGTGATTCTGTTTTTATCTCCCAATGTTCACAATCTGGAAGGAGGGATTGTGCTAGACAACCCTTGTTGAGTGTCTGGAATCAGGAACCACCCAATGCAATGAATGTGAGCTGTTTAGGATTATTGAGACAGGCTAACAAATTGTTTATTGTTTACAGTCTTCTGAAAACAACTTCAAAGCTTGGCCCATTAATTATTTAAACTAGCTTTTAAAATGTTTCTGAATCCACTTTGCTTTAAAACAGAATTATTAAATTAAATTTAATTCTAGTTCCTTTCTGTCTAAGAATGGTCCAAAAAAATTCCAAAATGTGTTAGCTCCTTTTACCTATCTTTCCATGCAGAGCCTAAACTGTGGCATCTGTCAGGGGTGCATCTCAGACCTCATATAGCAGTCCCAGTGACTTTTTAGCCGGAATCATTGAATCGGCTTTAATATTGTTGACATAGACAATTAGAATAGATAAGAAGCCAAAAGAAAGAATTCTGGGGGAGTAAATCTGTATCTGGGCGGAGGTTGAAAGCTTGGAAGAGCTGTTGATGAAAATCACTAAAGTAATAATGATCTTTGCTGTTCAGAGTGTTTTAGGAAGAAACACAGGAGGATGGAAGGCAGTAATCATTCTTCAATGATTCTGTGTTAGCTGGAGCGGGAAGCATAGACAGAGCAATCGGCAGTACATTTAGGATTGTACACAATCCTGGTGAAATATTCCAAGGAGGTTCTGTAGCATTATCACTGGGCAACTTTTACATTAATAATGATGCATACTGCATTCATTTAAAAAACTTGTTTTTATTTCATAAATGATAACTTTGAATCCAAAATATCATAGGAAACATGAATGACAATTGGGTTTATCGATCTTCAGCACATCAACCAAATCATCACTTCTCCCCAGTTACCTCAACACTTTCTCCTTTGTCTTAGAGACATCTCCCCACCACATTCACAGGGGCATTCTCCAGTCCAAGTGCCCCAATCATATCAACAACAATAATAAATT
Source organism: Heterodontus francisci (assembly GCF_036365525.1). Classification (NCBI taxonomy): domain Eukaryota; kingdom Metazoa; phylum Chordata; class Chondrichthyes; order Heterodontiformes; family Heterodontidae; genus Heterodontus; species Heterodontus francisci. The sequence continues at coordinate 86,400,214 of NC_090376.1, read as the reverse complement.
AAATTTGTATAGTGCCTTTAACATAATAAAATGTCCTAAGGTGCTTCACAGGTGTGTTATAAAGCAAAATTAGAAACCGAGCCATATAAGGTAATATTTGGGCAGATGTCTAAAAGGTTGGTCAAAGAGGTAGGTTTTAAGGAGTGTCTTAAAGGAAGAAAGAGAGGCAGAGAGGTTTAGGGAGGAATTGCAAAGCTTAGGGCCCAGACAACTGAAGGCTTATCCATGAATGGTGGAGCAATTAAAATCGAAGAGGCCAGAACTAGATAAGTGCAGATATCTTGGAGGTTTGTGGGGCAAGAGGAGATTGCACATATAGTGTGGTGCAAGGCCATGGATAGATTTGAAAACAAGGATGATAATTTTAAAATCAAGGCTTAGCTTGGCCGCGAGCCAATGTAGGTGAGTGAGCATAGAGGTTATAGGTGAATGGTACTTGGTGCATGTAAGGACATGGGCAGCAGAGTTTTCGATGACCTTAAAGTTATGAAGGGTAAAATGTGGGAGGCCAGGAGTGCATTGGAATAGTCAAGTCTAGAGGTATCAAAGTCATGAATAAAGGATTCAGCAGCAGATGAGCTGGGGCAGGGTAAAGTCAGGCAATGTTATGGATGTGGAAGCAGGCAGTCTTAGGGATGGTGTGGATGTGTGGTTGGAAGCTCATCTTGTGGCCAAATATGACACCAAGGTTGCTAACAGTCTGGTTTAGTCTTAAGCAGTACCTAGAGAGAGGGATGGAATGAGTAGCTCGGGAACGGCGTTTGGAATGTGGTCTGATGACAATGACTCAGTGTTCCCAATATTTAATTGCTGGAGATTTCTGCTCACCTGGTTCTGGATGTCAGATAAGTAGTCTGATAATTAGCAACAGTGGAGGAGTTGAGAGAGGTGATGGGTGTTGGGACAGTTTTCTTGTTCTAATTTGTTTTGTTACTTTAAACATTGGGATATATCAGTGCAACAACTGCTTTTTTTCTACGAGCTCATATTACACAATCTAACATGAGTACTCAGGTAAATCATAGTGGTAGAGCATGGGTTTGGAAGGTGCTGTCAAAGGAGGCTTGGCGAGTTGCTGTAGATAGCACACACTGCTGCCACTGTGGTTAGTGGTGGAGGGAGTGAACATTTAAGGTTGTGGATGGGGTTCTGCATTATCCTGAATAACGCTGAGCTTCTTGTTGTTGGAGCAGCACTTATCCAGGCAAGTGAAGAGTATTCCATCAGATTTCTGACTTCTGCTTTGAAGGTGGCGGACAGGCTTTGGGGAGTCAGAAGGTGAGTTACTCGCCGCAAGATTCCTAGCCTCTGACCTGCTCTTATAGTCATAGTATTTATATGGCTGATCCAGTTAAGTTCCTGCTCAATGGTAACCCCCAGGATGTTGATTGTGAGGGTTTCATTGATTCTAATGCTGTTGAATGTCAAGGGGAGATGCTTAGATTCTCTCTTGTTGGAGATGGTCATTGCCTGGCACTTGTTGGAGTTGCCAGTTGGAGGGGTGGTGAAGAAATCAGCTAAATACAGTACATGCAACTTAGTTGTGGGAATAGCTGTCACATATAGAATCATAGAATGGTTACAGCACAGAAAGCCATTCAGCCCATTGTGTCCATGCCGGCTCTCTGCAAGAGCAACTCACCTAGACCCACTCCCCCACTTTTCCCTGTAGCCGTGCAAATATTTTCTCTTCAGATAATTATCCAATTCCCTTTTGAAAGCCACGATTGAATCTGCCTTCATTGCACATTCCAGATCCTAATCACTCACTGCATAACAAAGATTTTCCTCGTGTCGCTGTAGCTTCTTTTGCCAATGACCCTAACTCGGTGTCCTCTGGTTCTCAATACTTCTGCCAACAGGAACAGTTTCTCCCTATCTACTCTGTTCCAACCCCTTATGATTTTGAACAGCTCTATCAAAATCCTCTTAATCTTCTCATCTTCAAGGAGTGCAGCCTCAACTTCTTCAATCTATCCATGTAACTGAAATTCCACATCCTTCGAACCATTCTCATGAATCTTTTCTGCACCCTCACTGATGCCTTCACATCCTTCCTAAAGTGTGATGCCCAGAACTGGATTCAATACTCCAGTTGAGACCAAACCTATGTATTATACATGTTTATCGTAACTTCTTTGCTTTAGTATATGCTCTATCCAGTTGAAGACTTTAGGATTGAAATTGGCTCCTTTATTAAAGTGTTGACTTCACTGTGGATCTCCATTTCAGTTTTGAACTCCCAGGAGGTGAACATTAGCACAAAAGTACCCAAAGCAACTTCCTCTGAGATCTGCTAACTTAGAACCGATACCACATTTCTCATTGCTGGAGTCACTGGGGATGGGTAGTAGGCCTTGAATCTCTCTGCATTACAGTTATTTTGTTGTACAACACCTAATTAAGATCAAAGAAGAATTCATGAAAACACTTCAATGTTTGATCTACTGCCTCATGAATATCCTGTTATGTATTAATATTCTTGTTTTGAAGAATTGCCCGGAAGCATCCAAATCCATATTCTGCTACTCAAAAGACTGCTGGTGACTTCTATCTGGAAAGGTCCTCTGTAGAAATGGCTCCAGTCATACCTTGTTTTCAAATTGAGTACATGCTTCAAGGACAACTGGGCATTCACTGCACATCAATGACAAATGACTAATGTCCCTCTAATATCCACTGCAAAGTTATTCACAAGTACCAACTTTGATTTTATTATCACAGGAAACTATTACAGAAGTCAGTGCCAGTGGAATGTCTGCCAGAATCATTAGCAGTAAACCTGAGACTGTAACTCAAGGAAGCACTCAGACTTATAGCATGTAGAGAATTTTAAAAAGCTTTTATGCATACATTTCAATACAAAATATCAATATATTTAAATGGTGAATAAAACAGGTCACAGTAAAATAATGAATTTTCAGATATATTTGCAAATATGTGACAACTAGCCGTGTTGTGTAAATAAACTAGTCGGAAGGAAAAGGCTTAAGTGAAACATCAAAAAGTTTTCACCACCAACAAGCAATGTGGCCCTGGCAAGGATCAGAAATAAATATTTGTATAGAATTACATCGAATTTACAGCACAAAAACTGGCATTCGGCCCAATTGGTCTTTGCTAGTGTTTGCGCTCCACAGGAGCCTCCACCTACCTCACTTCATAGAATCATAGAAGCTTACAGCACAGAAGCAGGTCATTTGGTCAGTTGTGCCTGTGGTGGCTCTTTGAAAGAGCAGTTATGCTTAGTCCCACATAGCTACTTTTTGTTTGTAACCCTTTAAGCACCTCAACTTCAAGTATCTGTCCAACTCCCCTTTAAAATAATTTACAGAATCAGCTTCCACTAGCTTTGGAGGTAGAGCATTCCAAATCTCGACAACTCCCTGAGTGGAAAAAAATTCTCCTCATCTCCCCTCTAGCTCTTTTTCCAATGATTTTGAATCAATTACCTCTAATTATTGACCCATTGACCAGAGGGAATATATTTCCCTATTTACTCCATCAAAACCTCTCATCATCTTGAAAATCTCTATTAGGTCTTAACTGAAGTCCCTCATTCCTGGTAACATCCTGGTAAACCTCTTCTGTACCCTTTCTAAAGCCTTTACATCTTTCCTGAAGTGTGGTTCCCAGCATTATCCACAATACTTCAGCTGAGGCCTAACCAGTGATTTATGAAGTTCCACCATGATCTCTTTGCTTTTGTATTCTATTCCTCTCTTTAGTATTTTAACCATCTTGTCAACTTGCTGAGCCATATTTATATATATCGACAGCAAGGTCTCTCTGCTCATCTACACTTTTCAAAATCATGTCATGTATATTGTCTTTCCATATTTGTTCTTCCAAAGAGCATCATTTCACGCTTCTTTGTATTGAACTCCATCTGCCATGCTTCTGCCCATTTCATCTGCCCCTAGCATCCTGAAGCCGATTACTATCCTTATGATGACCGACTACTTTGTCAAGTTTTGTATCATCTGCAAACTCTATAATGCTGCTCCCTACACCTGAATCTAGGTTGATAATAAAAATTGCATAGAGTAATGGATCCAAAAATGACCCTTGGAGAACACAACTGCAAACCATCTCATTGTCTGAAATCATCCATCTACCACCACACTTTGCTTCCTGTCACGGAAGCAATTTTGTATCCATACTGCCAGTTTCTCCTTAATTCCATGGGCTTCTGCCTTCTTAACAATCTCTTGTGTGACACTTGTGGAATGCCTTCTGAAGTTCCATATATTCATCTACTGCATTACTTTGATCAACCTTCTCTGTTTCTTTATCAAACAATTCATGCAAGTTAGTAAGGTGTGATTAACCTTTAGTAAGTCCATGCTGGCTCTTTTTGATTAACCTGTACCTTTCCAAATGGAAGTTTATTTCGTCCCTGATAATGGTTTCAAATAATGTCTCTACCACTGATGTTAGACTGACTGATCTGTAGTTTACTACTTTATCCCTCTGCCCTTTCTTGAATACTGATATAACATTAGCAATCCTCCAGTCCTCCAGCACTACTTTTGTACCCAATGAGGAATGAAGAATTGTGGCCAATGCCTCTGTTTTTTTAACCTCTGTTTTCAGCAGCCTAGGATGTATTCCATCTGGTCCAGGTGACTTACCAACTTTCAGCAATGATAATCTTTTTAGTACATCTTGTCTATCTATTATAATTATGCTCATAACTTCCCTCTTCTCTTTTAGTGTTGTGGTTACTGTTAGCCAGATGAATTCCTACTCTAACAGACTCCACTTCCTACTTAATTTTCCAGACCAGATCCACCATAGCTTCATTTCTTGTTGGACTGAAGAATATTAATCGAGAAAGTTCTCCTGTGCACATTGTTACAAACGAGGCGGGAGGAGTACACAGTTCATTCTCGTTCCATTTCTCCACAGGTCACAACATATATTTAAATTTTCCCACTGACTGATATGGTCAATCATATACTCTATTTTTCCCAGAATAAAACACACTAACCAAGTTTCTTTAATGAACAATAAAACTATCAGTTTATTATAAAACTGGTTTTAACCATTAATGAAGTAAAGCATAAACACACAGATTGAAATTTTAACCTTTCCTTTTTACCTTAGCCCCTTACACACACACAGATATACCAGTTAACTGGAAAAATAAAAGGAATTTTTGTTGAGAGCTCTGTTACAGACAAAAAAAATCACTTGGACTGAATGCTTGCTCATTTTTAAAGAAAACAGCAAATGAGATATGTTGTTTTCCAAAACTGGCATACAGCCTGGCCTCTGAGTACACATAGACGGGTTAGTTGGATCTTTTAGAACAGTTCTTTTCAGGCGGCGTTGAGAAATAATTTAGTAGGCTTTTCTTCAAAGACAGGAGACGAGATGAGTTGACACAGTGGACTTCTCAGGATCTTTTACCGAGGTGTTGGAAAGCTAAGCTGGGTTGTGTTCTTCTCTACTTCCTTGGGAATTCTCTCCTTTTGCAGGCTTTTTAAAAAAAAGGGATGGAACAGGCTGGGCTGAGCTGGAGTTCTGTCCTGTCAAGGGGGACATGACTGACACTTCTCTGCCCACATATTCCCCAGTGACAAAGGTTTCTGTTCTATTTTTAACTTGAGTCATGTGACAACCAGTAAATGTTGTTGCCAAACTAGTTCTTTCAGTGTCCTCTTGATGACCCTCTTGAGAAAAAAACTGGTCCAACATTTCTTCAGATTAACTACGAATTCCTCAAAAAATATTTATCAAAACACAGAATCACTTTCATAACAACATACTAGAAATTCTTTTCCACCCCTGCCCTTAGCATTATGCTTTTCCCAGTAAATATTCAGGTAATTCAAGTCTCCTAATATTACTACTCTATTTTGTTACATGCTTTTGAAATTTGCTGACAAATTTGCTCATCTATCTCTTTTTCACTGTTCGGAGCTCTATAAAAATCTTCCAACAATGTAGCAGCTTCCCCTCTGTTACTCAATTCACACCAAATAAATTCAGTGCGAGAACCATTGAATACATTCTTTCTATTTCGGACATAGATTCAGTCCTAGAACAATTGAGTAAATTCTTTTTATTTAGAACTGTAATATCATCCTGAATCAATACTGCCGCACCCTCTCATCTTTTTCCTACTCTATCATTCCGAATACTTGGTAACCAGGAATATTAAGAATCCATTCCTCGTCTTGTTTGAGCCGTGTCTCTGTTAATGAAACTACACCATAATCACACTGGAAATTTGTGCCTGAAGCTCACCACCCTTATTAGTTGCACTACAGACATTGATAAAAATACAATTTAATACCTCCTTCATCACTTTTGCTAACATCCTCAATCTGGTTCCTGCAATTCTTGGAATATTTCTAATTTTACTGCTGTTTATATCTCTCTGTCCTCTGATCTAATTTTTGCTCCTCTCTGCTATTTTCTGGTTCCCCTCCCCCTGCCAATTAATTCTATTCCTCCCCAACAGTACCAGTTAACCACTCAGTGAGAACATTGGTCCAGGCTTTATTCAAGTGCAACCCATCCATCTTGTACAGGTGTCTCTTTCCCTAGAACCAAAGCCTATTTCCCCAAAATTTGAAACTCTTTGTCCTGCACCATTTCTCCATTCACCTGCACCATCTTTCTGTTTCCATACTCAAAAGCATATAGTACTTGGAATAAACCTGTAACTACTACTGCTGAGGTCCTGCTTTTTAATCTTAATCCTAGCTCCTTAAACTCTGCCAGAAGGACAAAAACACTATTTCTACCTATACAATTGGTTCTAATATGAATCATGACTTCTGGCTGTTCCCTTTCTCCTCACAGAGTATCCTGCAACCACTCTGTAATTTCCTTTACCTTGGCAAATTCCAGTTACAGTTTGCAGTTACAGAAATACCTGTCTCTGCCCCTATCTATTGAATCCCCTATAACTACTGCATATGCACTCTGTGTGTTTTCTCTGTGGGCAGTCAAATCTCCCGTGGTGCCGGTGGGGTTTGAGTCTCACTGCATTCCTCCAAGGTGTCGTCACTATCCCCAGTATTCAAAATTGAAAACTGGTTAGCCAGTGCCACTGGCTTGGGGGGATTTCCTGCAATACCTGTGTCTTCCTCCCATCCTGTCTGGTGGCCACCCATTCCCTCGTCTCCTATACCTTCTGTAGCTCTCGGGTGACCACATCCTGGAATGTACATTTGAGGAAACTCACAAGTTTCTAGATACACTGCAGTGACTCCAGTCTCTTCGACAAGCTCTGAAACTCAGAGCTTGAGCAACAGGCAGCACTTCCGACACACATAGGGCTGAATTTAATGAGCCCGCCACTGGTCCTGGCTGTGGGCCGAGAAAAGGGTACCATTTGCATCCATCACTTGGGCAGCTGCCCCACCATGATTACCCAGAGAGCGGCCATTTTGCAGTGGGAGGCGCGGGTTCTCCCCAATCACCTGTCAGGGCGGGAGGCAAGTCGTCGATTATGGTCTCAGATGACTCCAGAGCAGGTGCTGGCACCATATTTAAAGGCCTGCCAGCCCTGCATTCACTCCTGCCTTGGATACATTGTCAGCTTTGTGCAGCTTAAAATCTGTCAGACTGGGCCCTGTAACCCCCCACCTCCCGAGAAAGCAGAAGACAATGGCCGAGACACAGGTTTGCCTCACAGTTCAGTGATGCCTCCCTGCAGATTCTCCTCAAGGCTGCAAGGGAAAGGTGGAATCTTCTCTTCCCCCGCAATGGCAAAAAGAAGTTCTCCCGCCTGACCAAGCAAGCCTGGGTGGAGATTGAAGAGGAGGTCAGCAGCCGTGGGTCACCAAGCACAACTGGGTACAGTGCAAAAAAAGGGTCAAATACCTTCTGTGTTTTGCCATGGAGGATGCTCCATACCAATCGGCTTTCTGAGCATTGCCTGTGTCTACATGGGAGGTTGCATGACATGGGGAGTCTAGCAGTGCTGCGGCGTTGACTGAGTGGCTACGGTTTTATCGCTTCATAACAAATGTATGGCTGCCTCTCAGCCACAGGCCACCTTCCTTCATAGCTCACCCCCCTTAACTCCACTGAAAGCGAGAGCTGGCATGAGATTCATCAGATCCCCCATTAGGGGATGAGGGGCTAACATGAGAAGAACTGTCATATTGATCTCTCTGCCATTCTCTACTATCTCCATCCTTCCTCTTGCACGACAAGAGGCCCCACAATAGGAGGGAGATGGCCTGGATGGAGGAGGAATCCTAGATGAATGTCCACTTAACTCCACTGAGGAAAAGGCTTTGGAGCTGACAGGCACCCAGAGCAGCAGTACAATATTGGATGGGGAAACTGGAATACCTGTGCAGGGGAATAAGGATTGGCTCCTGTTAGCACGCGCATTAATGTTGGAGACCCACATAACACATGGTTGGCATCAGGAGATCTGTATAGCCTAACCCACATATGTTTGTGTTCGCTCATGCAGGGTAGCGGTTTGCAGGGGTCCGAAGCCATAGAGGGACAGCCGTTCACCTCTGAGGAGGAGGATCACTCAGAGGATGCACCGCCCCATGACTCTCTTGTACCCTCCACCAGCGCAGATACCCTCATCTTGGTGGGGAACCGCTTGACATTTGAATCAGTGGCGCAGTGGTATTATCACTGGACTAGTAACTCAGAGACCCAGGGTAGTTCTCTGGGGACATGGGTTCGAATCCCACCACAGCAGAAGGTGGAATTTGAATTTAATAAATACATCTGGAATTAAAAGCTAGTTTAATGATGGCCTTGAAACCATTGTCGATTGTTTAAAAACATATCTGGTTCACTAATGTCCTTTAGGGAAGGAAATCTGCTGTCCTTACCTGGTCTGGCCTACATGTGACTCCAGACCCACAGCAATGTGGTTAACTCTTACATGCCCTCTGAAATGGCCTAGCAAGCCACTCAGTTGTACTTAACCGCTATGAAGTCAATAAAACGGAATGAAACCGGATGGACCACCCGGCATCGACCGAGGCACCGGAAACGACAACGGCAAACCGAGCTCTGTCGACCCTGCAAAGTCTTCCTTACGAACATCTGGGGGCTTGTGCCAAAGTTGGGAGAGTTGTCCCACAGACTAGTCAAGCAACAGCCTGACATAGTCATACTCACGGAATCATACCTTACAGACAATGTCCCAGACACTGCCATCACCATCCCCGGGTATGTCCTGTACCACCGGCAGGACAGACCCATCAGAGGTGGTGGCACAGTGGTATACAGTAGGGAGGGAGTTGCCCTGGGAGTCCTCAACATCGACTCCGGACCCCATGAAGTCTCATGGCATCAAGTCAAACATGGGCAAGGTAACCTCCTGCTGATTACCACCTACCGCCCTCCCTCAGCTGATGAGTCAGTACTCCTCCATGTTGAACACCACTTTGAGTAAGCATTGAGGGTATCAACCTGGTGAAGCTACAACACAGGACTATCTGCGTGCCAAACTGCGTAAGCAGCATGCGATAGACAGAACTAAGCGATCCCATAACCAACGGATCAGATCTAAGCTCTGCAGTCCTGCCACCTACAGCCGTGAATGATGGTGGACAATTAAACAACTAACTGTGGCTCCAGAAATATCCCCATCCTCAATGATGGGGGAGCCCAGCACATCACTGCGAAAGATAAGGCTGAAGCATTTGCAACAATCTTCAGCCAGAAATGCTGAGTTGATGATCCATCTCGGCCTCCTTCTGAAGTCCCCAGCATCACAGATGCCAGACTTCAGCCAATTCGATTCACTCCGTGTGATATCAAGAAATGACTGAAGGCACTGGATACTGCAAAAGCTATGGGCCCTGACAATATTCCGGCAATAGTACTGAAGACCTGTGCTCCAGAACATGCCGCGCCCCGAGCCAAGCTGTTCCAGTACAGCTACAACAGTGGCATCTACCCGCAATGTGGAATATTGCCCAGGTATGTCCTGTACACAAAAAGCAGCACTTGCTTAACAATAACCTGCTCAGTGACGCTCAGTTTGGGTCCCGCCAGGGCCACTCAGCTCCTGACCTCATTACAGCCTTGGTTCAAACATGGACAAAAGAGCTGAACTCAAGAGGTGAGGTGAGAGTGACTGCCCTTGACATCAAGGCAGCATTTGACCAAGTATGGCATCAAGGAGCCCTAGCAAAACTGAGGTCAATGCGAATCAGGGGGAAAACCCTCCGCTGGTTGGAGTCATATCTCGCGCAAAGGAAAATGGTTGTGGTTGTTGGAGGTCAACCATCTGAGCTCCAGGACATCATTGCAGGAGTTCCTCAGGGTAGTGTCCTAGGCCCAACCACCTTCAGCTGCTTCATCAATGACCTTCCTTCAATCATAAGGTCAGAAGTGGGGATGTTCGCTGATGATTGCACAATGTTCAGCACCATTCGTGACTCCTCAAATACTGAAGCAGTCTGTGTAGAAATGCAGCAAGACCTGGACAATATCCAGGCTTAGGCTGATAAGTGGCAAGCAACATTCGCGGCACACATGTGCCAGGCAATGACCGTCTCCAACAAGAGAGAATCTAACCATCTCCCCTTGACAATCAACGGCATTACCATCGCTGAATCCCCCACTATCAACATCCTAGGGGCTACCATTGATCAGAAACTGAATTGGAGTAGCCATATAAATACCGTGGCTACAAGAGCAGGTCAGAGGCTAGGAATCCTGAGGCGAGTAACTCACCTCCTGACTCCCCAAAGCCTGTCCACCATCTACAAGGCACGTCAGGAGTGTGATGGAATACTCTCCACTTGCCTGGATGGGTGCAGCTCCAACAACACTCAAGAAGCTCGACACCATGAAGGACAAAGCAGCCCGCTTGATTGGCACCCCATCTACAAACACTCACTCCTTCCACCACCGACGCACAGTGGCAGCAATGTGTACCATCTACAAGATGCACTGCAGCAATGCACCAAGGCTCCTTAGACAGCACCTTCCAAACCCGCGACCTCTACCAACTAGAAGGACAAGGGCAGTAAATGCATGGGAGCACCACCACCTGCAAGTTTCACTCCAAGTCACACACCATCCTGACTTGGAACTATATCGCCGTTCCTTCACTGTCGCTGGGTCAAAATCCTGGAACTCTATTCCTAACAGCACTGTGGGTATACCTACCCCAAATGGACTGCAGCGGTTCAAGAAGGCAGCTCACCACCACCTTCTCAAGGGCAATTAGGGATGGGCAATAAATGCTGGCCTGGCCACATCCCATGAATGAATAAAAAAAAAAACAAGCTGGTGAGAGCACCACATGCACGCCTGAGCAGCTGGTGGTGGCTAAGACAGCTGAGGCATCTGACAGTCGGAGGACTGTGGATGGCCAGGCTCATGCTGTACCCCAGCCTGATAATGAGCTTCTAGTGCCGACAGCACAGGGCATGCTGGAGTTGCAGAGAGGTCACATCTGGCGGAGATGCCAGAGGTCATGCATAGCAATTAGTGGATGATGGAGGAGACCATCCATGCCATGACTGCTGCCATGTCTCAACCATCGAGAGGTTGGCGACCATCATGGAGAACCAGATCCCACAGATGTGCACAGACCTGCACACCATCAACTTGGCCATGACCTCAATGTAGCAGTGGCAAGGCAAGAGAAGGAACTGGAGGCCAGAGGCTTCTGCAGTTCCTGGTCCTTCTCTGGTGAGCCGGGAGGCTCAAGAGAGGCTCAAAGGGAGGGGGAGAGGCTGTCATCCACATCTGGGGGCTCCCCTCAGGGAGTGTGGACACTGGCGCCTCAGCCCCCAACCCCTCTACCCCCGCCAATGAGCGCAGTTCAATCAGCCACAATGCCTGAGGAGACTCCTGCAGCAGTCCAGGACACCCCCAGGCAGCAAGGGCCTTCCAGGCCTCAGGCAGCCAGTGGATGCCCACCAAATTCATCACAGGCCAAGGGACGTTCTGATCAACTGCCTGCCTCCAGCCCAGCAGCTGCCACCGGGATAATGCTGTGTAGGAGCACCCACAAACATATTAAGAAGTGAACATAGCCGCACTTTGGGTTTCACTCGTGTACCATATATGTTTTGTGTTAAATAATTAAAAGATCCTTTGTTCAAAGCATTGGGCTTCATAGTCTGAAAGCCATGTGCCATGATGTCTTAATTGTGAGATGTTGACCTTCCACTTCCCTCTTAGGGCTGCGTCAATGTGATAAGAGCCCTCATTAACAAATGTTCTTGCATGGGTACTAGCAAACATTGCAACTGGTCGCAAGTTATGGAACAATAATCTGCATCCTCCTCGTCGGTGGAGGAGTGTCACTCTGGCATCTAATCAGCATGTAAGGCCTCCCCCCTCTACAGTGTGAGTTTGTGCAGAGCACAGCAGATCATCACGATATGCAAGACCTTCGCTGGGGCATACTGCAGGACTCCACTGGATCAATCGAGGCAGCGGAACCTCTTCTTCAGTAGCCCAGTGGTTTGCTTGATGGTCACTTGGGTGGAGCCATGGCAATTGTTGTACCTCTCCTCTGCTGCATTGCGAAGGATCCTCATAGGTGTAAGAAGCCAAATCTTCAATGGGTAGCCCTCAGCCGTGAGAATCCGTCCCTGAAGGTGAGCTAGGGGCCTGAAAAGCTGCTGAAGTCTGTAAGTGTCGTGGCTGCCTCCTGGGAACCGGGCACAAACCTACAGGAAACGCTTTCGGTGGTCTCAGACCAGTTGAACATTGATTGAATGGAAGCCCTTCCTGTTGATGTAGGTGCCTGGCTAGTCGTGAGAGCCTTGATGGCTACATGCATACAATCTGTCATGCCTTGGACCTGGGGATATCCAACGATCGCCCTGAGCCCGATGGCCCTCTCTGCCTGACTGTCAGGGTCGGTCCGATCGCACACATAGTCACCGGTCCTCTTGAATAGGGCATTTGTCACCTCCTTGCTGCAGTGGGAGACCCTACACAAGTCCCCGGTGGATACCTGGAAAGATCCAGATGCTGTAGAGATTTAGTGCCACAGTGATCTTCAGGGCCACTGGCATAGGGTAACCCTCAAATCCCATAGGTTGCAACTTGCCCTGCAGCATGGTGCATAAATTGGTGATGGCTTCCCTGGAGAGCCGTAGTCTTCATTAACAATGGCGTTCAGACATTTGGAGGTAACTGATCCTAGTCTGGTACACTGTCTGGCGAATGTGGGCCCTTCTTGGCCTTGCAGGTTGCTCTTGCTCTCGCCGTGGAGCTACATGGACAGACGCAGCTGCCTCTTGGCCCTCCCTCCATTGGAGATGCTGCATCACTCCACGGGGATTCAAAAATACAGGGTGTATGAGATCCATGTCAGGTGACCTGTAGACCTGCAGATCACTGTCGATGCAGAGGTGACCCTGCCTTAGCAACTGAGCTTTCGGCAATTATCTTGGCGGATTCGCTGATGGACCTCAGAGCCCAACCTTGCTGATGGCCCACCCTCTGTTCCAGCAGTTTGACTGAACAACCAATCCGCACAGCTGTTTGTTAACTCAGTGCAGTTGCCCTACACCCACTCAGAAACCTTGTAGAGCCCCAGAGACCCAAACCTCCTTACAGAGTCCCCACGACCCCAAACCCCCTTGTAGATTCCGAGACCGAACACCCTTGCAGAGCCCACAGCAATACAGTCTGACAATGGCTTCAAAACCCCTCTCTTTCACTATTCAGCAATGCTCAGGACTGCTTCCTTGCTGCAGCAATATTGCCCCTCAACTCACTGCTGCCAGGTTTTAACAAATGTGAACCTTAGTGCACATGAGTGCCCCCTGCCGTTCACACAATCGAGATCCTATCATAAGATTGCAAGTAATTATACTTAAATGCATTTAGAAGGGCTGCACACCATCACCTTGGCCACGAGCTCAATGTAGCACAGGCAAGGCGAGAGAAGGAACAGGAGGCCAGAGGTTTCTTCAGTTCCTGGTCCTTCTCTGGTGAGCTGGGAGGCTCAAGAGAGGCTCAAAGGGAAGAGGAGAGGCTGTCACCCCCATCGTGTCGGGGCATCAATGCTGCCATTCTGCTTTGCCGCCACTGATAGAATCTGGAACTGATGTCACGACGCGGGATTTCCAGGCAGATGCTTCCGGCACAATTCTCCGTCCCCCATGTCAGCATTCCCATTTCAAACGGCCACACAAAAGTCTTCCCATGGTTATCCAGGATACATGAAGTGTCCTGGAGTTCCCATATAGGGCAGGATGCACAAAGAATGAGTCCCACTCAAATCACTGGCCTCTGATTCACTGCAACCCTGACCACAAAAACATTTAACAGCGAAGTCTAAAAATCTGAGAAACTGACATCTAAAACGTTGAGACACTGACCTATAAAATTCTAAGAAAACTGACCTCTGACAGACTGTAATACTAAAATATTAAGAAGTCAACTAACAGCACTAGAAATTATATCTATCAATTTGAAACACAATGGAACTGTCATTAAGTTAATTTCAACAGTGAAAAACAAACACTTTAACCCTTGAGTAGGTGGTGACAAGCTGCCTTCTTAAACCGCTGTAGTCCATGTGGTGTAGGTAAGGAGCTCCAATATTTTCACCCAGAAACGATGATGGAACGGTGATATAGTTCCAAGTCAGGATGGTGTGTGACTTAGAGGGGATCTTGCAGGTGGTGGTGTTTCCATACACCTGCAGCCCTTATTCTTTCAAGCAGTAGCAGTTGCAGGTTTGGAAGGTGCTGTCGAAGAAATCTTGGTGAGTTGCTGCAGTGCATCTTGTAGATGGTACACACTGCAACCACAGTGCGAGTAAATGTTTAAGATTGTGGATGGTGTGCCAATCAAGCTGGCTGCTTTGTCCTGGAGGGTGTGGAGCTTCTTGAGAGTTGTTGGAGCTGCACTCATCCAGGCAAGTCATTCATCCTGACTTGTGCCTCATAGTTGGTAGACAGGCTTTGGAGATTCAGGAGTCAAGTTACATACCACAGAATTCCCAGCCTCTGACCTGCTCTGATAGAATCATAGAATGACTGCAGCACAGAAAGAGGCCATTTGGCCCATCGAGTCTGCATCAGCTGTTTGGAAGAGCAACTCAGCTAGTCCCACTCACCTGCCTTTATCCCGTAGCCCTACAATTTTTTTCTCTTCAGATAATTATCCAATTCCCTTTTGAAAACCATGATTGAATCTGCTACCATCACACTCTCAGGCTTGCATTCTAAATCTTAACCATCCGCTGCATTAAAAAGCTTTTCCTCATGCCACCTCTGGTTCTTTTGCCAATCACCTTAAATCAGTGTCTACTAGTCCTTGACCCCTCTGCCAATGGGAACAGTTTCTCCCCATCTACTTTGTCCAGACCACTCACGATTTTGAATACCTCTATCTAAGCTCCTCTTAAGCTTCACTTCTCAAAAGAAAACAGCCCCAGCTTCGAAATCTATCGACGTAACTGAAGCCTCTCATGCCCAGAACCATTCTCGTAAGTCTTTTCTGCATCCTCTACAATGCATTCAAATCCTTCCTAAAGTGTGGTGCCTGGAATAGGTCACAATACTCCAGTTGAGGCCAAACCAGCGTTTTATAAAGGTTCACCAAAACTTCCTTGCTTTTCTACTCTATGAACTGAATTTTCGTTCTGCCTGGAACATTCCCGGGTCTCAAACCCATGCCACGTCACCAATGCTATTTTCAAATGAATAGGGCCTAATTGGCCCCAGGGCGAGTTTGGCACCCAATTCATGACACTGGAGTAGCTTGAAGGTGGGACATAGAAACTAAGGGTGATTTTAAAAGGCAAACGGCAGCTGTTGCCTGAAAGCATGGAGCAGCTGAGAGCTCAGAGGGCCAGCGCAGGCATGGGCATGCCTCCCATGAGGTGTCAATGGATGTAGTAGTGGACAGTAGAGATGTCCTTCTCCTGGCATCCAGATGGAGAAATACCCCAGACAGTGAAATGGGGCTGAATGGTAAGAGAACAATATCTTTTGTTTCTCTAGTTGTCCAATTATTACTCCCTTTGGCTCTGCCCCAGCAACTCTCTTGTCATTTAATGTTGCCCATCTTCCACCCCATCACAGACCTTCCCTTTTGTTCTTTTTCTACCCTCCCCCTACTTAAATCTTACTACACTTCCAACTTTTCCCAGTTCGATGCAAGGTCATCGATCTGAAATGTTAACTCTGTTTCTCTCTCCACAGATGCTGCCAGACCTCCTGGGTATTACCAGCATTTTCTGTACCCCTGGGGAACCACACTATGCATCTTCCGCCAATCCGCAATACAACATTCACCACTGCTCTGTTTCCTGTCACTCAGCTCATTTTGCATCTATGTTATCACTGTCCCTTTTATTCCATGCACTTTACCTTTGCTGATAAGCCTGTTATGTGCCTTTTGGAAGTCCATGTACACCACATCAACTGCATTAGCCTCATCAACCCTCTCTATTAATTCATTGAAAACCTCAGTCAAATTAGTTAATCACAATTTGTCCTTAACAAATCCGTGCTGGCTTTTGTTAATTAGTCTACGTTTGTCCAAGTGACTGTTAATTTTTCCTGGATTATCATTTCTAAAGCTTTTCCACCAGCGAGATTAAACTGACTGGCCTGTAGTTGCTGGGTTTATCCTTGCACCCGTTTTTGTAAAAGGATGTAACATTTACAATTCTCCAGTCATCTGGCACCATGCCTGTACCTAAGGAGGAATGGAAGATTATGACCAGCACCTCCTTAATTTCCAGCCTTACTTCCCTCAGTATCATCCGACGCATCTCATTTGATCCTGGTAACTTATCAGCTTTAAGTACAGCCAAACTTTATAACACCTTTTTTCAATTTTTAGCCCATCTAGGTGTCTCAACTACCTCCTCTTTCATTATGACTTTGGAAGCATCTTCTTCCTTGGTAAAAAGTATTCATTTAGTACCTCAGCCATGCCCTCTGCCTCATGCATAAATCCCCTTTTGGTCCTTAATTAGCCACAGTATTAATTATAGCTGCAGTATTTATGTGGCTGATCCAGTTAAGTTTCTGGTCAATGGTGACTCATAGGTTTTGCTGTGGGGTCAGATTTTCAAACCCCACTGAGAGCAGGAATGGCAGCAAATGCGATTTGAAGATCACGTTCTTGGAGGTCGACACTGGGTCCTGCCGCCACTGGTTGTAATGCGATTTTCAAAGTGTCGCCAGCAGCGAGGGAATAGGTCAAGTGCTCGTCTCCAATTACGTGCCTGTTGAGCTCCTTAACAGGCTTGTTAATAGCAGGGAGCATTTATAAAAGGCTGGGAATGGGGAAAACACCATGGGAGGAGCACAACAGATTTGCGAAGATGTGAGCAGTGTAGAGGGAAAAGAGAGCTGTGGGAAGGGCTGGTTAAATTAATTCAAGGCAGCAAATAAAGTTTAGCTGCCTCAGCTGTATCGCAGTGTGGATATTGTTGAAGCTGGAAGAGTTAAATATCATATTGGAGAATGCCATGGAACCAGCTAGGGAAATGAGCCTGTTGGCATCACAGTAGCAGCAAGGGTTAGCATGGGAAGGCCTGGTAAACATTCAAGGCCCAGCTGAGGGAGTTCAGATGAGAACAGGCTACTCTGACATTGGACAGTGCAGCCAGGATGAGCTGCAGCAGATGCACCCTCCTGGACAGCAGGAGGCCAGAGGAGCACAATGGGTGGCTGCCAGGGAATAAGGCTTATCCCCTCAGGAAGTGCCTTCAGACACCCGTTCGAGACCCAGAGACGGATGGAAAAATGTGCTATAACATGAGCCATTTCCTAACACGGACCCTCATAGAGCAGGCTATTGGCCTCTTGAAGAGATATGTCCAGTGCCTTGAGGGGATTCCTCCTCCCTGAAGCTGGATGGAAGACCTCAAGAGAGGCATTAGAAAAGTGGGGTGCCATATGGGGACTCGTTCCCATGCCTCCAAAACCCTTCCGCTGCCTTTAATTGGGTGCCAGACTCGCTCGCAGGCCAATTACTTAGTTTGCATTTAAAAATAGCGCCGCTGACAAGGCATGGGGTCGGGACCTGAAACCTCTCCGGTCTTTGGGGTCCCGACCCGAAAATGATATTCAGGCCCGTGGTGTTTCAGCGAAGGTAATGCCATTGAAAGTCAAAGGGAAGTGGTTAGACACTCTCTTCTTGGTGTCGGTCATTGCTGGTAGTTGCGTGGAGTGAACATTACTCGTCACTTATCAGCCCAAGCCTAAATATTGTTCAGTTCTTGCTGCATGCCGGCATAACTGCTTCAGTATCTGAGGAGTTACGAATGGGAATAAACATTGTGCAATCATCAGCGAACATCTCCACTTCTGAGCTTATGATGGAAGGAAAGTCATTGGTGAAGCAGCTGAAGATGTTTGGGCCTCGGACACTGTGCTGAGAAATACTGTAGTGATGTCCTCAGTCTGAGACAATTGGCCTCCAACAACCATATCTGCCTTTGTGCTAGGTATGACTCAATCCCCATACTGGTCAACTTTGCTGCCAGCCGCTGCTTTGCCTGAAAGGCAGCAATTTCATTTCCCACTCATAGTTCTTACTTCATCTAATCTTATTTGCACATCCTTCTATTCCTTTCTCACTCGTGTACTTATCTAACTTCCCTTAAATGCATTTCCCCAATTTAAATACAATTATATGGATTTTCAAGTTGCTGCCCATGTGCGAAACTTGAATAGTGGATCAAATTATAGAAAGTGAAATCTATTTCACCCTTAAGGGGTGACCAATCTGTAACACCAGTTTGATGCCTGGGCAGCAATTTGAAAATGTACTCTGTTACTGCAGATGTATGAAGTACATCTAAGGTATAGCAAATTATATTATGATGTGTGCAGCAAATGAGTTAATATCCACAGTTATCATGAATGCACCAGTTTAAACATTCAATAAATATCAAAGTTGGAATAAGTAGATGCCAAGATGCTGCTATATTCCCCGAAGGTTTAGTCTCCATATGTTAATGAAGTATACAGTCCTACAGAAGCTCATTGTAATTTAGGTCAAAGACAAATGAGCTTACGTGTTAAGATTGAATTATGCTTCCCCATATGTAATATTTTTAAAGCTTTTCTGAGGAACAGACTCAGAATTGTATTTAGACACAAGTGAATGAAAATAAGACTGGGCATGCATATAACATCACCACATGTCTTTAGAAAGCATCTATTTCCACTCAAACTCAACATTTAAAAGTATTGTGTTTATCCATGATATTAATTTATGCAAACTGGTGTAATGGCTTGGAATGGCTCACTGGTAGCACAAGACCTGAAGAATCAGCAACTGATGGACTTGGGGGGCAATAAATTAAAAAGATAAATCGCCAGTTTTTCATATGCTTGTCGTGGGATTCATGCACTGGCATCACCTTCCTAAATCAGGTGGGTTATCATGGCCTGTTCATTGATTGCCATTTTCAATCTAAGCTTCAGAAACAGTGGTGGTCATTTTAACCCTCCCTGCCTGGCAGAAACCAAAAGGTGGCCATGCCTGATTTGTATCTGCTCTCCTGCGAAGGCGATAAAGGCACCAACCTGATCTGGCAAGTCTTTATTTAAATATGTCAATTGGGGCCCAATGTGCCAATCATGCCCTGATGACATTTTAACTCAGGACTGAAAGAGGAAGCTGCTGTAGCTTTTCCACCAGTCTGAAGCAAGTCAGAAGAGAATTGGGCTGTGAAGAGGTCTTGAAAGCAATTTTTTTAATTTTCCTTTGTGGAACCAGGAGAATCAGGAGTGCTCCTCCAAGCCTCACAAGAAAAATTTAGGCTTTCCCTGCCCCAGACTCCACTCTCCCATTTCCTCTTGTGAGACTCTGCTGCCCATACTTACCTGCATGTCAGTAGGCAGACATGGCCACCTGATTTCAGCAAGGCTGGCAGCCACTTCCTGCCTATTTCTTACTTGTTCTGGGCTGGAAGTGGATCAGCGACAAGATAATGCGGCCCAGCAGTAAATGTTGCTACAGATTCATGCTGCTTAGGCAAATGAGAAACTAAATGACTATTGTGGGTTTCTGTCAGGGAGTTAAAGTCAACCCTCTGTCACACATGTGCACATCATGGAACCGTCACGGATCCTTTCTGTTTTTAGTTTTGCAATCTGATTTGTCGTTGTTCACGTCAAAGAATTGAACATAACTGAGGCTAATTTCACAAGAAAAAGAAACATTGGACAGGAGGAGTGATCCTTAAGCAATATAATGTGGGGACCAGGATTGTTAATGTTTCAGTTTATATGCCATTCCTTTAATAACATTTAACAAATTAAACATTTCAAAACATATCCCTGTTCATAATGTCATTAACTCTTTGGGAATGTGTATTCAAAACTACCCAGAAAGTTACAACAAAAGTCTCCTGTTTCTGTTGGTTTTAAGGGTCCTATGTGAAATTAGTTTGGCAAGTCAACCCAGAATCCAGGGGACATGAGCTTGTCGGACAAACCTGTGTCTACCCTGCCACTATTGCTGCTACTTAACACAAAATTGGCAATTTTGCTCAAAGGCAATAAGGATGCCTGGAAGAAAAAAGAATCAATGGATGGAAAATTGACCTTGACATTGTCATGGTCCCAGCAGATCAGGAACCATTACTTTCCATAAATAATTTTCATCCTTATCAATTCTTATAACCTTAAATTATCATTACTAACCAAGTGTTCATTCAGCCCTATCTTAAAAGTGTTTTAATCATGTACATACTCGCACAAAATTCCGTTCACCCATCACCTCCTTGCTCATTGAGCTGCATTGGCTCCCAGTCGAGCCACACCTCGATTTTAAAAATCTCATCCTTGTTTTTAACTCACTTCAAGGCCTCACCCCTCCCTATCTCTGTAATCTCCTCCAGCCCCACAACCCTGCCAGATTATCTGCACTCCTCCAAATCTGGCCTCTTGAGTATCCCTGATTGTAATTATTCCATGATTGGTGCCCATGTCTTCAGCTGCCCTGAATCGAAGCCTGGAATTTTGTCCGTAAACCTCTCCGCCTCTCTACCTCTCTTTCCTCCGATGAGACGCACCTTAAAACCTACCTCTTTGACAAAGCTTGTGGTCATCTTCCCTAATATCTCCTTATGTGACTCGGTGCCAAATTTTGCTTTATTATGTTCCTCTGAGGCATCTTGAGATGTTTTATTACATTAAAGGTGCAAAATAAATACAAGTTGTTATGTTATGAACTACTTTTGAATTGACTACCTCATCACAGTGTTTCCAACCCTGCTGCCTAGTTTACAGGCAGTGACGTAGACATGTTCATTGTAGACTAGATATTTATTACTGTTAAAATATTTTTGCTGAAAATTCTGTTAACAGGATTTTTAAAAATTATTTTCAAATAGACTATATAATCCTGGCCAATATTTTTCCCTCAATCAACATCACAAAAACAGTTTATCTGGTCATTATCACATTGCTGCTTGTGGGGGTTTGCTGTGTGCATACTGACTGCCGCATTTCCTGCATCGCAACAATGACTATACTTCAAAAAGTACTTCATTGGCTGTACAGTGCTTTGAGATGTCCAGTGGTTGTGAAAGGCACTATATAAATGCAAGTCTTTCTTTTTTCATACAGTAGGAAAGCCCCTGGTCTGTCCAGGCACTGGAAGGGTGGTTTACGGACTTCAATAATCCTCTTCACCAAATGCAGGGGCTCTGTGTGCGTACAGTTGTACCTTTCCTGTGCTTAACTGTTGATGATGTAGAATGGTGTCATCAGCTAAAGCTTCAGTGGGTAGGCCCTGTCTCCCAAGATCCATCCACTTTCCTGTCCCTCACTGCTGAATAGGTCATGGGTGGTGGAGTGGAGAAAGACAAAGGCATCATGAATGCTTCCCCATTGTTCTGAGATAATGTGCAGCATCCTCTGTTGGGCATTGTGGACAATTAACACAATTAATGAGTAGCATTTCTTCCTGTTCCGAAATCTAAAACATTGGCAATCACCATTGATGGCAATGGAGGGATGAGTGATGAAAACAAACTTTTATCGGCTTAGTCAAGAGGATCGACAGAGTGGCATAAATCCTATTAAATTATGATGCAATGTAACTAATGACATAGGAACATCGGAACATAGGAGCAGGTGTAAGCCATTCAGCTGATCGAGCCTGCCCCGCCATTCAATATGATCATGGCTGATCATCCACCTCAATGCCTTTTTCCCACCCTATCCCCATATCCCCTTATGGTCATTTGTATTTAGAAGTCTGTCAATCTCTGCTTTAAACATACTCAATGAATGAGCTTCCACAGCCCTCTGGGTTAAAGAATTCCAAAGATTCACAACCCTCTGAGTAAAGAAATTTCTCCTCATTTCTGTCCTAAGTGGCTTCCCTCTTATTTTGAAATTGTGTCCACTGATTCGAGACCCTCCAACCAGAGGAAACATCTTAGCTGCGTCTACCCTGTCTATCCCTTTAAGTATTTTGCAGGTTTCAATGAGATCACCTCTCATTCTTTGAAACTCTAGAGAATACAGGCCCAGTTTCCCCAATCTCTCTTCATAGGACAGTCCCGCCATTCGGGAACAAGTCTGGTGAATCTTCGTTGCACTCCCTCTATGGCAATAATATCCTGCCTGAGGTAAGGGGACCAGAAATGCACACAGTACTCCAAGTGCGGTCTAACTAAGATTCTATACAATTGAAGCAAGACTTCACTACTCCTGTACTCAAATCTTCTTGCGATAAAGGGTAACATACCATTAGCCTTCCTAATTGCTTGCTGCGCCTGCATGGTAGCTTTCAGTGACTTATTGACAAGGACACCCAAGTCCCTTTGTACATCTACACTTTCTAATCTCTTACCATTTAATAAATACTCTGCACATTTGTTCCTCCTACCAAAGTGGATAACCTCACATTTTTGGCCTCCTTGCCTCGGGAGACAATGGGTAAGCGCCTGGAGGTGGTCAATGGTTTGTGGAGCAGCGCCTGGAGTGGCTATAAAGGCCAATGCTAGAGTGACAGACTCTTCCACAGGTGCTGCAGAAAAAACTGGTTGTCGGGACTGTTACACAGTTGGCTCTCCCCTTGCGCTTCTATCTTTTTTCCTGCCAACTGCTAAGTCTCTTCGACTCACATATTTCCACATTATAATCCATTTGCCACATTCTTGCCCATTCACTAAGTCTGTTCAAATGCACTTGAAGCCACTTTGCATTTTCCTCACAACACACATTCCCAGTTAGTTTTGTGTCATCCGCGAACTTGGAAATACTACATTTGGTCCCCACAGCCAAATTATTGATATATATTGTGAACAGCTGGGGCCCAAGCACTGATCCCTGCGGTACCCCACTAGTCACAGCCTGCCAATGCCAGAATGACCTGTTTATTTCTACTCTCTGCTTTCTGCCTGTTAACCAATCCTTAATCCATGCCAAATATTACCTCCTATTCTATGTGCTTTAATTTTGCTAACCAATCTCCTGTGGGGGATTTTATCAAAAGCCTTCTGAAAATTCAATTATACCACGTCCACCAACTACCCTTTATCAATTCTGTTAGTAGCATCCTCAAAAAACTCCAAAAGGTTGGTCAAACATGATTTCCCATTCATAAATCCATGTTGACTATGCCCAATCAGTTCATTATTATCCAAGTGTCCATTTATCATCTCTTAGAATAGATTCGAGCATTTTCCCAATGACTGATGTAAGGCTAACATTCCCTGTGTTTGTAATTCCCTGTTTTCTCTCCCTCCCTTCTTAAATAGTGGGGTGACATTTGCAACCTTACAATCTGCAGGAACCGCTCCAGAGTCTATAGAATTTTGGAAGGTGATCACCGATGCACCCAATATCTCCATAGCTACATCTTTCAACAATCTGGGATGTAGAATATCAGGTCCTGGGGACTTATCAACCTTTAGCCCCATTAATTTCTCCAATGCAACATTTTTACTAATATTAATTTTCTTCAATTCCTCATTCCCCCTAATTTCTTGGATCTCTAATTCTGGGAGATTTCTTGTATCTTCTTCAGTGAAGACAGACACAAACTAAGCATTTAGCTTCTCTGTCAATTGTCCTGACTCTGCCTGTAATGGACCCACATTAGTCTTAGCCAAATGTCTCCTTTTCACGTACCTGTAGAAGCTTATACAGTCCGTTTTTATATTTTTTGCTAGCTTAAATTCATATTCTTTTCCCCCTTTCCTTATCAGTTTCTTGGTTCTCTTTTGCTGTATTTTCAAGTCCTCGTAATCCTCAGGTTTACTACTATTTCTGGCAACCTTTATAGGCCTTTTCTTTTAATCTTATACAATCCTTAATGTCCTTTGTTAACCACGATTGACTGACTGCCTTTACTTTTGGGGTTTTTGTGCCTTGAAGGAATGTATAGTTACTGTAGACGATGTAAAATTTCTTTAAAGACTATCCATTGCCTATGTACTGTCATATCTTTTAATATATTTTCCCAATCCACCTCATCCAATTTGCCCCTCATACCTTCATAATTTCCTTTGTTCAAATTTAACACCCTTCAGATTGGCTTCAGATTGAATGACCTCACTTTCAAACATAATGTAAAATTCTATCATATTATGGTCACTCATCCCTGAAGGTTCTTTTACAACAAGATTATTAATTAGCCCCTTCTCATTACATAAAACCAGATCTAAAATCTAGCCTGTTCTCTAGTCAGTTCCTCAACATATTGCTCTAGAAAACCATCCCTAACACACACCAGAAACTCATCCTCCACAGCATTCGCGCTCATTAGGTTTACTCAGTCTCTATGCAGATTGAAGTCACCCATGATTACTGTATTACCCATGCTACATGCTTCTCTAATCTCCTGATTAAAGTCATGCCCCACATTTTCACTACAGTTTGGAGGCCTATAAACAACTCCTACCAATGTTTGCTGCCCCTTGCTGTTTCTTAGCTCCACCCAAACAGATTCCACATTTTGTTCTTCCGATCTGAGATCCATCCTTACTAACGTACTGATCCCATCCCTTGTTATCAGCGCAACACCACCACCTTTTCCTTTTTTGCCTGTCCTTCCTAAATGTCGAATATCCTTGAATATTCAGTTCCCAGTCTTGGTCGCCCTGTAACATGTTTCTCTTATGGCAATTAGATCATACCTATTTACCTCTATTTGGGCCTTTAAATCATCTACCTTGTTGCGAATACTGCATGCAAACAGGTAGCGTGCCTTTAACCTTGTCTTCTTGACATTCTGCATTCTAAGCCTAGTTGATGCTTGCCTTTGTTTTGCCTGCCTTCTAATGTCACTTGCTACTTTTCTGCCTCCTGTTACCAGCTTTACTTACTTCCAATTTGAGCTACCTCAGGTTCCCATCCCTTTGACAAGCTTGTTTAAACCTTCCCCAATAGTGCTAACAAATCTCCGTAGGGGGATGTTAGTTCCAGTCCTGTTAAGGTGTAACCCATCCATCTTTCACATGTCCCACCTTCCCCAGAACTGGTCCCAATGCCACAGATACCTAATGCCCTCCCTCCTACACCGATTCTCCAACCATGTGTTCAATCGATCGATTCTCCTATTCCTATGCTCACTAGCACATGGCACTGGGAGTAATACTACTGAGATTATTGCTTTGGAGCTCCTGCTTTTTAATTTCCTTCCTAACTCGGTAAAATCTGCTTTCAGGACCTCATCCCTCTTCCTACCAATTGGTACCAATGTGGACCACGACCTCTGGCTGTTGACCCTCCCCCAGAAGGATGTCCTGCAGCTGCTCTGTGACATCCTTGTTCCTGGCACCAGGGAGGCAACACACCATCCTGGAGTCACGTTTACTGCTGCAGAAATGCCTGTCTGATCCCCTGACTATCGAATCCCCTATCACTATTGCACTTCCACTCTTCTTCCTCCCCTCCTGTGCATCTGAGCCACTCATGGTGCCACGGACTTTGTTCTGACTGCACTCCCCCGAGGAACCATCGCTCTCACCAGTATCCAAAATGGAAATCCGATTAGCAAGCAAAATAGACTCAGGGAACGCCTGCACTGTCTGCCGAGTTCTCTTAGACTGCCTGGCAGTCACTAATTTCCTCTCTGCCTGCATGCTCCTAACCTGCGGTGTGACCACCTCCCTAAGCGTGTGATCCACGTAGTCCTCTGCCTCGCAGATGCATAACAGTGACTCCAGCTGCCGCTCAAGTTCTGAAACCCAGAGCTCAAGCTTCTGCAGCCGGTGACATTTCCTGCAGATGTGTTCATCTAGGACACGTGGTGTGTCCATGACTTCCTACATACCACAGGACGTACATTCCACTTGGCCAGGCTGACCTGCCATAATGTAACTGTAAAAACTTTTTATTGCAATGAGAAGTAAAATAACTTACCAGTTACTCACCAATCAACTTCTTCCCCTGTACCGAAGAGAGAAGCAGCTACTGGAGGCTGAAAAAAGGTAGAAGAAAGAAAGAAATCACCCCTCCCTCGTGCACCAAATTCCCACTTTACACTCTGTACACTCAAATTTATTTTCTTCCTAATTTATGTTCCCCTCCTTATTGAACTCCCTCAATTACCAAACTCCCTTAACAGTCTGTGCCCTCCAGCAGCACTCAATGCAGACAAGCAGCACCGAGAGACCCCTGAATATATACTCTGAAAACAATGCTGTGGCAGCTCTGCTACAGCTCATAAACCAGTTTAAGCTAGCTACCTAATTAACTAGCTACAGCTATTCTCAGAGTGTTAATATACCCCTGTTTAAAACTGCAAGAAACCTAACTTACTTCTTAACTGAAACAGGAATTTTAATTAATTGCTAGATGTAAACAAAACAAAAATTAGTCTTGAGAGATCAGCCCTTAAAAGTCACTCACTTACCAAACTCCCTGCTTCACACTCGGTGCAGACAACTCACTAACTCCATTATTTCCTGAAACTTTTATATTTTAATAATGTATGTTCAATAATTAATGTGTCATCACTATGGTGCAAATTTCCAGCATGTCCCAGACCAATGTCATGCTACTTACCTTTTTCAGCAAAAAGAATGTAACAATAGAGGCATTTCTCTCAAACTTTATGCTGAATTGGTCTCCTTTTCTGCTGTATTCTATTTAGTGAGTATTGATTTCCACAGAACATTATATTTTATTTACATTTTTGATGCCTTCAGGAAACCCCCAAATTATTATACAGTATTCACTTCCTCTTTTTATCATAAACCGTTCTTATCATTCTCCTGGTTGCAACACAACGACTCCATTTTTATGTACTAATGGATCTCCCACTAAGAATTCAGGGATATGGTGGTTTAGAACAAATGGTGTTATGCCACGCAATGCACAATGTATTATTATCAAGGCCATTCATGTACAATGACAAAAAATGTTTTATTCGTTCATGGGTTATGGATGTCGCTGGCTAGGACAGCATTTATTGCCCATCCCTAATTGCCATTGAGAAGGTGGTGGTGAGCTGCCTTCTTGAACCGCTGAAGTCCACGTGGGGTAGGTACACCCACAGTGCTGTTAGGAAGGGAGTTCCAGGATTTTGACCCAGCGACAGTTAAGGAACGGCGATATAGTTCCAAGTCAGGATGGTGTATGGCTTGGAGGGGAACTTGCAGATGGTGGTGTTCCCATGCATCTGCTGTCCTTGTCCTTCTAGTTGATAGAGGTTGCGGGTTTGGGAGGTGCTGTCTAAGGAACCTTGGGGAGTTGCTGCAGTGCATCTTGTAGATGGTACACACTGTGCGTTCGTGGTGGAGGGAGTGAATGTTGTGGATGGGGTGCCAAGCAAGTGGGCTGCTTTGTCCTGGATGGTGTCGAACTACTTGAGTGTTGTTGGAGCTGCACCCATCCAGGCAAGTGGAGAGTATTCCATCACACTCCTGACTTGTGCTTTGTAATTGGTGGACAGGCTTTGGGGAATCAGGAGATGAGTTATGCTCCGCAGAATTCCTAGCCTCTGACCTGCTCTTGTAGCCATGGTATTTATGTGGCTGGTGCGTTTCAGTTTCTGGTCAATGGTAACCCTCAGAATGTTGATAGTGGGGGATTCAGCGATTGTAATGCCATTGAATGTCAAGGGAAGATGGTTAGATTCTCTCTTGTTTGAGATAGTCATTGCCTGGCACATATGTGTCACGAATGCTACTTGTCACTTATCAGCCCAAGAATGGATATTATCCTGGTCTTGCTGCATTTCTACACAGACTGCTCCAGTATCTGAGGAGTCACGAATGGTGTTGAACATTGTGCAATCATCAGCGAACATCCCCACTTCTGACCATATGATTGAAGGAAAGTCATTGATGAAGCAGCTGAAGATGGTTGGGCCTCGGACACTCTCCTGAGGAACTCCTGCAGTGATGTCCTGGAGCTGAGGTGATTGACCTCCAACGACCACAACCATCTTCCTACGCGCTAGGCATGACTCCAACCAATGGAGATTTTTCCCGCTGATTCCCATTGACTCCAATTTTGCTCAGGCTCCTTGATGCCATACTCGGTCAAATGCTGCCTTGATATCAAGGGCAGTCACTCTCACCTCACCTCTTGAGTTCAGCTCTTTTGTCTATGTTGGCACCAAGGCTATAATGAGGTCAGGAGCTGAGTGGCCCTGGTGGAAACCAAACTGAACGTCACTCAGCAGGTTATTGCTAAGCAAGTGCCGCTTGATAGCACTGTCGATGACACTGTCCATCACTTGACCGATGATCGAGAGCAGACTGATGGAGTGGTAATTGGTTGGGTTGGATTTATCCAGCCTTTTGTGTACAGGGCATACCTGGGCAATGTTCCACATTGCCGGGTAGATACCAGTGTTGTAGCTGTACTTGAATAGCTTGGCTAGGGGTGGGGCAAATTCTGGAGCACAGGACTTCAGTACTATTGCTGGAATATTGTCAGGGCCCATAGCTTTTGCAGTATCCAGTGCTTTCAATCGTTTCTTGATATCACGTGGAGTGAATCAAATTGGGTGAAGACTGGCATCTGTGATGCTGGGGAGGCCGAGATGGATCATCAACTTGGCACTTCTGGTTGAAGATTGTTGTAAGTGCTTCAGCCTGTCTCTTGCACTGATATGCTGGGCTCTCATTGAGGATGGGGATGTTTGTGGAGCCACTTCCTCCAGTTAGTTGTTTAATTGTCCACCACCATTCACAATTGGATGTGGCAGGACTGCAGAGCTTAGATCTGATCCGTTGGTTGTGGAATTGCTTAGCTCTGTCAATCGCATGTTGCTTACGCTGTTTGGCATCCAAGTAGTCCTGGGTTGTAGCTTCACTAGGTTGACACCTCATTTTGAACTGGTGTGGATCCTAGCATGCCCTCCTGCACTCTTCATTGAAACAGGGTTGATCTCCAGCTTTATGGTAATGGCAGAGTGGGGGGTATGCCAGGCCATGAGCTAACAGATTGTGGTTGAGTACAGTTCTGCTGCTGCTGATGGCCCACAGTGCCTCATGGATGCCCAGTTTTGCATTGCTAGATCTGTTCGAAATCTGTCCCATTTAGCACGGTGGTACTGCCACACAACACGATGGAGGGTATCCTCAATGTGAAGACGGGACTTCGTCTCCTCAAGGACTGTGCGGTGGTCACTCCTACCAATACCGTTATGGACAGATGCATCTGTGACAGGCAGATTGGTGAGGATGAGGTCAAGTATGTTTTTCCCTCGTGTTGGTTCCCTCACCACCTACTGCAGACCTAGTTTAGCAGTATGTCCTTTAGGACTCAGCCAGCTCGGTCAGTCCTGGTGCTACCAAGCCACTCTTGGTGATGGATATTGAAGACCCCCACCCAGAGTACTTTCTGTGCCCTTGCCACCCTCAGTGCTTCCTCCAAGTGGTGTTCAACATGGAGGAGTACTGATACATCAGCTGAGGGAGGGCAGTGGTTGATAATCAGCAGGAGGTTTCCTTGCCCATATTTGACCTGATGCCATGAGATTTCATGAGGTCCGGAGTTAATGCTGAAGACTCCCAGGACAACTCATCCTGACTGCATACCACTGTACTGCCACCTCTGCTGGGCCTGTCCTGCATGTGCAACAGGTCATACCTATTGATGCTGATGGCGGTGTCTGGGACATTGTCTGTAAGGTATGATTTCATGAATATGACAATGTCGGCTGCAGCTTGACTAATCCGTGGGACAGCTCTCCCAATTTTGGCACAAGCTCCCAGATGTTAGTAAGGAGGACTTTGCAGGGTTGACAGGGCTGTGTTTGCTTTTGTCGTTTCCAGTGCCGAGGTCGATGCTAGGTGTTCCGTCTGGTTTCATTCCTTATTGACTTTGTAGTGGTTAGATACAACTGAGTGGCTTGCTACGCCATTTCAGAGGGCATTTAAGAGTCAACCACATTGCTGTGGGTCTGGAATCACATGTAGGCCAGACCAGGTCAGGGCAACAGATTTCCTTCCCTAAACGACATTAGTGAACTAGATGGGTTTTTACAACAATTGACAATGGTTTCATGGCCATCATTAGACTAGCTTTTAAATCCAGATTCATTAATTGTTTTAAAATTCCACCTTCTCCTGTGGTGGGATTTGAACCCATGTCCCCAGAGCTGTACCCTGGGTCTCTGGGTTACAAGTCCAGTGACATTACCACTACACCACAGCCTCCCCGTAAGGATATATTTTAATTCCTGACTTTTACCAGCAGACTCTCCAATTTTCTATGAGATTTACAAATTAGTGATTTTATTCCTTTCCCCATATTGAGCACATTTCTTGTGCATACCTGAGTTTCCTCAGTGCTTTGTAAGGGGAGAGTTGGTGCCAGGTTAGAGACACCATAAGCTGGGAATTTCTGCTGTTCAGGCTCCAGTGGGACATGGCAAGGTGGTGGCAGCTGGTGCCATGAATGAGTGGAGGTTTATTGGTCTCCTTAAGGACATATGTGGGTCCCACATCTGGCTGGAATCTTGAACAATTTACTTTTTAAAATTACAGTAGATTAGCTCATTTGCTCAGAGGGGCAATATGACCATTGGTGGGGAAAAGGGTGCAGGCAACCCTTGATGGTCAGGCAAGTACTGCTGTTTCTAACAGGCATAGGCTGGTGGGCTCCAGAGATTCAACTGAAGTGATGCTTGTGCCTGCCTGATCCATTCAAATAAGTTGCTCTGCTGCTGATCCAGCAAACTGCAGAGAACATTACTGCATTAGGACATTACAACAACTAGCTAAATGCTATTATCATTTGGTTGCCACAAAAAACATTCCAATGGAATTTAAACTTGTATAGGATACCAGTTCACTCTTTAAAATTTAGCAAGTATCCTTTTAGGAACTTATTTAAGACATAAACTTAGATAATTCTTCTCAAAAAGTACACTCTCTAAGTTTGCATGAAAGTGAAGAGTTAAAATTTTCCACCACACATTTGAAGATTTTCATAAATTCGCAGTCAGCTGCTAATTGGGGCATTCCATCTCAGTGAAAAGCTAACACATTATCTATCGATACATCAAGCTAACAATTTTCAGACTGATGAAGCAGGGCTTTAGAAATCACAAATGTGAATCATTTGCATTCCTTCTTTGTGGAAGAAATGATATTTATTCTGCATTTAATATGATAAAATAAAAAACACCGGGGGAAACATATAAGATCACAAATGTAATTTAAAAAAATTTCTGATGACACATATTCAAATCTTACTACCCAGCTAACACCAGAGAGGATATTGCAGTCTGGATGTTAAGGGTACTTTCAGTTCCATTTACAACCTGATTTGTAATGGAGACTTGCACAAGCGCTTCTGCCATGCCTGCCACTAATTTTGATCTACAAAGTTTTACCCATTTTCTTAAAAAGTGCAAAGAGCCCTTTAAGCCCCTGGGATCCTCCTCCAGTGGCTATCTTAAATTAATGGGTCCTTCTGTTGTTGTAAATTGCATTTAATTCTTCCTGGTGTATTTAGGGGATTTATTCCATTGTCATAACTATGGAAGTGCTGGCCACAGACTCCTGACAAAACACTTTCAACTGATAAGAAATTCCTGTCATCCAGACCTGCTGATTGTTTTAAAGCACAGTGTCTTAGAAGGTTAAAGTGCTCCATTTCTGGATTGTTCAGTTAATTAATTGCAATTTTTGCTGTTGACCACAATACGATGTGTTAACTTATCATCGATGCATTGTATTAGAATATGCAAGTCTAATGACTATCTCAATGTACCTTAATGTTGCTTAAAATGATACATCCAACTAAAAATTAGTGTGAAATCATTTATTATGGTCAAATGTCTTTTCACACTATATCACTTACCACAGTTATTAGTATGCCAACAGTAACTCAGACTGATAGATAGCACTTTATCTGAAGTCATTCAGTATAATTAATGGATGACAATGAACTGTGGAAATGCTCTTCCGTGTGCACTACTTACAATCCATAAGCAGATTCAAGTCTCCTGCATCACTAATAGCCCTTGCCAAAAGTGTGAAGAGGGTGAAGAATTGTCGGTTCCTGAACTCACTTGCAGGGTTGATATTCCAGATGCATGTTCCTTAGATATAGTCTCAACTGCTGGAAATCACAGGTGAACTCCCACCTATTCTGTCATTTCAGCGCTGGAGTGTGAAATCAGAAAAAAAATGGCACTGTAATCCCTGCAATGCTTAACCTCCCTGTAGTACATGCTGTGATAGAATTGGGAATATCTTTCCTAGCAATGTAAATATGTTTCTCAGTATTGCTTAATAGAGGCACCTGAAATGTTACTGTTTTCACAAGTTGCACATGCATTGTGCTAGCCCCTCCTATTTTAAATGGACTATGATTGTCTCTCTTAAAATCGCACTGTTCATTTATTTTTGTGTCACACACTTACAAGCTTTGAAGTCTGCTCTTTTCCATTTGAATTACTGGAAGAGGAAGGCAATGAATGATAGATGACACCAGATGTGGCCTGTACATATCTACCAAATGATACCTCCTGTTCTTGCATGCCAAGGTACAGGCACTTGGCAAAATCTGGAGGACTGTTTCCAGAGATAGGGGGCTGGATGAGATTTTACTTCAGTGACGGGGTTCCTGGCAATGAACTGAAAGGTCTCAGCTTTTTATCAGACCCTGAGCCAAATTCAATGGCGGGCAGGCAATTAACTGCCTGCCATTGGGGATGCCACCCACTTTAAGGGACAAGATACTGCCCTAAGACCTGCTGGCCAACTAGAGGGTTGGCAGCTCTGCAGTACCAGTAGTGCCACCAGGAGAGGTGGCTGCTGCTGGTACTATAGGATAGAGGCCTGCTTTAGGTTGGGAAAAAGAACCCAACCCAAACCCGACCAAACCACAGCGGACCTGAGCCCGAACCGGCCCGAGTGCCTCCGATTTTGCCCCATGCCCAACCCAACCCAAACCTGCCACTACTCAACCCGACCCGAGCCTGACCTGACCATCCCTTTACTTACCTGCCTGACACTGAACCTGCAAGAAGCTGCAGCGCATGCGCGATGACGTCATAGTGACGTCACTCGCTCACTGCACAGACTCAGTTTCGTCCCAGACTCCCAGCTCAGGTAAGTTTTTCTATTTTTAATACCTACCGGCAGAGCACTTACCGTGTGTGTCCAGCCCGACCCAACTCCACTCAATCTGGACTCAGCCCGACCCGACCCGACCCTGAAAGCTGGCCCCAGAAGATGGGCCCGACCTGACCCGAACCCGACACATGTTGTCGGGCCCAATCGGGTTCGGGTCGGGTGGCAGGCCTCTACTATAGGAGGCCCAGATTAGCAGCCATGGAGGAGATCTCAGAAGACAGGTGAGTGAGTGGGATTGGGCTTGCCGACGCTGCTCAGGCAGGCCCTGACGAAGATTGGGGATTGGGGTGTAGTTGTTACTGAGGGTGGGGGTGTCTTTCAGCAGGTGGGGGGGGGGGGCTTTGACACTGCGGGCCCCTCCATAGGCCACAGAGTGGTTGAGTAGGAGGGCCTCCTCCTCACCCAAGCTCACTAGAAGATGCCAAGATTAACCTGTCAGTGTCTCTATGAGGCGGCCGGCCCCTCTAACATTGGCTAAATTCTAGCTGAGGTGGGATGTGGGCCTTTATTGGCTTAAATGGCCTCCCAGCAGACCTATCGTCTGCCATGTTGCCTGCCATGGACAAAATGGCATGAAGGCAGGAATACGTTGGGCATGCCGCTTGATACCATCTCATGCCATTTTGTCAGCTCCCCCAGCCTCCCAGCCCATCTCAAAGGGCCGGGTAAAATCCAGGTCAGAGTAATAGAATGATGTCATCTGCTTCGAAAGGACCTATAACCAACCTCCACCAGAGGGATGATACTTCCTGTGGCAGTCAAGGTGATCAAGGCCCTTCATTCCTCCCATGCTTGTGTATAAAGGGTGGCACAGTGGCTCAGTGGTTAGCACCACAGCCTCACAGCTCCAGGGACCCGGGTTCAGTTCTGGATACTGCCTGTGCGGAGTTTGCAAGTTCTCCCTGTGACTGCGTGGGTTTTCATCGGGTGCTCCGGTTTCCTCCCACTGCTAAAGACTTGCAGGTGATAGGTAAATTGCCCATTGTAAATTGCCCCTAGTGTAGGTAGGGAATATGGGATTACTGTAGGGTTAGTATAAATGGGTGGTTCTTGGTTGGCACAGACTCGGTGGGCCGAAGGGCCTGTTTCAGTGCTGTATCTCTAAATAAATAAAAAAATAAAAATAATTAGCCAGGGAGCTGTTCGGGCATGTATCATGCCAGTAGCAGATACCTATGTTCATAGAGCAGTCGAATTCCTCCACATGGGCATCATGAAAGCACAATGGCCAGGACTTCTACAGGATAGCTGTATCCTCCAGGGTGCCATAATGGCACACATGGGCCACTGAAAGTTCAGCTGAGCAACTACTGATTTATACGCATCAAAAATGGTTACATTGCAAGGATGTCAAGCTCATTTGTGATACAGGCCATGTCTGTACTCGTTGCTGCAAGAGACATCAGAGGGCAGATTCTGCAGGATGTCTTCATTGTCTGATTTACTGCAGTGGCAGCACCTCAACCTTAACTTCTTCTGATGATACCACAGCTGCATTAAATGAGTGTTCCCTTTCCTGAAAGGTTGTCATGACCATAAGTTAAAAAAAAAGAAAGACAACTGCACAGAGTATTCCAAATAAACATTTATTTACAGAAAAGAGTATTTGTTTCCAAGACTTGATTTCCTATTCTTTCTTAGCACTGAACTTCCTCCTCGTGAGTAACCATGTCTTCCTATCACTTGTCTTAGGTCTGCATCTAAATGTTTTCTGAGGGTCTGTAGCACAAGAGGTAGTTGGCAATTTAGGCTGTATAAAAAGGTCATGAGAGTGATGTCCAGCTCCTTCCTAACTTCTTAAATCCATATTTCCAAATGTACCAATGCCTAATGTCCATTGTTCAAAGGGTGTGAGATGGATCCCCTCTAGAGACAGGAGGCCTGGCACCCAAGGCATGGCTGCGACTTCTTTCTCAGATGCTGACCATGAGGTCCTCCTGGAGGTGAGGGAGAGGAGGGAAGTCCTCTTTCTGGAGGGTGGAAGGAGAAGGACATCCAACTAAACCCTAATATTAACAGGGATAGTCTTAGTGCAAAAGGCTTAAAGGGGGCGGAATTCTTAAAATGCATATAGGAGAGCTTTTTGAGCCAGTACTTAGAAAGCCCTACAAGAGAAGGCGCAGTAATGGACCTAATCCGAGGGAATGAAGCCAGACAAGTGGTAGAAGTGTCAATGGGGGAACATTTCGGGGATAGTGACTATAATTCTGTAAGATTTAAGGTAGTTATGGAAAAGGACAAAGATGGACCGGAAATAAAGGTACTGAATTGGGGGAAGGCTGATTTTAAGATGATAAAACAGGATCTGGCTAATGTGGAGTGGGAGCAGCTACTTGTAGGAAAGTCTACATCAGATCAGTGGGAGTCATTCAAAGTGGAAATAGTGAGAGTTCAGAGCCAACATGTACCCATTAAGGTGAAGGGTAGGACCAACAAGTCCAGGGAACTCTGGATGACAATGGATATAGAGGGTTGGATCAGGAAAAAAGGAGGCTTATGGCAGATTGAGAGCGCTGAAAACAGTGGAGGCACTGGAGGAGTGGAGAAAATGTAGCGGGGTGGGGGGGGAGAGTACTTAAGAGGAGACATGCAAAAACACTGGCGGGCAAGATAAAGGAAAATCCTAAGACATTTTATAAGTATATTAAGGGCAAGAGGATAACCAGGGAAAGAGTAGTGCCCAGTAGGGACCAAAGTGGCAATCTGTGTGTGGAGCCAGAGGACATAGGTGAGGTTTTAAATGATTACTTTTCATCTGCGTTCACTATGGAGAAGGACGATGTAGGTGTAGTGATCAGGGAGGGGGATTGTGATATACTTGAACATATTAGCATTGGACGGGAGGAAGTATTAGCTTTTTTAGCAGGCTTAAAAGTGGATAAATCCCCAGGCCCAGATGAGATGTATCCCAGGCTGTTATGTGAGGCAAGGGAGGAGATTGCAGGGGCTCTGACATAAATTTTCAAATCCTCTCTGGCCACAGGAGAGGTACCAGAGGATTGGAGGACAGCGAATATGGTACCATTATTTAAGAAGGATGGCAGGGATAAACCAGTTAATTCCAGGCCAGTGAGTCGAACATCAGTGGTTGGGAAACTAATGGAAAAAATTCTGAGGGACAGGATTAATCTCCACTTGGAGAGGCAGGGATTAATCAGAGATAGTAAGCATGGCTTTGTCAGGGGAGATCATGTCTAACTAACTTGATTGAATTTTTCGAGGCAGTGATGAGATGTGTAGATGAGGGTAAAGCAGTTGATGTAGTCGACATTGACTTCAGTAAGGTTTCTGATAAGGTCCCACCTGGAGGTATGGTTAAGAAGGTAAGAGCCCATGGGATCCAGGGCAATATGGCAAATTGGATCCAAAATTGGCTTAATGGCTGGAGGCAGCGGGTAATGGTCGAGGGTTGATTTTGCGAGTGGAAGCCTGTGACCAGTGGTGTACCACAGGGATCGGTGCTGGGACCTTTGCTGTTTGCAGTGAGACATTAATGATTTAGACATGAATATCGGAGGTAAGATCAGTAAGTTCACAGATGACTCGAAAATTCATGGCGGCGTAAATCTTCTCTTCTTCTTCTTTGGCCTCCTTATCTCGAGAGATAATGGGTAAGCGCCTGGAGGTGGTCAGTGGTGTGTGGAGCAGCACCTGGAGTGGCTATAAAGGCCAATTCTAGAGTGACAGGCTCTTCCACAGGTGCTGCAGAAAAATTTGTTTGTTGGGGCTGTTACACAGTTGGCTCTCCCCTTGTGCTTTTGTCTTTTTTCCCGCCTTTATGGCTGCCCGCTAGCTCTGGCGAACACTGGCAACTGACTCCCATGATTTGTGATCAATGTCACAGGACTTCATGTCGCGTTTGCAGACGTCTTTAAAGCGGAGACATGGATGGCTGGTGGGTCTGATACCAGTGACGAGCTCGCTGTACAATATGTCTTTGGGGATCCTGCCATCTTCCATGCAGCTCACATGGCCAAGCCATCTCAAGCGCCGCTGACTCAGTCGTGTGTATAAGCTGGGGATGTTGGCCACCTCGAGGACTTCTGTGTTGGAGATACGGTCCTGCCACCTGATGCCAAGTATTCTCCGGAGGAAGTGAAGATGGAATGAATTGTGACGTCGTTCTTGGCTGACATACGTTGTCCAGGCTACGCTGCCATAGAGCAAGATACTGAGGACACAGGCTTGATACACTCGGACTTTTGTGTTCCGTCAGTGCGTAAATAGTGAGGAGGAAAGCCTTAGATGAGGTGTCAGCCTGGTGAAGCTACAACCCAGGACTACTTGCATGCCAAACTGCGTAAGCAGCATGCAATAGACCGAGCTAAGCGATCCCATAACCAACGGATCAGATGTAAGCTCTGCAGTCCTGCCACATCCAGTCATGAATGGTGGTTGACAATTAAACAACTAACTGAAGGAGGTGGCTCCACAAATATCCCCATCCTCAATGATGAGGGAGCCCAGCACATCAGTGCGAAAGATAAGGCTGAAGCATTTGCAACAATCTTCAGCCAGAAGTCCCCAGCATTACAGATGCCAGACTTCAGCCAATTCGATTCACTCCGCGTGATATCAAGAAACGACTGAAAGCACTGGATACTGAAAAGGCTATGGGTCCTGACAATATTCTGGCAATAGTACTGAAGACCTGTGCTCCAGAACTTGCCGCACCCCTAGCCAAGCTGTTCTAGTATAGCTACAACGCTGGCATCTACCCAGCAATGTGGAAAATTGCCCAGGTATGTCCTGTACACAAAAAGTAGGACAAGTCCAACCCAGCCAATTATCGCCCAATCAGTCTACTCTCCATCATCAGTAAAGTGATGGAAGGTGTCATCAACAGTGCCATCAAGTGGCATTTGCTTAGCAATAACCTGCTCAGTGATGCTCAGTTTGGGTTCCGCCAGGGCCACTCAGCTCCTGACCTCATTACAGCCTTGGTTCAAACATGGACAAAAGAGCTGGATCAAGAGGTGAGGTGAGAGTGATTGCCCTTGACATCAAGGCAGCATTTGACCAAGTATGGCATCAAGGAGCCCTATCAAAACTGGAATCAATGGGAATCAGAGGGAAAACACTCCGCTGGTTGGAGTCACACCTAGCGCAAAGGAAGATGGCTGTGGTTGTTGGAGGTCAATCATCTCAGCTCCAGGACATCACTGCAGGAGTTCCTCAGGGTAGTGTCCTAGGCCCAATCATCTTCAGCTGCTTCATCAATGACCTTCCTTCTATCATAAGGTCAGAAGTGGGGATGTTCGCTGATGACTGCACAATGTTCAGCACCATTCGTGACTCCTCAAACACTGAAGCAGTCCGGGTAGAAATGCAGCAAGGCCTGGAAAATATCCAGGCTTGGGATGATAAGTGGCAAGTAACATTTGCACCACACAAGTGCCAGGCAATGACCATCTCCAACAAGAGAGAATCTAACCATCTCCCCTTGACATTCAATGGTATTACCATCGCTGAATCCCCCACTATCAACATCTTAGGGGCTACCATTGACCAGAAACTGAACTGGAGTAGCCATATAAATACCATGGCTACAAGAGCAGGTCAGAGGCTAGTAATCCTGAGGTGAGTAACTCACCTCCTGACTTCCCAAAGCCTGTCCACGATCTACAAGGCACAAGTCAGCAGTGTGACGGAATACTCTGCACTTGCCTGGATGTGCAGCTCCAACAACACTCAAGAAGCTTGACACCATCCAGAACAAAGCAACCCGCTTGATTGGCACATCATGCACAAACATTCACTCCCTCCACCACCGACGCACAGTGGCAGCAGTGTGTACCATCTCCAAGATGCACTGCAGCAATGCACCAAGGCTCCTTAGACAGCACCTTCCAAACCTGCGGCCTCTACCACCTCAAAGGACAAGAGCAGCAGATGCATGGGAACACCACCACCTGCAAGTTCCCCTCCAAGTCACACACTCTCCTGACTTGGAACTGTATCGCCGTTCCTTCGCTGTTGCTGGGTCAAAATCATGGAACTCACTTCCTAACAGCACTGTGAGTATACCTACCTCACATGGACTGCAGCGGTTCAAGAAGGCAGCTCACCACCACCTTCTCAAGGGCAATTAGGGATGGGCAATAAATGCTGGCCTGGCCAGTGACGTCCACATCCCATGAATGAATAAAAAAAATTACAGGACGATACAGATGTGGCAAATGGAATTTAATCCTGAGAAGTGTGAGGTGATGGGAGGACTAACAAGGCAAGGGAATATACAATGGATGGTAGGACCCTAGGAAGTACAGAGGGTCAGAGGGACCTTGGTGTACTTGTTCATAGATCACTGAAGACAGCAGCACAGGTAGATAAGATGATTAGGAAGGCATATCAGATACTTGCCTTTCGTAGCCGAGGCATAGAATATAAGAGCAGGGAGGTTATGATGGAGCGGTATAAAATGCTAGTTAGGCCACAGCTGCAGTACTGTGTACAGTTCTGGGCATCACACTATAGGAAGGATATGATTGCACTCGAGAAGGTGCAGAGAAGATTCACCAGGATGTTGCCTGGGCTGGAGCATTTCAGCTATGAAGAGAGACTGGAAAGGCTAGGGTTGTTTTCCTTAGACCAGAGAAGGCTGAGGGGAGATATGATTGAGGTATACAAAATTATGAGGGGCATTGATAGGTTAGATAGGAAGAAACATTTTCCTTTAGCGGCGGGGTCAATAACTAGGGGGCATAGATTTCAGGTAAGGTGCAGGAGGTTTAGAGGGGATTTGAAAAAAAAGGAATCTGGAACGCACTGCCTGAAGAGGTGGTAGAGGCAGAAACCCTCACAACATTTAAGAAGTATTTAGATGAGCACTTGAAACGCCATAGCATACAAGGCTAAGGGTCAAGTGTGGAAAATTGGATTAGAATAGTTAGGTGCTTGATGGCCAGCATGAACACCATGGACTGAAGGGCCTGTTTCTGTGCTGTATAACTCTATGACTCTAAACAAAGCAGGCATGGTTGGAGGTGTCAGAAACAGTCAGCAGCAGAAGTGTAGTCTGGAGGAAGTGGATTCAGTGCCCTAAAAGGTTTAATGACTTCCTTCACCCTGGCAAGATGAGTGTAATGTGAGACTCTAATGACTGGCCTCTGGGTATTCCACCTCCAGTAGACACATCAGTTGAGAAGCCTGAGGGCGCAAGCTGCTCTTGAATATGGGAGTAATGTGTGCCCAGGTTACTTACTGACCCATCAGCAAAGTTCAGAGCCCTGGTGCTGTTGAGAACTTGCAAGCAGTGATAAATGCAGCTTCTTATGTATATGAGCTGCTGGCATTGGCCAGGAGGGCCTTATCCCTCTCTCTTTTCTGCCCTTGTCGGAGAAAAGGGCACATAATGTCAGGGAGAGGACTCTCACCGGAGGAGGAGCACCTCAGCTCGCCATTATCACTGCCATGTAAGATGTAGCTAAGGAAATCACCAGGGTGGTCCCGCAGGAGCAAGTCGGGGAAAGAGAGATAGGCATACTTGGTGGAGAGGGTGAAGAGATATTGCAAGCTGTAGGTGAAGGGATGGAGTGTACTCCTCCACCTCCGGCAACATGCCAAAGACTCAGCTGCATTGGGAAGTCTCAGCACTGCAGAGGCTTCTGCTGTCAAAGGCCAGTTCTCATAATCTCTTCTTGTGGCTCTCACAGGTTCTGTGGTGAAGAGGGAATGCCTGAGTCCTGACACGGCTCCAGGACCATCACAAGAAACCGAGACAGCAGAGCCAGCACTGTCACAACTTACAAGTGCACCCTTCACCAGCATTCACTCACGTTGGTGGGTTCTTGCATACATTTGGATACGGTGGCACTGGGCAAGAGCGTGGCACTAGTGAGCAGGAGGAGGTGAGAGAGGCAGAGGCAGCTGTGGGCAATCCCCCTCGGAGGATGGAGGACTCATCGTCACTCCACTCAGTATTTGAGAAGCATAATCCCATGACCAGCTGCTGCTTTACTTGCGCTCAGCAAGTGGTATTTTATCATATATCTTTTGAAACTCCGTATGCACAACATCAGTTGCACTACCCTTTCTGTTATCTCATCAAAAAACTCAATCAAGTTAGTTAAACATGATTGCCCTTTCAAAGTCCATGCTGTCTTTCCTTTATTAGTTTATGCTTGTCCAAGAGACTGTTAATTTTCTCCTAGGTTATTATTCCTAAAAGCTTCCTATCACCAATGTTAAACTGACTGGCCTATAAATGCCAGGTTTATCTTTCTCCCCTTTGTTGAACAAGGGTGTAACATTTGCAATCCTCCAGTCCTTTGGCAGCACTCCTATATCTAAGGAGGACTGGAAAATAGTGGCCAGCATCTCTCTAAATTTAAACGGTTACTTTCCTCAGAAACTTAGGATGCATCCTATCTGACCCGGGTGGCTTATCTACTTTAAATATCGCCAGCCTTTTTAGTGCCTACTCTTAATCTATTTCTATCTCATCCGGTAACCCAGCGACATCCTCATTTACCATAGCTTTGGCAAAGTCCTCTTCCTTGTCAAACACAAAAGCAATCAAGTTAGTTAAACACGATTGCCCTTACAAAATCCATGCTGTCTTTCCCTTATTAGTTCTTGCTTGTCAAAGAGACTGTTAATTTTCTCCCAGATTATTATTCCTAAAAGCTTTCCCATCACTGATGTTAAACATATACTACCTCAGCCATATTTTTTTTATTTGTTTCATGGGATGTGGGATTCATTGCCAAGGTCAGCATTCATTGCCCATCACTAATTGCTCTTGAGAAGATGGTCATTAATTGGCCACTTAAGGGCCTCAATTGGCCTCTGGACAGGAAGGTCCTCCTTGGCCTTTCCCACCCCATACTTAATCAGGGGGAGTTGGGAAGGCAATGAGTACTCTGCGACCCCCGCCTTCCCTCCTGATTCAATGGCCCACACCCCCATCTCCCAGCTCACTCCCGAGGGGGGAATTAAATTCTGCCTAAACGTGTGCAGCAGGCTTACAATGAGAGTTATGCTGCCACAAGAAACGTTATCTAGCACATCATCGGCAGCTTCAAGCAATGCTTCTGCTATGTCACCTGCTTTGCAGTAGGCCTGCAGTACTCAGCAGAGTAAGTACCCAAATTTGTGGTACTATGCTGAATGCCGTAGAACCTGGCCATTATGAAGGAAGGGATCTTGTCACCACCTATTAGGCTAGAAGCTGAGTAATCTTCTGGGTGTCTTTGCCTCTCCTAGTGCTGTTACAAGGGTGCTTCCCCAGTGGCTGCAACTTGGGTGAGTAAAAGCTGCTGACCTTCAATTGAAGATGGTCTTGGAGGGTGACCTTGAGAATCTCTGGGCCCAGAAGGCACAGCTCCAGACTGCACCATTTTAGCCTGGGCTTCAGCAGTCTGGGCTGGCTGACAGGCAACAGCAAGGGCATTGGTGGAGTGGCAGGGTGGGAGCAGGAATGCTGTCATCCTGAGAAAGGACAGCAAGTAAGTGCTCCATGAAGCCACTGCCACTTTCTGGGATGGCGCCTCAGCAATCCCAGTTATCCATTGGAGGACAGATTCTTGCATTGCTGTGAATTCCTAGAAGCCCCTTTGACCTCTGCTATCCCGAGCCAGGCTGGCAGCTGCCTGAGCTTCCACTGCAGGACACAGACCATAAGCCATCTAATGCTGCATCAGGATTGGTTCCATAAGTGCATTGATGGGGATGACAACCTCTTCCATGCTAGAAAGGATGGGCTCGAAGATCTGTGCAAAGCCCTGAGCCAAGTTGGACCTGGATTCTTCCTTGTTCCTTTCCATTTCTGGCAGGCTTCCCTATGCACAAAGTATTTGGTTGTGGTACAACTAT
Organism: Heterodontus francisci; assembly: GCF_036365525.1. Classification (NCBI taxonomy): domain Eukaryota; kingdom Metazoa; phylum Chordata; class Chondrichthyes; order Heterodontiformes; family Heterodontidae; genus Heterodontus; species Heterodontus francisci. The sequence continues at coordinate 86,356,929 of NC_090376.1, read as the reverse complement.
CAGCCTTCTTCTGTAGCCTGTGTATCAAAGACCTCACCTGTGTCCTCTTCAACAGAAATAATGTGTGACCTCACTCTCTGGCAAGTTGGTACCTGTGCTATCCTTTCCCCCTGCCCTGGCTCCTGCGCACTTGTGCTCTGTGTTTCTCCATGTGCAAATACTTCCTCTATCCTAGTTTCCAAAATTCGCACACTGTCACTATCTGAGCTGATAGCTATGTGTGTAATATCGATTGACAATGTCTCTTCACCTTCACTATATTCTTCATCTTCCTCCACTGACTGGGAAATTTGGAGTTCTTGAGATCTGAATTCAAAATGAGATAAGGTTTGCGTTATGGTAAGGGGAGAGGATAAAGTAAGAATTAGGTGCTGACACCATCTGCTGCTTCGAAGTCAGAAGAGATTGTGGAATGAAGGGGAAGTGTTGAAACATGCTTCATTCCCTCCTGTTCTTTGCTGCTGGCTGCTATTGACTGCCACTTCCTCCTGTAAGAAAAAGGGACGTGTGTCGGGAGTGTCATGCAATATGTTTGGATTATGTCATTGCCATGGTTGACGTGTGTGTGAGCTGGGAGTTGTGGGTGTGAGGCTTGCAATAGTGCTAAGAACAAGAAAGTGAAGTAATGCATTTAAATTGTGGGGTTGAGTATTGATTGATAGAGATTGTTGGTAGATGGGTGATGGGGGTGTGTAGAATTGAAGAGTGGATGAGGTTAATGAATGATGCCGTTGGTATTATGTGGCATTTGAAGATGAAATTACTGACCTTAATAATTTGTATGACATTGTTAAACTCCTTTCTGCACTGCATCCCAGTTCTTGGAGCAATGCTCCAAGCATTGGCCTCAGCTGCTACTTCTTCCCTCCACCTCCTGAGCATCTGTCTGGAAGGTGTCCTGTCCCTTGTGGATACAGGACATTGTTGTGATACTGCTTTAACTGCTTGACTACTAGTTAACATACTGCTAAATATGTAAATAGTTTAGTATACATCATCATAGGAAGTGATGCAAGCTGACATGTGATACAATAGTTGGAGCAATGTTAGTCAGCAGGTAGCACATGTATCTCAAAGTACTCCTGTAATTCTGTAATAAAGAACTCTTCATTTAATTTACCAATCATCCGTCTCGTGTTTGGTATGTTTGTGTTGAGAACCCAATAACACAATATGGTGGCAGCAGAACACAAATTAGTAAGACACGACCTCCCCTTCACAAAACCATGCTGTCTCTCGCTAATAAGTTTGTTTGTTTCCAAATGGGAGTAAATCCTGTCCCGAAGAATCCTCTCTAATAGTTTCCCTTCCACTGACGTAAGGCTCACCGGCCTATAATTTCCTGGATTATCCTTGCCACCCTTCTTAAACAAAGGAACAACATTGGCTATTCTCCAGTCCTCTGGGACTTCACCTGTAGCCAATGAGGATGCAAAGATTTCTGTCAAGGCCCCAGCAATTTCTTCCCTTGCCTCCCTCAGTATTTTAGGGTAGATCCCATCAGGCCCTGGGGACTTATCTACCTTAATGCTTTGCAAGACACCCAACACCTCCTCCTTTTTGATAATGAGATGACTGAGACTATCCGCACTCCCTTCCTAGGCTCATCATCCACCAAGTCCTTCTCCTTGGTGAATACTGACGCAAAGTACTCATTTAGCACCTCGCCCATTTCCTCTGGCTCCATGCATAGATTCCCATCTCTGTCCTTGAGTGGGCCAACTCTTTCCCTGGTTACCCTCTTGCTCTTTATATATGTATAAAAAGCCTGGGGATTTTCCTTAATCCTGTTTGCCAATGACTTTTCATGACCCCTTTTAGCCCTCCTAACTCCTTGCTTAAGTTCCTTCCTACTGTCTCTACATTCCTCAAGTGCTTCATCTGTTCCTAGCCTTCCAGCCCTTACAAATGCTTCCTTTTTCTTTTTGACTTCTTTCTTTTGGGCCTCCTTATCTCGAGAGACAATGGATACGCGCCTGGAGGTGGTCAGTGGTTTGTGAAGCAGCGCCTGGAGTGGCTATAAAGGCCAATTCTAGAGTGACAGGCTTTCCACAGGTGCTGCAGAGAAATTTGTTTGTCGGGGCTTTTGCACAGTTGGCTCTCCCCTTGCGCCTCTGTCTTTTTTCCTGCCAACTACTAAGTCTCTTCGACTCGCCACATTTTAGCCCCGTCTTTATGGCTGCCCGCCAGCTCTGGCGAACGCTGGCAACTGACTCCCACGACTTGCGATCAATGTCACAGGATTTCATGTCGCGTTTGCAGACGTCTTTATAGCGGAGACATGGATGGCCGGTGGGTCTGATACCAGTGGCGAGCTCGCTGAACAATGTGTCTTTGGGGATCCTGCCATCTTCCATGCGGCTCACATGGCCAAGACATCTCAAGCACCGCTGACTCAGTAGTGTGTACAAGCTGGGGATGTTGGCCGCCTCGAGGACTTCTGTGTTGGAGATACGGTCCTGCCACCTGATGCCAAGTATTCTCCGGAGGCAGCGAAGATAACTAGGCTTTTTGACTAGGCTCACAATATCCCGTGTTATCCAAGCTTCCCGAAATTTGCCAAACTTGTTTTTCTTCCTCACAGGAACATGCTGGTCCTGGATTCTAATCAGCTGACGTTTGAAAGACTCCCACATGTCAGATGTTGATTTACCCTCAAACAGCCGCCCCCAATCTAAATTCTTCAGTTCCTGCCTAATATTGTTATAATTAGCCTTCCCCCAATTTAGCACCTTCACCCGAGGACTACTCTTATCCTTATCCACATGTACCTTAAAACTTATGGAATTAAGGTCCAGTGCTGCAGCTGCAGAGCTCAGGGTGTGGCAGAGATCCAGTGCTGCAGCCACAGAGCTCAGGGTGTGGCAGAGATCCACTGCTACAGCCTCAGAGCTCAGGGTGTGGCAGAGGTCCAGTGCTGCAGCCACAGAGCTCAGGGTGTGGCAGAGATCCACTGCTGCAGCCTCAGAGCTCAGGGTGTGGCAGAGGTCCAGTGCTGCAGCCACAGAGCTCAGGGTGTGGCAGAGGTGCAGTGCTGCAGCCACAGAGCTCAGAGTGTGGCAGAGACCCAATGCAGCCACAGTGGACCTGTATTGTTTTTTTCTTTGAAGGAAAGTTATTACAAAGGAAATAGGTAAAGGGGAAAGCTCTGGCAAAGGAATTCTCGCAAGCAAGGAGTTTTGACACCATGACCACAAAATACCTAGCGATGAATTTGAAGGTTCCAGATGTCCTTCATGAATTCCAACTTTTTAGACAATTATGGAGTTATGCTTTTTAGATCTTGCAATCACAGAACTCAACAAGCAAGCAATTAAAATAAAGCTAGTGATTGGCAATGAAGGTCTCCATCACATCGACACTTCTGGACTGCCAGAAGCAGACCAGAAAGACTGATCTAAACTCTGGACAATGCTGGAAGACTAATTGAAAGTCAAGGTCAACTTCGGGATCCATCGACTTGAACTGAAGACCTATAGACCCAGGCAAAGAAAATATCGACCAATTTGTCAGTAGATGTTGGAACAAAGGCAAAGATTGTGATTTCTCAGACACCGAACTCTCTGAGAGGATAATGGAGCTGGTAATCACATTAACTCCAATAGAGACATCTCAAAAGGATCTTCTTAATAAGAAAAATGGATATGACATTGACAGTCGCCTTAAAGATGGCAGGAAATACAAAACCACAGCTGCAAGCAGGCAATATATACAAGTGCTTGAAGTAGCCGCAACCATAGTTGAGGTAGCCAATTCACCTTGACAGGGCAAGGCATGCATCAAGTGCAGTCTAATGCATCAGCTACATAACTGTCCTGCATTCAGAGATGCCTGCAAGGTGTGTGGTCTAAAGGGACACTGGACAAGACTGTGTAGAAAATCTGGCAGTGAAGAAGTGGTCAGAAGCCACAGCGCATGAAAAAACAGACACCGTCTAGTGGCAAGAATAAAGAGTTCACCAGTTCAAGCACAGGCATGTCCATGAGGTGGGCAAAGATGGCATTAAAAGTAAACAAGCTTTCCATACAATGTTACGACAGGTTCTTGGCAGGTGGGGGCCTAGCATGACACCTCCACACCCAGCAGAATGAAATGTGATTTGAGAAAAGCGCATTTCATTAAAAGGGTCAAGAGAAAAATGTAAGATACAGAAAAAAACATTAATTTCTCTCATTCATTCCCATTCATTCATAAATCCTAAAACTTATTACAGCCTGTCTTCTCTTGGTGCCAGTGCTGCTTTAATTGTCCCCTTTTTGGCATCATAATAAACATGTGGTTCTTTTTTTGGGGGGAAATTTCTCTTCTGTTTGCCCATTTCCATGGTGCCTAGGGTCTTTGTTCCTACTGAGGTAATTTTTTTTTAAAAGGGTCAGTAGTGGGCGGGTCTATCCTGAACTCTCTTTCAGTGCTTTGCTGAGTCATACAAAGACTTTTGACTTCAAACTGGGTGGTTTGCTTTTTTTCGGTGGAGGAGGATTCTTTGCTAATCTCCCTTCTGTCCCAGAGGACACTCCTGCCTGCAGGTATTTGTGCCGACTCTACTGCACTCCCCTGTGGCACTCCAACTAGGTGAGGCATCACCCTCATGGTTTCTCTGCCTCCTAGAGGTCTCTCTTTGTCTCTGCAGATTCCTGTAAATGCTGTTAGCAACTCTGGTGGAGTGCTTCTGGTGTCTGCATTTACATAGGAGGATGTGGGATCTAACTTTTCACATTTCTTGGGGTTGGCTGACCGGACAGTCGGGGTTTTCATCTCGGTTTCCTTCCCGGACTTACTTTAATCTGCCCTCTTAGTTACTTTTCCCCCTTCTCTGTCTAACCTTTTGCCAGCCTTGTGCCTGCCTGTCCCTTTTTGTTCTCGACATGGGACTTACAGTTCACCAGCCCTCTGCTGGAGGGTCCTCCTAATAATGGTACAGGTCTTGGGGGTGCAGGTTTCACTGTAGGTTGGGGTTTCCTCTCAACCTGTCACATGTGGCAACTCCTACAGTACTCCACCACATCTTTGTGGAGTTTTGGCCAGTTAAACTGCTGTCTTATGCGGGCTTTGGTCTGACGTATACCGGCATGTACAGCCACTGTAGTCTCATGGGCCCTTCTTAATATTTCTCTCTGGTGGCTCTGCGGCACCACTAACTAATGAATTACTGCCCACTCCTTGCTCTCAGGTCTGTGAGGAGAACTCCATTTCCTCATCAGTACCTCATTCTTTAAATAGTAGCAATCAGGGACTCCCTCTGCTTCAATTTTAGACTGGGCAGCCTCTTCCAACTCTTGCAATACTGGTTCGGCTCACTGAGCCTCAGCTAGGGAAAATCCATTTAATTAATTCCCTGGGTCTCCTAACTTTCCAAATAAAGTCTCAGGCAGGCAGACCTCATGGTCATCTGCCTGCAGTGCCAATGCAGTCTCCTCTGGGGAAGCTGGTTTGATCATGGCCTGATTCACTACACATTCAGGGTAACTGCAGGGGTCTGTCTCCTGCTATTGCCCTGTCTCTCTGACCTCCTGCAGTAATTCTTTCACTACTGGGGGGGCTACCACCTTCACCCCCGCCAGATCATTACCTAGGAGCAGGTCAACCCCTTCCACAAGCAAACTAGGGACAATCCCTATGATAACCGGTCCCGAAACTAGGTTACACTCCAGGTGCGCCCGGTGTACAGGTACAGGCATACACTGCCCTCCAATACCAATCACCATCATTTTGGTGTTCACTGCACTCTCTGGGGGAAATGTCAGGCCATTTCCCAGTAAAAGAGATCTAGTGGCCCCTCTGTCCCTGAGAATCACTATGGGCTTGCTTGTCCCATTTGAGGGGAATGGGGTTACTCTCCCTTCAGACACAAAACCGTGATAACCCTCAGGAACCCTATTAAATTTTCCTGCGCTTGCAGCAGTAGACTTCCTGGGTCTCATTCTTACTGCAGTTAAAGCCATAGCTTGTTCTGCTGTGCTTTCCATCAGGATCCCATCTTCACTGAGCAGGTGTGTCCTGATTAACCCTACAGGTTTTCCCTTTAGTTTCCAGCAGTCAGCTCTTAAATGCCCTGCTTTATTACAATGGAATCACACAGGTCTCACTCTTGCTCACAGCACCTTCCTTTTTTGGCTAGAGGAAGGTCCTCTTTGTCTCCTGCTTTCCTTTCACTCCCAGGACTGCTTGGGCTCCTATCACCTTCCCACCCGTTGTCCCTTTCAGATTTGTGGGAGTGACTAGGAAAGGTTCTCCCCTGGAAAATCAACTTATAGATTAAAGCAAACTCATTGGCCAGAATGGCCGCTTGACTGGCTCTCTGGACCCACTGCTCCTCTACATGGGTCTTTATGGAGCGTGGGAGAGAGTGTTTAAATTCCTCTAACAGAATTACTTCTCTGAGATTCTCATAGCTGAGCTCTAGTTTAAGAGGCCCTCAGCCACTGGTCAAAAGCCAGCTGCTTACTTCTTTCAAACTCCACATTAGTTTGATTAGCTTGCATCTGAAGGTTCTAAACTTCTGGCGATAGTCTTCGGGTACTAATTCATACACCCCGAGGATAGCATTTTTGGTCAGTTCATAATTTGATGAACTCTCATCTGGCAACAGGGAATAAACCTCATGGGCTTTTCCAGTTAGCCTGCTTTGTAATAAAAGAGACCAGGTCTCAGCTGGCCATTTTAGCTGCCTTGCTAGTTCTCAAATGACACAAAATTCTTCTACATCTTCCTCATTGAATTTTGGAATTAGTTGAGCTAGTTTTAACAATTTTGCACCCAGCCCTGAATTATGCTCCTCCATATTGGCCATACTTTCATTGGGGTTATTCTGTCGCCCCCTACTTAACTCAAGCCGCTTCAACTCTCTCTCTTCGCATTCCTTCCAGAATATTCTTTCTCTTTCCCTCTCCTCAAATTCAAGTTTCCTCTGTTCCAATTATATCTTTGCTAACAATACCCTGTTGGAGTCTGCTTCTCACCCTATTTCTGCTTCTTCAGATTCAAGGGAAAAATGGTTGGCCTTAGGAGTTCAGACTTCCTAGCCTTGCCATGTATAGTGATCCCACACTGCTTAGCCATTTTCCTCAACTCCTCCATGGACAGTGCTTTTAACGTATCCCAATTTACTTCAACCTGGCTTCAGTTGCAGTATTCAAAGACACACAATCACAAGAAAACCTGTATGGAAATCTTGCTTTTTTTTGATTGGGAACAATTTGGTTCCCAACTTCCAATTTTGCTTGTTTCTCTGTTGGTAAAATCCAGGACGGTAGCACCCATATTTCTGTTATAACTCAGCGAGAAAGCAGTCTAGGGTTCCCTTTCAGCCTTCACCTGTGTTAGCATTGTGGATGACGTAGCAATCATGGGAAATACCAAGGAAGCGCATGACAAGAATCTTCACATTTTAATGGAGACGGCTAGAAGAGAAGGTCTCGTGTTTACTCGCAAAAAATGTGCTATCAATGAGCCATATTAATTTTTTCAGTTCAATCTATTCTGACATTGGAATACGACCCGATCCCAGTAAAGCTGAGAATATACAATCAATGCTTACTACTCAAGACAACAAAGATTTACAGAGGTGTTTGGTTTGTTTATCTTTTTAGCACCATATATCTCTAATTTCTCTGAGAAAGCATCATCACAGCTTGAACTTCTCAAGAAAGATACATCATTCTTCTGGCATGAAGATCATCAGCACAAGTTCAACAGTCACTTTCTACTGAAGCATGTTTACAATATTACGACCCAAGGAAAGAAACTACACTTGAAGTAGATGCTTCACAAAAGGTTCTTGGAGCATATCTGTTACAGGAAGGTAGACCAATTGCATTTGGTTCTAAAGGTTTGTCACCCGCTCAGACGAACTATTCAAACATAGAACGAGAAACATTAGCGTAAGTATTCGGTATCACCAAATTCCATACATACCTATTTGACAAACACTTTGTTGTTGAGACTGTTCATAAACTGTTGGCAATGATGTGGCAAAAACCACTCACCAGTGCGCCTCCTCAATTCCAAAGGCTATGTTATGCAAGTGATTCTGTTTCTTTTGTTCAAATATTTTTGAGGAATTCATAGTCAAACTGAATAAATGTGGGACCAGTTTTTTTTTCAAGAGGACACTGAAAGAACTAGTTTGGCAAAAATGTGTACTGGCTGTCACATGACTCAAGTTAAAAATAGAATGGAAACCCTGGTAACAGGGGGAGATGCAGGCAGAGAAGTCAGTTGCCTACCCCTTGATTGGAAAAGCCAGGAGCAGCAACGGGCAACTGAGAGAGTCAAAAATGCACAGGCTTTTGGTTGTAGCAGTCTGTGTGTTTTATCTTCTAGAGTGAGCAGCTGATAAAGTTAGCCTGCTGCTGAAGAAGTGAAGGAAGAAGAGAAGACCACAACCAAGCTCATTTTCCAGCATCTCTAAAAGACTCTGAGAAGTCCACTGTGCCAATTCATCTCATCTCCTGATTTGAAGAAAGCCGGCTGAATTAATTCTCAACGGCACCTGAAAAGAACTGTTCTAAAAGAGCTCAGTGACCTGTCTATGTGTCTTTGGAGGCTGTACTGTATGCCCAGTTCTGGAACAACATACCACATCTGCTGTTTTCTTCAAAAATGAGCAAGCAATCAGCCCAAGTTTGTTTTTGTCTCCAACAGAGCTCTGAATTAAAAAAAAATCCCTTTTATTTTTCTGGTTAACTGGTATATGTACATGTGTGTGTGAGAGTGTGAGGGGCCAAGGTAAAAAGGGGACTTTTAAATTTTAATTTGTGTATTTATGCTTTACTTCATTACTAGTTAAGACTTGTTCTATAATAAATTAATAATTTTGTTGTTCATGACGAGAAGGACAGGTTGCATCTAAACTGGAGGGGGACCAATATCCTTGCGGGGAGGTTTGCTAGTACTACTCGGGAGAGTTTAAACTAGTCTTGCAAGGGGGTGGGACCCAAGGTAGTAGTCTCTCAGATGAGATAGTCGAGGCAAATGTAGAGGTTAAAGCAAGCAAGTCCAGTAGGCAGGCCGGGCAGGGGCAGGACAGGGAGCGTGGAAGGTCTGGTACGCTAAACTGCATTTAATTTGATGCAAGAAGCCTTGCAGATGAACTCAGAGCATGGATCTGTACATTGGATTGTGATATTATAGCTATTACGGAAACATGGTTGAGGGATGGGCAGGACTGGCAGGTCAAAGTTCCGGGGTACCGATCTTTCCGGCGAAACAGAGGTGGAGGTAAGAGAGGAGGGGGAGTTGCACTATTGATTAGGGAGGACATCACAGCAGTACTTAGAGAGGATGTCCCTGGGGGAATGTCCAGCGAGGCCAAATGGGTAGAACTTAGAAATAAGAAAGGGGTGACCACTTTGATGGGATTATACTATAGGCCCCCCAATAGTCATAGGGAAGTGGAGGAGCATATATGTAGGGAAATCACAGACAGGTGTAGGAATTATAGGGTTGTAATAGTAGGTGATTTTAACTTCCCTAATATTGACTGGGACTGCCTTAGTGCTAAGGGATCAAATGGGGAAGAGTTTGTTAAGTGTGTCCAGGATAGTTTTCTGAAGCAGTATGTGGATAGCCCTACTAGAGAAGGGGCTACACTCGACCTCCTCTTTGGAAATGAGGATGGACAGGTGGTTGATGTGTCAGTGGGGGAGCACTTTGGGACCAGTGACCATAACTCTATTAGCTTCAAGATAGTAATGGAAAAGGATAGTACTGGTCCTCAGGTTGAAGTCCTAAATTGGGGGAAGGCTAATTTCGATGGCATCAGACAGGAACTCTCAAAAGTTGAATGGGAGAGGCTGTTTACAGGTAAAGGGACATCTGGCAAGTGGGAGGCTTTGAAAAGTGAGATAGGAAGAGTTCAGGCCCGGAATGTTCCTGTTAGATGGAAGGGCAAGGCTGGCAAGTTTAGTGAACCTTGGTTGACGAGGGATATTGAGGGTTTGGTCAGGACAAAGAAGGAGGCATATGTCAGGTATAGGCAGCTGGGAGCAAGCGAGTCCCTCGAGGAGTATAGGGGATGTAGGACTACACTTAAGAAGGAAATTTGGAGGGCGAAAAGGGGCCATGAGATTTCCCTGGCAGACAAGATAAAGGAGAATCCTGAAAGATTCTATAAGTATATTAAGAGTAAAAGGGTAGCTAAGGAGAGAGAAGGCCCCGCTAAGGATCAGTGTGGCAATCTATGTGTGGAGCCACAGGAAATGGGCGAGGTCTTAAATGAATATTTCTCGTCCGTATTTACCATGGAGAAGGTCACGGAAACTAGTGAGTTCAAGGGAGGGAACACCGATATCCTGGAGCATATCAACATTACAAAGGAGGAGGTGTTGGAAGTTTTGAAGCGCATTAAGGTGGATAAATCCCCAGGGCCTGACCAGGTGTATCCTAGGATGCTATGGGAAGCAAGGGAGGAGATTGCTGTTGCCCTGGCAGAGACTTTTGTATCATCGTTGATTTTTGTATCATCGTTAACCGTGGGTGAGGTACCGAAAGGCTGGAGGATGGCTAATGTTGTGCCTTTATTTAAGAAGGGCTGCAGGGATAAGCTAGGGAACTATAGGCCGGTGAGCCTTACATCAGTGGTGGGAAAGTTATTGGAAGGGATTCTGAGAGACAGGATTTATATGCATCTGGAAAGGCATGGTCTGATTAGGGATAGTCAGTGTGGCTTTGTGCGTGGGAAATCAAGTCTCACGAATTTGATTGAGTTTTTCGAGGAGGTGACCAAGAGGATTGACTAGGGCAGGGCGATGGACGTTGTCTACATGGACTTTAGCAGGGCCCTTGACAAGGTAGGCTGGTCCAGAAAGTTCGAACACCTGGGATCCAGGGTGAGCTAGCAAATTGGATACAAAATTGGCTTGGTGATAGGAGGCAGAGGGTGGTAGTGGAGGGTTGTTTTTCAGATTGGAGGCCTGTGACCAGTGGTGTGCCGCAGGGATCGGTGCTGGGCCCTCTGTTGTTTGTCATATATATTAATGACTTGGATGTGAATGCAAGGGGCATAATTAGTAAGTTTGCAGATGACACCAAAATTGGTGGTATAGTGGACAGTGAAGATGGTTGTCTAAGGCTACAACAGGATATAGATTAACTGGGAAAGTGGGCAAGGGACTGGCAAATGGAATTTAACGCAGACAAGTGTGAAGTGACGCATTTTGGGAAGTTAAACCAGGGCAGAACATATACAGTGAATGGCAGGGCCCTAGGAGTGTTGTTGAGCAGAGAGATCTTGGGGTGCAAGTACATAGTTGCCTGAAAGTGGCAACACAGATAGACAGGGTGGTGAAGAAGGCGTATGGCATGCTTGCCTTCATTGGCCGAGGCATTGAGTACAAGAGTTGGGATGTCATGTTACAGTTGTACATAACGTTGGTTAGGCCGCATTTGGAGTACTGTGTGCAGTTCGTCACACTGCAGGAAAGATGTGATTAAACTAGTGGGGGTGCAGAAAAGATTCACAAGGAGGTTGCCTGGTTTGGAGGGCTTTAGTTATAAAGAGAGATTGGATAGGCTGGGTCTGTTTTCCCTGGAGCGAAGGAGGCTGAGAGGGGACATGATAGAGGTATATAAAATTATCAGAGGCATCGATAGGGTAGATAGCCAGAGTCTGTTTCCCATGGTTGGGGTGACTAAAACTAGAGGGCATAGATTTAAGGTGAGAGGGAGGAGGTTTAAAGGGGATCAAAGGGCTAAATTCTTCACACAAAGAATAGTGGGTATCTGGAATGAGCTGCCTGAGGAGGTGGTGGAGGCAGGAATAGTAGCGACATCTAAGAGGCATCTGGACAGGTACTTGAATGTGAAAGGCATAGAGGGATATGGAATTAATGCAGGCAGATGGGATTAGTATAGATAGGCATTATGGTCGGCATGGATGCGGTGGGCCGAAGGGCCTGTTTCTATGCTGTACGACTCTATGACTCTATGACAGAAACCTGGTTAGTGTGATCTATTCTGAGAAAAATAGAGTGTATGATTGATTGTATTAGAAAGTGGCAACATTTAAAATATATGTTATGACCTGTGGAGAAGTGGGACTAGAATAAACAGTTCACCCCTCCCGCCTCGGTTGTAACATGTTAATTAGGTACTCTCTTTCTGAGATAAAACCAACGCCGATGGCACACAATTGTAAATGGGGTAATAATTATTGAAAAAGTAAAAATAAAAAGAACCAGGTTCCTTGAGTAATAGAATAAATTTTACACCACCAGAATGTCTTTAACAGTTGCTGCGACTTTTCTGGGGAAGGAGGAGGTACCCCTGAGTGATTTGAGGAACTTAACCAAGGTTAAACAAAAGGATTTGGCAGATCTGTTGGTGTTAGAGTTAAAACTAGGAGCTAAGAAAGCAGATGTAATTGAAGCAATAGCACACCATTTGAAATTGGAAGAAAGCAATGGTAGTGCAGTTGAATGAGCTAAAATTCTGTTACAGATGAGGAAGCTTAAACTTGACAAAGAAAAAGACATAGAATTGAAAAACTTGGGCCAGAATTTTTCGCTTGTCGGATGCGAGCCATCCACTGACCGAAAAGTCAATCACGATCCCGCCTCTGCCGGGCCTGGGGATCCAGACTAGATTTTACAGTTTCCAGGCCCTTAATTGGTCTTGGGCAGGACTTCCACCTCACTGAGGCAGGATGTCCCGCCTAATGGAGCTGCTGGCCAATCAGCAGGCCAGCAGATCTTAGTCCCAGCTGTGCCACTGGGAGCGGGGGCCACTGTTGGGACTGCACCCAGCTTCAAGATGAAGAGGAGGAAGGGTGGCCCGCCAGGGGTGATTGGTTGGGTCCCGGTGAGGCAAGGGGGTTCGACTGGGGGGGGGGGGGGGGGGGGCAGCGGACGCGTTGGGCAATGGGGGTGGTTGGGGCGTCGGGGGCAGCCCTCCATCAGGCACAGGGTGCCCGATAAGGAGAGCCACCTGCTCCCTAGGCGGTCAGAAGGTCACCTACTTTTGTCAGGTGGCTTTACTCATTCCTGGCCGCCTGCCTGCCAATACTAAAATCCCTATGGTGGCGGGCAGAGACCGTTAAGTGGTGGTCAATTGGCCACAGGGGCCTTGATTGGCCTGGGACGGGCAGGCCGTTTCCCACCGCCGCCATCCCCCCTAACATGGTGGTGGAGGTGGGAGTGGATCGGGAAGGGCTCCCTGACCCTCCCACTCCATTTTACGACCCCCCCCTAGCCCCCACCACCAGCACATTCTTTGGGGCGGGGCATAAAATCCAGGCTCGAGCAGGAAAAAGAATTGAAAAAACCTGAGCTTGAAAAAGAATTGACAATGAAAAGACTGGAAATTGAGGAAAGGGAAAGAGAAAGAGAAAGGGAATACCAGATTAGAAAGCTGGAACTAAGTCAAAAGAGTCAAAAGGGTGGACTTGACTCCAGTGAACATTCTGGTGGGGAAAGACCTGTCTCCAGCTCAGGACCCAGTGGAGAGCTGTTTAAATTTGTACAAGCCCTGATGAAATTTGAGGAAAGGGACATAGAGCCATTTTTCATTTATTTTGAAAAGATAGCCAAACAGATGAAGTGGCTGAAGGAAAGCTGGACACTACTTGTGCAAAGCAGGGTGATGGGATGAGTTCGTGAAGTTTATGCCATGCTTTCTGAGGAGGCTTCTGCAGAGTATAAGATGGCAAAAAAGGTTATTCTTGCTGCATATGAGTTAGTCCCTGAAGCTTACGGACCAAAATTTCGGAACCTCCAGAGACTGCCTGGGCAGACTAATATAGAATTTGAGAGGGTAAAACAAATTAATTTTGATCATTGGATATGGGCATTAATGATGGGAGCCACATATGAGAACCTTAGGGAACCAATTCTCCTGGACGAATTTTAAAAATTCACTCCCTTCGTTATGAAGAACCCATGCAGAGAACCAGAACTTTTCAATGGCCAGACAGGCAATGGAAATTGCTGATGATTATGAGCTTGTGTATAAGCCCAAACCCTTTGGCGTAGTGGTATTGTCACTGGACTAGTAACCCAGAGACCCAAGATATTTCTCTGGGGACATGGGTGCGAATCCCCCCACAGCAGAAGGTGGAATTTGAGTTCAGTTAATACATCTGGAATTAAAAGCTCTTCTAATGATGACCATGAAACCATTGTCAATTGTTGCAAAAACCCATCTGGTTCACGAATGTCCTTTAGGGAAGGAAATCTGCTGTCCTTACCTGGTCTGGCCTGCATGTGACTCCAGATCCACAGCAATGTGGTTGACTCTTAAATGCCCTCTGAAATGGCCGAGCAAGCCACTCAGTTGTGTCTAACCACTACGAAGTCAATAAAACAGAATGAAACAAGCCGGACCACCCAGCATTGACCTCGGCACTGGAAACGACAACGGCAAACACATCCCTGTCAACCCTGCAAAGTCCTCCTTAATAACATCTGGGGGCTTGTGAAAAAGTTGGGAGAGGTCTCCCACAGATTAGTCAAGCAACAGCCTGTCATAGTCATACTCATGGAACAATGTCCCAGGCACTGCATCAGCTATCACATTGTTTTTTCCTGCAATGTGGGTAATCTTTAGGTGGTAAGTTTGCAAAAGCAGGCTCCATTGAAATAGCGTTGCATTCTGGGCTTTGAATTTCTCCACAAATGTCAAAGGATTGTGGTTGGCATAAGCTACGGTCACTCTATAATCATTTCAGACATATACTTCAATGTGCTTGAGAGCTAATAACAGTCCCAGAGTTTCCTTCTCCACAGTAGAGTATCTCTTTTCATGTCTGTTTAATTTTTTTGAGAAATACTCAACTGGTCTCTCAATGCTTGACTCGTCATCTTGGAGCAGGTTGGCACCTACCCCTAAGTCACTCACATCAACTGCCACTTTAAATGGTTTGTTAAAGTTTGGAGCGGTCAGTACCAGTTCATAGCTTAAGATGGCTTTCAACCTCTCAAAAGATGTCTGCCACCTCCCTGACGACACTACCTTTGCCCATTTTCTGTAACAAGTCTGTCAGTAGGGGGCTATAGTGCTGAAATTTGGGATGAACTTGCGGAAAAACCCACACGTTCCCACAAATCACATTATTTCCCATTTGGTTCCGGGGGGCGGGGGACCATCCATTGATGATGAGCTGCCATAATGCCCTGAGGACAGGATCTCTGGAAGTCTCTACTTGGAGCACTTCTCGTTTTTTTGTCCAAATCGCATTAGGTCAACGTTATATACATCTTCTAGTTCCACATCTACTTCATCCAGTTGGACTTAGCAGTATATCTTCTTGTTTCTTGGGGTCAGGTAGCCTGTTAAATGTGTCAGACATAACCATGAGGTTTCCAGGTTTATATTGAACCTCACAATCGTACCCCTGAATCTTAATTAATAGCTGTTGCGACCGAGGTGGGAGGGTGCACCGTTTATTTTTGTCCCACTCCTCCACAGGTCACAACATATATTTTAAATTTTCCCACTTACTAATACAGTCAATCATATGCTCTATTTTTCCCAGAATAGAACACACTAACCATGTTTCTTTAATTAAGAACAAAATTATCAGTTTATTGTAGAACAAGTCCTAACTAGTAATGGAGGTTTTATTTTATTCATTCATGGGATATAGGTGTCGCTGACAAGGCCAGCATTTATTGCCCATCCTTAATTGCCCATGAGAAGGTGGTGGTGAGCTGCCTTCAATCAAGGGACGCACGACTTACTTCTCTGCCCACATCTCCCCCATTACCAGGGTTTCTGTTCTATTTTTAACTTGAGTCATGTGACAACCAGTATACGTTGTTGCCAAACTACTTCTTTCAGTGCCCTCTTGAAAAAAAAACTGGTCTCACATTTGTTCAGTTTGAATATGAATTCCTCAAAAAATATTTGAACAAAAAAAAAACAGAATCACTTCCATAATACCTCCACCCTCGGAGGAATGACATGCCATTTTTTAATGTGTTTCATTACAAAGTGTGGGAAAAATAGAAGATAAAAAATTTTTAAATACATTTTCACACTCATACTCACTCACACTTTTCTTGTAGTTAATACAGTTCTGCTCTGTACCTTCTTCATTGAGAGAACTCGAACAAAGTTAGATTCTCGATAAAGCATCTGTAATACTATTATTTTTGCCCACAATGTGGATAATCTTTAAGTGATAAGGTTGTAATAGTAAACTCCATCAGCATACTCTGACACTCTGGTTTTTAAATTTTTCCTCCAATTTTATCTCCAAATCAGCCGACTGCAACCTTCCAAACAGAGTCCCTCAATTGGTCCAAGTGAAGAATTGGGTAGGGGTCTGCCTGTATTACTGCATTAACTTTTCTGTAGTCCATGCACAGTCTAGTTGAACTGTCAGGTTTAGGCACTAATACTACTGGTGAACTCCAGCTACTTTGCATTCTATTAGGTGGTTCTCCTGCATATTTTCTGCTTTTAACTGGATCTATTTCTCTGGACTTAAGTGGTAAGGATAATGTTTTATATGAACGGATTCCCCTATATCCATATCATGTGTAGCTAAGGTTGTACATCCTGGCTTATCCCTGCAGACTCTTTTAAATGCTATGAGTAACCTTGTTTACTCTTCTCATTGGTCTGCATGTAAATATGAAAGCATGGTGTCCAATCTCCCTAGCAATTCAGTACTGGCTAACTGATAGCAGGAGATTCAATTTGAGAATTGTCTAGGCCTCCTTCTGCCTCATCCTCACTATCCCTTTCATCCTTCACTGTCCCTACTACCTGACATACCTATGCTTGCTTGTACTCCACCCTGCGATAATATTGTTTCAACATATTGATATGTCACAGCCGATTCTTTTTCCGGCCATCTGGGTCTCAATCAAATAATTTACTTCACAAATACTCTTGACCACTTTATATGGAGCATTGAACCGTGCTTCCAAAGGTTCACCCTGTAAAGGCAGTGATACTAACACTTTATCCCCTTGTTGAAATGTTCAGGTCTTGGCGTGCTTGTCTTCTATTTTTCATTGTTGTTTGGGAAGCTTTAAGGTGTTCCTGAGCCACTTTGCAGGCTCTTGTGAGCCATTCCTAGAACATGGTTACATAATCCAGCACAGAAGATTCATCCCTCTCTTTTGAAAACCTTTTTTTAATTAGTTTTAGAGGACCTCTTATCTCATGTCCATAAACTAATTCAAAAGGACTGAAACCTGTAGATTCATTAGGTGAATCCCTAGAGGCAAACAAAAGAAATTCTAGCCCTTTATCCCAATCATGGGTAATTTATGACAGTATGCCTTGATCATTGTTTTGAGGGTCTGATGGGACCTTTCTAAAGCTTCTTGTGTCTGTGGATGGTATTCTGAAGACTTTAGCTGTGTTGTATCTAAGTTACCCATAACTTCCTGAAAAATTTTAGACATAAAATTGGAACCTTGATCCGACTGAACCTCAATTGGTAATCCATATCTAGTGAAGAACTGGGTTAACTTCTCTACTACTACCTGAGCAGAAATTGTTCTCATGGGAATGGCCTCCGGGAATCAAGTCGCCATACCCATTTTTGTGAGTATATATTGGTGTCCCATTTTGTTTTCGGTAAGGGTCCTACACAGTCTACCAATACCCTACTAAATGGTTCCCCAAAAACTGGTATGAGAATTAGAGGTGCCGGTTTATGGCAGGTTGCAGTTTTCCCACAATCTAGAATGTATGGCACACTTTATAAAACTGCACCACGTCCTCGGAAAGACCTGGCCAGTAAAAATGTCAACTTAGACGTGATTTGTTCTTCCGGATCCCCATGTCCTGCCATAGAAATTTCATGCACTATCCTTAATAGTTCCTGGCAATACTTTGGCAGTACCATTATCTGATGAACTACTTCGTCCGCAGATTTGTGAGGAGGTCTCCACTTCCTTATCAGAATCCCACCTTTAATAGAATAGCCTTCTGGAACTTCTTTTGCCTCAGCATCTGTTCGAGCTGATTGTGGCATTTTATTTAACTCTGGATCAGTTTGCTGAGCCTTGATCAGAGAAGACTTATTAAACATTTCTTTTGGATTATCCAAATCCCCAAAGAAAGTTTCAGATATTCAGCTATCTGACGTTGGTGCCTATTTTACCTCCAGCAATGGAACTTGTTTAGCCATTGCTCAGATTACTACACATGAAAGAAAAATTCCTGCAACCTTTTCCTGTCTCTTTAACTTCACTTGACTTTTCCGTGACAACTGGAGAAGCTACTACCTTGGCTCCGGCCAAATCATTCCGCAAGAGTAGGTCGACTCCATCTACTGGCAAACTATGGGCAACTCCTCCAGTTACCAATCTAGAGATTAGGTCACAGTCTAGATGCACCAGCTACAAAGGTACGGGTTGATACTCCCTGCCAATACTATTCACTAAAACTTTCGCATTTAATGCGCTCTCTGTTGGAAATGTTATGCCTTTCCCCAGCAAAAGAGTTTGGGTGGCACCTGTATCCTTCAGTATAACTGTAGGTTTGTCTGCCTCACCTAAGGGATGAGGAGTTACTTTACCTTTCGACAGGAATTCCCTATAACTCTCAGGTTATCTTATTCACAACCCCTGCACTCATTTTTGTTCTTAGCCTTACAGCTGCAGACAGAGCTACAGCCTGATCTTCTGTACTCCCAGTCAGGGCCCCTGTCACTGCATTGACTTTGTGTACCACAATAAGTCCCATGAGCTTTCCCCGCATCTTGCAGCATTCTGCATGAAGGTGTCCCATCTTGTGACAATGGTAGCATTTAGGCTTGTGGAACTCACTTCCACCCTCAGCACCTTCCATTCTGGGGCATTCCCAGCTGTCCTTGTTGTCCACGGCCACTTGCCTTCCTTTCACCCTCCTACCTTTTATCCTTCTTGGGTTTGTGGGGATTTTTTTATTCATTCATGGGATGTGGGCATCACTGGCTAGGCCAGCATTTATTGCACATCCCTAATTGTCCTTGAGAAGGTGGTGGTGAGCTGCCTTCTTGAACCGCTGCAATCCATGTGAGGTTGGTACACCCACAGTGCTATTAGGAAAGGAGTTCCGTGACTTTGACCAAGCGACAGTGAAGAAACGGCGATATAGTTCTATGTCAGGATGGTGTGCGACTTGGAGAGGAACTTGCAGGTGGTGGCATTCCCATGCATTTGCTGCTCTTGTCCTTCTAGTTGGTAGAGGTCGCGGGTTTGGAAGGTGCTGTCTAAGGAGCCTAGGTGCATCGCTGCAGGGCATCTTGTAGATGGTACACATTGCTGCCACTGTGCGTCAGTGGTGGAGGGAGTAAATATGCCAATCAAGCGGGCTGTTTTGTCCTGGATGGTGTCGAGCTTCTTGAGTGTTGTTGGAGCTGCACCCATCCAGAAAAGTATTCCATCACACTCCTGACTTGTGCCTTGTAGATGGTGGACAGGCTTTGGCTGTCAGAAGGTGAGTTATTCGCCATACGATTCCTAGCATCTGACCTGCTCTTGTAGCCACAGTGTTTATATGGCTACACCAATTCAGTTTCTGGTCAATGGTAACCCCTAGGATGTTGATAGTGGGGGATTCAGTGATCGTAATGCCATTGAATGTCAGGGGAGATGGTTAGATTCTCTCTTGTTGGAGATGGTCATTGCCTAGCACTTGTGTGCTGCGAATGTTACTTGTCACTTATCAGCCCAAGCCTGGATATTGTCCAGGTCCTGCTGCATTTCTGCACAGACTGCTTCATTATCTGAGGAGTTGAGAATGATGCTAAACATTGTGCAATCATCAGCGAACATCCCCGCTTCTGACCGTATGATTGAAGCAAGGTCATTGATGAAGCAACTGAAAATAGTTGGGCCCAGGACATTACCCTGAGGAACCCCTGCAGTGATGTCCTGGAGCTGAGATGATTGAACTCCAACAACCACAACCATCTTCCTTTGCGCTAGGTATGACTCCAACCAGCGGAGAGTTTTCCACCTGATTCCCATTGACTTC
Source organism: Heterodontus francisci (assembly GCF_036365525.1). NCBI lineage: Eukaryota > Metazoa > Chordata > Chondrichthyes > Heterodontiformes > Heterodontidae > Heterodontus > Heterodontus francisci. Next base: position 86,337,012 of record NC_090376.1, on the reverse strand, counting down.
AGTTTTGCTAGGGCTCCTTGATGCCATACTCTGTCAAATGCTGTCTTGATGTCAAGCGTAGTCACTCTCACCTCATCTCTTGATTTCAGCTCTTTTGTCCATGTTTGAACCAAGGCTGTAATGTGGTGAGGAGTTGAGTGGCCCTGGCGGAACCCAACATCACTGAGCAGGTTATTGCTAAGCAAGTGCCGCTTGATAGTACTGTCGATGACACCTTCCATCACTCTACTGATGATTGAGAGTAGACTGATTGGACAGTAATTGGGCGGTTGGACTTGTCCTGCTTTTTGTGCACAAGACATACCTGGGCAATTTTCCACATTGCCATGTAGATGCCAGTGTTGTAGCTGTACTGGAACAGCTTGGCTAGGGGCACGGCAAGTTCTGGAGCACAGGTCTTCAGTACTATTGCCGGAATATTGTCACCGTCCATAGCCTTTGCGGAATCCAGTGCCTTCAGTCATTTCTTGATATCATGCGGAGTGAATCGAATTGGCTGAAGTCTGGCATCTATGATGCTGGGGACCTCAAGAGGAGGCTGAGATGGATCATCAACTTGGCACTTCTGGCTAAAGATTGTTGCAAATGCTTCAGCCTTATCTTTCGCACTAATGTGCTGAGCTCCCCCATCATTGAGGATGGGGATATTTGTGGAGCCACCTCCTCCTGTTAGTTGTTTAATTGTCCAGCATTCATGGCTGGATGTGGCAGGACTGCAGAGCTTAGATTTGATCCGTTGGTTATGGGATCATTTAGCTCCGTCTATCGCATGCTGCTTACGCAGTTTGGCACGCAGATAGTCCTGGGTTGTAGCTTCACCAGGTTGACACCTCATTTTGTGGTATGCCTGGTGCTGATCCTGGCATGCCCTCTTGCATTCTTCATTAAACCAGGGTTGGTCTCCTGGCTTGATGGTAATGGTAGAGTGGGGAATATGCCAGGCCATGAGTTTACTAATTGCGGCTGAGTACAAATCTGCTGCTGCTGTTGGTCCACAGCACCTCATGGATGCCCAGTTTTGCATTGCTAGATCTGTTCAAAATCTATTACATTTAGTACGTTGATGGCACTGCCATTACCATCCCCGGGTATGTCCTGTCCCTCCTGTCGTCGCATTTCATTTCACATGGGGTTAAGGTGTCACAAAAACGTATTGTGTCATATGATAATCACAGGCTGGAAACCTCCATTATTTTTTTTTAAAAGCAACAGATAAAAGGTTACTTTTTACGAGCAGCTAAAGATGTCCACCCCAATTTGCATCACCATACTCCATATTCCAATACACTGAGGTGGAGACGGTCTGTCTGTATAGACCCCATCAAGAACAATGACCTGGGGAATCTGACTGAGCTATCTATCTTGTTCCCATTAGCAAGGCATCAAGGCCATCACCTGAATATTAAAGGTGGAGATGAACCACTCAAACCTAATCACTTGAACAAAGGGACCCTGGTTGTGAGAAGGGAATTCCTAGACATGGAGTAAAAAAAACTGCAAGAGGGAATACACACTGGAAGCCACCATGCTTGAATCAATTGGTGACGGTCATGTGACAGGACCACCATCTGTGTGCTCAGTATGATTAGAACAAGTCAGCATGGTTTTACTCAAGGGAGATCCTGTTTAACAAATTTATTAGAGTTTTTTGTGGATAAAGCGAGCAGGGTAGATAAAGGGGAACCAGTAGATGTGGTATACCTGGATTTTCAAAAGGCATTCGATAAGGTGCCGCATAAAAGATTAATAGGTAAGATAAGGGCTCATGGTGTTGGGGGTAATATATTAGAGTGGATAGAGAATTGGTTAACGTTCAGGAAGCAGAGAGTGGGTATAAATGGGGCATTTTCAAGTTGGCAGACAGCAGATAGTGGGGTGCAGCAAGGATCAGTGCTGGGGCCTCAGTTAGTTACACTTTATATTAATGACTTGGATGAAGGGACAGAGAGTAATGTATCTAAGTTTGCTGATGATACAAAGCTCGGTGGAAAAGTAAGCTGCGGGGAGGATGTGGAGAGGCTGCAAAGAAATATAGACAGGTTAAGTGAGTGGGCAACAAGATGGCAAATGGGGTATAATGTAGGGAAGTGTGAAGTTGTTTACTTTGGTTGTAAAAATAGAAAAGCAGAATATTTTTAAAAGGTGGGAAACTGGTAAGTGTTGATGTGCAGAGAGACTTGGAAGTACTTGTACAAGGAACACACAAAGTTAACATGCAGGTGCAGCAGGCTATTAGGAAGGCAAATGGCATGTTGGCCTTTATTGCAAGGGGATCGGAGTACAAGGATAAAGATGTATTACTCAAATTGTACAGGGGTTTGGTGAGACCGCACCTAGAATACTGTGTGCAGTTTTGGTCTCCACATTTCAGAAAGGATATACTTGCACTGGAGGCAGTGCAGTGAAGATTTACTAAATTGGTCACTGGGATGAGGGGGTTGTCCTATGATGAGAGGATGAGTAAATTGGGCCTATATTCTCCGGAGTTTAGAAGAATGTTAGGCAATCTAATTGAGACGTACAAGATTCGGAAAGGGATTGATAGGGTAGAAGCTGAGAGATTGTTCCCACTGGTCAGGGAATCTAGAACACAGGGACACAGTCTCAGGATAAGGGGTCAATCATTCAGGATTGAGATGAGGAGAAATTACTTCACTCAAAGGGTTGTGAATCTTTGGAATTCTCTACGCCTGAGGGTTGTGGATGCTCCATCATTGAATACATTTAAGGTGGGGATAGATAGATTTTTGGTCTCGCAGGGAATAAAGGGATATGGGGAGTAGGCAGGAAAGTGAAATTGAAGCCCAAGATCAGGCATGATTATATTGAATGGCAGAGAAGGCTCTATGGGCCATATGGTCTACTTCAGCACCTATTTCTTGCGTTCTTGTGTCCTTGTTCTTGCTTAAGCTGGTGTTTTTTCTGCAGCAGCAAGACAAGCAGCTAGACACTGACAAGAGAAGACCCAAGTGGGGTCCCTCTTTCCTTTCTCTCTCTCCAATTCACCTTGCAGGCTTCAAACCATGCTTGCTGACCATGAGCACCTAAGTATATCCCTGCTGCAGACAGAAACCCCTTGTAGGAAAACAGCTACATTGCTTCCTCCAGGAGACCCACCGAAACACTGTCCACACCTTCAAAATGGAAGTCTCAGGATTATCAAAGGAAAGCCACGTGACCACCGAATTGAATCTGAAGCCAGCTGAGTCACCAACCTCCATAGACTGCATGCCCCTTTTATTTCTTTGGACTCTAATTTGACCAATCCTTCGTGCCCCACTCTGTAACCAATTTGTGTGGGTGTGTGAACTTCAAGTGTGTGTGTGTGAAAGTTGGAGTGTAGTTTATTATTTTACTTAGATTGAATTAAATACAATAAAGCTAACCTATTTCTTTGTTAAACTCAAGAAAACCTGTCCAATTGGTTCTTGTTATGGTCACGGTGCGTAGTTACACACTCACTGGATTGGCAAGTTGTCCACTTCAAAAAGAAATAAACCTGTTGTGTTCACCTCCTCACCTGATTGTAACAATGTCTACCCCAGCCATAAATATATTGAACGATCAAGCATCGACTACCCTCTGGGGTAGAGAATTGGGGTCAAATCATATAACATGATTCCTTTCAACGATTTAATTCTTTATTATTGCATTCACAATTCACTATTAACTCAGATACCATGCTTTACAACTCCAGCCTGACTACAGCAAACAGTGCTTTACTCAAAGGAATTATACTAATTCTACCTTTTGATCTCTACATTCCACACATACTAACACGAAGCTACAACAGATTAAAAGACACAAAAAGCAGACTTCAGATAACATGTAGCCAAGAAGATACACTCATCTTCTCTCAATCTCTCCCAATGGTTCTGTTACCATGGGTATTATGTTACACTTAATTTCTTCAATCATGATATTACTATAAACAGTGGCCAAACAACATATCCCAGGCCCTCAAGACATGGCTGAGTGACCTTCCCATTCCTTCAGCTTCTCATCCTTTTCAAAGCATCCCTGTTCAGCAGAACAGAAAGCTATTTAAACTCATTGGGAGGAATTTTTTGGGGCCTGCATGAGTGGGAAACGTGGTGGGCCAAGTGATTTAATTAGATGGGTGGTAGAATTTCACTTTCCCAACAGTGGGTTCAAATTTAGAGATTAGGTCAGTGGCATGTTTATGGCGGTTCAAGCCTCACGTCATTCTTATTTAAATACATTTGCATTACATGAATACTCATTATCTTATAATTAATTCAAATTAAGTTCTACATTTCAGATTAAGTCAATGGTACACGGGAATCACATGGCATCCGGTTCACTTTTGTTTAAAGATGGTGTGCACCAGTCGGCTTTGTGCAGTTCTGTCTGAGGTTAGCAGTTTTCTTTCTTGAACTCTGCAGGACAAGGGAGGACAACCGTAGAATGGATGTTTGGGTCCAGGCTCAGAACTGGCAAGGGCAAATCGGGGATGGGGGTGGGTAGGGTGGAAAGTTTGGGGTTCGGGTGCACTGAGATGCAGAGGAGGGATGCAAGCGAAGACAGAGGGTAGAGTTCAGGTGCATGAAGGTGCGGAGGAGGGATGCAAGGGAAGACAGAGGATGGAGTTTGGGTGCATGGAAGTGCAGTGGAGGGTGCAAGGGATGACAGAGTGTGGCTTTCAGGTGCATGGAGGTGCGGAGGAGGGAAAGACCTAGTTCCCTGGGTGTGGGAATTTACACTCAGTGAAGGTGAGGTGAAAGAGGGGCCTAAAGGGCGGGGTCACTACTGTCCACATCAGTGTCCTGTGGGTCAAACCCAGGGTACTGACTGCTGGAGGGAATGGTCATAGTCACAGGGGGGAGTGGGATTCGGTAGTGGGGTAGGTCCAGTGTCATATTTGGGTAATCAAAGGTCTTGTGGGGGGGGGGCACGGGATTGGATGAAAACAGTAAGGTTGATGATAGGAGGGTTTCGGATCAGAGTGGGCATTTTGATAGGGACAGGATCGATGGAGCAACTCACCAAGGCTAATTCGACAGCACCTTCCAAACCCGCAACTCTATCACGTAGAAGGACAAGGGAAGCAGATGTTTGGGGACACCACCAAGCTACACACCATCCTGACTTGGAACTATATCGCCGTTCCTTCACTGTTGCTGGGTCAAGATCCTGGAACTCCCTTCCTAACAGCCCTGTGGGTGTACCTACACCCCAAGGACTGCAGCAATTCAGGAAGGCAGCTCACCACCACCTTCTCAAGGGCAATTAGGGATAGGCAATAAATGGTATCCGAGCCAGTGAATCCCACATCCCCCAAACGAATAAAAAAAGTTGGAGGCACAGGGGGTAAAGATGGCATATCTAGTTCAATTGTGATAGGGTCCAGAGTAATGGGGGGAGGTTCAAAGATTACACAGGGAAGGTGCAAGGTGATGTTGAGTGGATCAAGAGTGATGGGGGCAAGAGTGAAGGTGACAGGAGGAGTGTGGAAAGGAAGATCAGGTTTGGAAGATAACATGCAATATTTCTTCAAGGTCGCTGCAAAACAATGTGGGGACGCCAGGATTGCAGAGCAATGTGGGAGGAGGCCAGTGTTGGTGTGGACAATGGGAGGAGTTGAGAAACTCACTGCTCATCAGTTCTATGGATGAAAACCATCGACAAACATGTTCTCATATCACTGTCTGTCTTTAACACAGTTATATTGCTGCAAAACATGGGTCTCATACACCCAGGGCTGAATTTTATGAGGCCACCGACATCAGGGATCATGGCAGGCGGGCTTGGAAAATTCTTCTGGGAGAGGCCCGCCATGACCCCTGATGCCGAGAAGACCCCGCTACATTTTACCGCCGCTAGCGAGGCCTCGGTGCGGCCCCTCTGCCGCCAGGTGGCAGGGCCTTCATTTGCTTACTCAAACTTATGCAAAAAAATGTTAAATAACTTACCTGAAACGGGTGGCCATCTTAGGCCAATATTGTGGCTGGTGGCCGGAATTCCCGCACCTTCCGAACCCCGTTTGGGGATTCAAGGCAAGACACTGGTGGGGAGGGGGAGAACGAGTGAAATTATCAGGGCAGGAGGGGTGAGTGGGAAAACACTTTTTATTGGCTGTGAGGATGGTGGGAAATGGTTGAAGGGCAAATGTGATGAGGCTGGGGGGACAAGTTTGGGTTGGGAATAAAATAAATTTTCGAGATGTAGGCCAATAAACAAAACATTGGCAGGGGGTGGGGGGGTAGTTGGGAAAAGGGCTCCAGCTTTTAATTACTTTTATAAAGATGATGCACAGAAATATACCTTTAAAATTTCAATTTGTTTCTAAGGGCCTGAAGTCCTTTAAAAATGGCGCCATGCCTGTGGTGGCACTGGACGCCGCTGCCGGGGATGGGGTGGCCGCCCCTCTGTGTCATCGGGGGCAGCCATTCCGCCTCCTCCATTTAAATGAGACCCCGTGCGAAATATCGCGGGAGCTGAGCCACCAAGCATCCGCACCTGAAGGCCGCCGACTTCAAAGCGCGCTGCCGCGATATGTGGCGTGCTATTAATATTCAGCTCCCAATAATCTTACAACCTTGGGAGCAGGAGTAGGGGATGTGACAAAGGACGGCTTTTTCCGCTCAACAGCTGAGGCCACAACGCCAGCAGCAAGTGACACTCCAGAGGGGGAGGCTGCTCAGAATGAAACCTTTCAGGAAAGGCTTCATAGAAGACAAGCATTGGTGCGTTGCTACATCCTCAGGACAAGGACTAACTACCTTTAGATTTCGGACAGGCAAAGCCAGCGATGACTGAGGATGTCCCAGGAAATGGTCACTGAGATATGTGGGATCATTCAGCAAAAGCCACAGCCACGTGGATTTTATGGGAACCCCATGCCAGTGATCCTCAAGGTGACTGTGGCATTCATTTTGTCCCCAGTGGTTGTTTTCAGGGCTCAACAGGCGACATATGTGGCATATCACAGGCTGCCACAGACAGGTGCATTAAGGAGGTGACCAGTGCCCTCTTCCATCGTGCAAATGACTTTATCCATTTCTCCACAGGTGAGGACAGCCAGGCAGCAAGGTCATTGGCCTTTGGGCCATCACTCGTTTCCCTAGAGTGCAAGAGGTCATCGACTGCTCTCATTAGAGCTCCCTGGGACCAGTATTGGTGAATCGCAAAGTCTTTCTCTCTTTGAACGTCTGCGACTACAGGTGAAGAATCATGCAGGTCTGCACTGGTTTCCCAGGGAGCTGTCATGACACATACATTTTGTGCAACTCAAAGCACCTGGAGATTTTGAGGCCCCAGGTTGATGACTGGATCCTGGGTGACAAGGGCTATCCCCTGCGGACATGATTGATGACACCAGTGAGGCTTGCATGGAATTCCCCATCGCCTGTGCAAAGCTGTGTATGGCATCTCTGTCATATGTTCCCCTAACTTTTGCTGCATATTTTTAAGTCCCGTTCCACTCTTGCTCCTTCCTGCTGCTTACTGAGTCAAGTTCATTGATTTTGGTTTATTTATCTCTATTGAGTGTAGGTGTATTACTTTTGTATATACCTCTGTCTGAGAAAATGTTAATGGAGGTGGCTGCTGACTGGCTGGTATTGATGAGTGCCAGCTTTTGTGTTTCTCCATGCATGATGGTGCTTGGGACATGCCCTCATCATGCCCACTGATTCCTCTCAGCATTGAGTAGTGTACAACCATGAGTTTTCTGCAGCTCTCCCTTGTGCTTATCTGCAAGTCTTCTCTACATAAGTTGAAGTCAGTCATGACTGCTTAATTCAGTCTATCTATTTCACCTTGTTCAGTGAATGGAGGCACATGACTGTTCAAAATGATCCATAGGGTTGATTTTAATTGCCTCTGCCAGGCTGAAAACAGTTGGTAGTGGGTCAGCCACCTGTTTACACCCTGCCCAATTTTCCTTTCTGACTTTTCAGGCAAAGGAAAATTATACAAGGTGTAAAATGGACAACTGACCCACTGTCTCACATTCCCTGCACAGTGAGATCAGTTAAAATTGACCCCCATGTCTTTGGCACAGTTCGTAATAAGGATTTTTTCCAAATTTCGTTATGCCATTATTCAAAAATTTGCACATTCCATTGCTGAATTTCTAAAATGTTCATCATTTATAGTGATTAAGTGGTCCATTAACTGCTTGAAAAGTGTGAAAGGAGCATCATTCCATATGTAACGTGATTGGCTAGTTTCTTATTATTCTTGATAACTAAGTCAAGTTGTACAAAAGCAACTGCAGCATATTCATTCTTACCATCATAATGGAAATTCAATAACATCTACAAATTTTGGATGATGAAAACTTGAAGTGCACCTTAATAATATGAACTAGCAATCTAATACCTCATTTATAGTATACAGCATGAACTTTATAATATATATAGTATATAGTAGAATTTACAACACAGAAACTGGGCGTTCAGCCCAACCAACCAGTGTTAGCATTTATCCTCCATGTTAAAAAATAGTTCTAATTACATTTACCCATCTATTCTTTTATCCCTTTAATCCCTTTTTCTTCATCCCCCTATTCAACCTAATCTTGACTGTTGACACAGTTTCTGCCTTAGTTACTAACTCTGGAAAGGAATTCCACCAACTCACAACTTTTTGGTTGAAGAGGTTCCTCCTGTCACCTAATGCAAAGCCCTTAAAGGTGAAGCAATGGCCTTTTCTTCTTGACCCCTGAATTACCAGAAACAATCTGCTTCACTCTAACCTGTCCCACCCTTTAATACTTTTAAACATTTCTATCAATCTTCCATAATTTGTCTTGTTCTAAGAAAAAAGCCCCATTTTTTGAGTCAGTCTTTGCATCTGTACTTCCCCATACCAGACAGCGTCCTAGTGTTTCTGTGTTGTACCCTCTCTAAAGCCTCAATATCCTTCCTTTAGTACGGAGCCCACCACTATATACAACACTCTAACTGAAATCTTACTCAGGTTTTATATAGGCTCATCATTACAGCTTGGCTTTTGTATTTGACATATCTTGTGATTAAAAACTAGTAGTAATAGGAAAGGGCCTTACTTATATATTAGCTCTTCTTTGTCAATATAAATATAAATGTAATAATATAACTTTTGAAATCTGTTATTTCATGTATCTGCCTCCTTGGCGGACAAGACATAATATACCAAGAAACCTGGTTGTCATTAGCCTGTCTATCTACAGTCCTTTTATTTCCTGGCTCTTCATATCCAAGATTTGCTAACACTTACTCATACTGTGCTTATCTAATAATAGAAGCTTGAGGGATTAAAAAAAAACTGCAGGAACAAAGGACATTGCCTTCATATGCATGGATTGTGCATGTTCAATGGCTTATGCATGTATATTGTTAGAAAGATTTATGGCCTAGAAATTCAACTATACCCAATTGCACAGGGGGTGAAGTTTGTGTTCACATGAGTACAAGGACAATATGAAATTTTTGTTGGCAGCTCATTATGAGTCAGATGTGCAGCCAGTGCCATCTGCACTGCTTATTGTTTGCATGCTTGTTTGGGTGCAGAGGGAAATCAGGCTTTACTGATGCAACTTAAAGGTAGCTCCAAGGTCCAGGACTATGTGCTGAGGGACGCACTAAAGCTTGGGGCAGCCGCAGCAAAGGCTCAATGGGGAAAGACCACAGTGTAAGGTTCCCCCACCAAGCTGGACTGAGGGGCTGGATCAATGGGAAACCCCTTGAACTGTATCGTTAATATTCTCAATTGATGCAAATGTAAAACTGTAATTGACATGACAATTGTGAAACGGAAGGGTTGGGAAGAAACTCATGACAGTATTGAAGGAAACTGATCTCCCTTGCAATGTTTGTATTTTTTGGTGCTGTTTGGAAACTGTTTGGCAATGTAATTTTTACAGATTTTTATGAATAAAGTATATTTTGGAAATAAAAAAAAAACTTAAAGGTAGCTAACACCTTTTAGAGGGAAGGTACACCATGGCTGCAGAGAGCAGCAACACTTTAGAAGTGGAAAAATGGCAGCAAGAAAGCCAGACAGGGCACTCAGTTTCTCTGATACAGCACTGGATGCCCTGGTTCAGCTGGTGGCTAGGAGGCAGAAGATTCTGCTCTCCACAGGAGCAGGAAGCCCTCTGAAGTGGGATGAAGATGCTCAGAAGGACAACGTCAGAAGCTCAGCTCCAAGGTCATGGTTTCGAAGCTGGAAAAACTTTAAAGACCTCACCAGAGTTATCAAAATGAAAATATTATCTGTCACATTAATGGTTTTCTCCTCACACCTGTGGCATCTGCAGCACCTGTAGCCCCACTGCCGGTCAGCAAGATTGCGCACAATGGCTCAGAGCTTGGAGGGGTCTGGCTCCCCTCCCCCACTTCTCTCCACCCTCCTGCAATTATTGCCCTTCAATCCACCTCCTTCTCCTACACACTTTACACTTCCTGCTCTCATCATTATTACATCCTGCATTTCACCACATCTTACATCTTGCATACAACATACCAATTATTCCACTACAACAGGCATGTTCTCAAAACAGCTCAAGAGGCTGTCACTTTCTTTCTTCCAGAAGAAGGTCATGCACAGGAACAGGTAGGAGTAGCGACTGAAGGAGGCTGAGCCTGTCTGCATACCCTTTCCCCTCTGGAGGAAGACTTGATGTCCATTTTAGGCAGGCAGTGAGCTAAGGCTGTGGTGAGTGGCAACACTGGAGGAGACAAGACACGTTTTTTTTTCACAATTTCTCCTCATTTTCCCTTTTTACTTCCAAATCACTCTACACAATCTGCATCACAAACTGCAGCTGCTGTCAGCAGCCACTCATCTCCCCCTGCTCTCAATTCAAATTAAATGCTAACCGTTGGCCCTCTCATTCATTTCAGGTGCTGAAAAGAACAAGGCACCAAATCAGGAAGTGGAAGTCATTCTTCCTGATGATGCAGCATCGCTTGATCCCACGCTCACAAGAGCCAGCTCAGAGACTGCCACCACACATATTCTAGAGGGTAGGATAGAGGAGGGGTCATCACAAGGTGACTCACTAAGTACAAGTGTGCAGGAGCTTGGGCAGAGGGACAGGGTGCCACAGTCGCCAGCAGGCTTGAAGGTGAGATCACATACTAGTGGATGGAGATGCTAGTTAAGGGACCAGGCTATATAAGCAATGCTATGTGCATTGGGCAGCCTGTCAGCTTGCACACAATGGCTTAGAGCATGGAGGAGTCTGACTTTTGTCAGTGCTTCACACAGAGCATGGAGACCATTCTGTGGAACATGAAGCTAATGGTCAGCTCCATGAACACCTAGAAGAAGCCTCTGATAACAGCTCTGACAAATTCCATGGCAGCAGACAGCTATTATCTTGGCTTTGGGAGTTAGTATTGACGGTGGCTTCCAGAGTATCACATCACTCCTGCATTCTGCTCTCAGGGCCATGGAATGTTGTGGCTTAGTCCCAGGAGAGTGGTCTTGGTTCCATGGGAAAGGCAACTGCTGTGCTGTCCCAGGGCATCAGCATATTTGTTCCCCTGCCACCCACTCTACCACTGCCATTGTTAATGCTGCACAGCCAGTTGGTCAGACCTATCTATGCTGAATGCTGCAGTTTGCAGCTGGACCACAGGTCCAGAGCTGCTTGAGGGCACCCATCATGATCACATGAAGAATCGATAAACAAGCACTAGAGGATTGTAATTGGTTGATTCTTAATTTTTCCTGTATATAGAATAGAGGTGTTGGAGTAATTTTTTTATCTGAATTTGGTGTTGGTGTTAATATTTGTGGTCAAGTGAGGGCAAAATCCATAAGATTAGATTGAAGGAAGGCAATCGGATAGTGTTAGTAAGGACAGTGGTGATAAGCACCTTTGGTGTATTTAGGATGGGAGAAATGGTTCAGCTGAAGGGCTGTTGGATGAGCTGCTCTCTGAGAGCTCTGACAACTGCTCATCCTTGGCTTCATGTATTCCTCCTTCTCCTGCTCCAATTCCTCCACACCTTGCTTTCCAGGTGGTGGTAAGGGCTGGTCCCTCAGTGTGGCAAAGATATGTAGCATACATGACCCTAAATCTGGAAACTTGGTCAGGTGTGTACCGCCGAGCTCCTCCCGAATGGTCCAGGAAATGAATGTTGAGCACACCAATGATCTGCTAAATGATATTTCTGGAAGCACAGCTCTCATTGTAGGCCAGCTCTGTCTAGATTCCTACTAGAGTCATGAGCCATGTCTGGAGAGGATACCCTGTGCTGCCCAGTAGCCAGCTGTGACCTGACAGCCTGTTTGGAATAAAGACAGCACTGAGGACTGATTCAGGAAGAATGAATCATGACTGCTGCCTGGAAACTTGGCACAGACCTGTATGATGCACTGTCTGTGGTTGTAAATAAGCTGAACATTCAGGGCATGGAATCCTTTTCTATTGAGAAAATTACATGCAAAGAAGTGTTGGTGCTGCCAATGCATCTTAGACCCTGGGGAAACCTACAATACAGGCGAAGTCTAGTGCTCTCTTGTCCTATAGAAACATGTTTGTGTGTTCCCCCAGTGCAGAGAGCCTCAGTGATATAGAGGTGCACGCCAAACTGTGAGATGTCACTGATGTCACCCGGTACAGCAGCGAATGACCCTGTAAAACTGAAGATGTATTTGCCATGCTGAAGAAAAGATTATTTTGCCTAGATACGTTGAGAGGCTCCCTCTAGTATATACACAATGTTATCTTCTGAATTGTGGCGGAGTGACCTTCAGTGTGCTACCCAAGTTTGTTCTTCAGAAAAGCTTGGAAATTGGGAATGTGAGGAGGAGACTGAGTCAGAAATTGGTGCCACTGAGAATCAGTAGGACACAAAGGTGTCACAAACAGATGCTGGGAGAGAGTTGCAAGGTAAACTCATAACACAGACTTTCAACAATGTCTGATCAGTGATATAAAATCTGTGCTAACCAAAATGAACATATAAAATAAATGGCAGAAAAAGAGCAGCTGGTCTATCAAGCCTGCCTCACACCTCACGGCTTGAGCATCATGACAAGACACTTCCTATCCCATCCACATACCCTCCCTTGCCACCGTGTAGTCTCCTGGGAGTGGTAAAAAAAACAGAAAAAAACCCAGGGCCAATAAAGGAAAACATTTCTATCCAATCCCCTTAGAATCTTGAAACCAATCCAGGAAATCACATGTACCAAGTATTATCTGTAAAGACTCATATCTTTAAAGACTCTGTAATGACTGAATTTTACCGTGGGTATCGAGACCCTGACACAAGACCAGATGGGGTCCTAAGCCTGCACATGTCATCAGGGCGCTCATTGGCGCAGCCTTCTGGGATGTGGCCTCCTCATTGGCCACCTCTGCGTTTGCCATCCTATTAAGGACGGAGGGTAGGCTCCCAAGGCTAGAAGCCCAATGAGAGGGCCTGAAGCACAGGATGGCTGGCAGCCCCACCGGGAAAGGTGGGTGCTGCCGAGGCAGAAAGGTGTTCACGAGGGCAACTCAGTATGGAGGCGCTCTCAGATACCTTCTGCAAAATTGGTAATAAAGAGGCTCACAGCTGATGGGACCATCAGTGTAGAGGGGGAGCCCCTAGCCATTACAGCTTCAGGCCTTTCATCCTGGTGACTCTTTCATTGGGGCATGGAGACTCAGGATCTGATGGCCCCAGCCTGCTACTGGGAGGAACATAGGAACAAAGGAGCAGGAGTAGGCCATTCAACTTATCGAGCCAGCTCCGCCATTTAATTAGATCATGGCCGATCATCTACCTCACCTCTACTTTCCGGCGCTTTCTCCATATCCCTGGAGACCATCTCCAAACAGCTGCCGGGCTCTGCACTCAGCTGGGGGGGGGGACCACTGCGGGGGCAGGAAACTGCCATCACCTTTGAAAAATGGCCCCCAAATGGAGCCTTTGACCAAATTGGCTTCCTGCCTCTGTGGAGCGGGCTGACGACTTTATTCACAGCTCACCCCTGGGAAATTCCCCTGGAGCCAGGAATGCGTAGTTTGGCTCGATTTTCCCGGCAGTCCCCACCTCCAAATCCGTCTCCAATGGCCTGGAAAATTCAACCCTTAATTTCTATATGATGCAATTTCTTTTCTGTTTCATCATTCAAGGCCTGAATTCTACCAGTCAATTATTGCACCTTGGAGCTGATGAGTTGCCTCTGTGTTCTGATAAAAGTGACCAGAACTTTCTAAAGTTCCAGATGACTCTGCATTGTTGAGAAGCTCTCTAATGATGTTGCCACAAAGAAGGAGATTGGATTCTGCTGCCAGACCCACATTTTCAGAGAAGCTTTGAAGTACCTTGTTGAGTTTGATGCTCTTCTAGCATCCTACTTTTCATGGCAGGACACCTGAGATCAGAAACCAAATGTGAAGGGCTGACATTTCCTTAGCCTCCACTCAGAAATAACCTTCTTCACTTCCTCTATTCCTACTGTGCCATGAAGCAAACAATGAACGCTCCTCATCTGAACTACCTAGAAAGAAAAAAAGACAAGAAATTGCACTTATATAGTACCTTTCATGATCTCAGGGTGTCACAAAGGATCTTACAGCCAATGAGGTATTTTGAAGTGTAGTCACTGTTGGAACGTCGGAAACACATCAGCCAATTTGGGAACAGCAATGACCGATAATCATTTTTTTAGTGAAGTTGGTTGAGGGATAAATACTGGCCAGGACAGTGGGGAGAACTCCCTGCTCTTCTTCAAAGTAGTGCCATCTTTTCCGTCCATCTGAGAGGACAGACATCTGATCCGACAATGCATTGCTATGAAGTGCCAGCCTAGATAATGTGCTCAAGTCTGTGGAGTGGTACTTGAACCCACAACCATCTGATTCAGAGATGAGAGTGCTACCACTGAGGCACTGCCGACACCTTACATATCTATATCCTCCTGAGTGATTCTGAGTGCAAGTGCAAGGGTGAAAGATGGTGTGGGAAATTTATGCTGGCTGTACCTGCTGTTCCATCGCTCCTGTGTTAAAAGAACATTGACAATGCCCTCTTCTGATTGGTTCTTGTTTGACCTTGTCTTCAGCTTGTTGCCTTGAGACCTTGTCTTCATCTTTCTGCCTGTTACTTCTGTTTATAGCAGTGCAATGTTAAATGCTGCAGTTGTACTCTTACTAGTACTCTGTCCCTGACATATATTTTCCAAACCTCCAAGTGTGGTGTACAAATTGCTGACAAAAATTATATTTTCATCTCACCCATCAATATTAAAATGAACCATCTCCCAGTTTATAACAGGGTCAGTGTTGCTGCCACTGACTGGATAATTGTCCTACCCTGCTGATGTTGATAGCAATGGATCAAGAGGTTCATAATTCTGGGGCCCCCATGTCTGTTGTTGTTTCAGTAGGTTGATATCACAGTAATATAGGCTGGAATCATACCTTCAGAAAGCAGCCATCCTCAGAAGCAGGGGCAACGTTAAATGGCGCGTCATGATGTCGGATTGGGCCTCGACTTCATGACACCGGAACACCATTTCTCACGCATCGGACAGCAAGCGAAATGGGAACGCCCATGCCATCTGATTAAAGGCAATTAAGGTCCAATTAAGGTAATTAAAGAAGCAGTAAACTTCAATTTTACATGCCTGTACCATTTAATGGGATGTGCACGGGCCACACTGGGGGTTGAAGCCTTGGCAAGTTTAAATAAATGGCAATGTTTCTGCAGCTGAAGGGACTTAAGCTACTTGGTCTTGTGAGCTTGAGGCTTTCAGATAAAGGGGAGTTAAAGTTCAAGGCTGAAATTGCTGGCTCACCAGGGCCCACTTGAGCTAGTGGACCTCCTGGCAGGGCCATAGCTGAGGAGATTTCTACAAGGGGAATGGGATTGTTTTTCCTCTCAGCACAGAATCATAGAAAATTTGCAGCACAGGAAAAGGCCACTTGGCGCATCGTGTCTGCACCAGCTGAAAAAGAAACAGTCTAATCCCACTTCCAGCATTTGGTCCATAGCCCTGCAGGTTACAGCACTTCAGGTTCACATTCCTGCACCTTTTAAATGACATGTGGTTTTCTGCCTCTACCACCCTGCCAAGCAGTGAGTTCCAGACCCCCACCACTCTCTGAGTGAAAATGTTTTTCCTCATCTCCCCTCTAATTCTTCTACCAATCACTTTAAATCTATGCCCCTTAGTCACTGACCTCTCTGCTAAGGTAAATAGGCCCTTTACATTCACTCTATCCAGGCCCCTTACAATTTTGCACATCTCAGTCAAATCTCCCCTCAGCCTCCTCTGTTCCAAGGAAAACAACCTCAGCCTATCCAATCTTTCCTCATAGCTGCAATTTTCCAGTCCTGCCAACATCTTCGTAAATCTCCTCTGTACCCTCTCTACTCTAGTTACATCCTTTCTATAATGAGGTGACTAGAACGGCACATAGTTCCCAAGTAGTGGCCTAACTAATATTTTATATAGTTCCAGCATAACCTCCCTGCTCTTATATTCTAAGCCTCCACTAATAAAGGAAAGGATTCCATATGCCTTCTTAACCACCTTTTCGACCCGTCCTGCTACCATCAGGGATCTGTGGACATTCACTGCAAGAGTCAAGCTCCAAGTTCTGATGAAAGGTGACAGACCTGAAACATTAATTCTGTTTCTCTCTTTACACATGCTGCCAGACCTGATGAGTATTTCCAACACTTTCTATTTTTATCTCTGAAGACTGTGCCTGTCCTAGGAGACTGTGACAGCTCTGTGCGAAATGACAGCAGTGGCAGTCAGCTATAATTGTGTGGGTGGCAAGCTGATGCTGGTGGCTCTAAAGATCACAGTTGCCCTGGACTTCTACGCCTCAGCCTCATTCCAGGAAGGCCACTGGAGGCATGTGTGACATCTCCACCAGTCAGCCGCACATCATTGTGTCAAGGTTGTGACCGATGCCCTCTTCAGGAGGACCAACCAATACATAAAGTTTGCAACTGATACGGACAGTCAGGCCAAGATAGCCAGAGACTTCAGCACCATCACTGGTTTCCCCATGGTCCACGGAGTCATTGACTGTATGCATGTGGCCATCAGAGCTCCTGCAGGCCAGCCAGGGGCCTTCATAGTCCAGAAGGGATATCACTCTCTCAACCTCCAACTTGTATGTAACCATCACAAAAGTATATTGCAGGTGTGTTCTCGTTATACTGGGAGCAGTCACGACACGCTCATTCTCCGGCACTCCCAGGTGCCACCACTTTTCAACCCCCCTGTGTGCCTGCAAGGATGGATACTTGGCAACACGGGTTACTCACTGAAGAGATGGCTGATGACACTGGTGAGGAGCCCACGGACTCAGGCTGAGGAACACTGCAATGCGAGCCATGCAACGACCAGAGTCGATATTTGAAAGAATATCGGGATTGTAGGCGCAATCTGAAACGAGGAATTAAGAGGGCTAAAAGGGGTCATGAAATATCTTTAGCAAACAGGGTTAAGGAAAATCCCAAAGCCTTTTATTCATATATAAGGAGCAAGAGGGTAACTAGAGAAAGGATTTGCCCACTCAAGGACAAAGGAGGAAAGTTATGCGTGGAGTCAGAGAAAATGGGTGAGATTCTAAACGTGTACTTTGCATCGGTATTCACCGAGGAGAGGGACATGACGGATGTTGAGGTTCGGGACAGATGTTTGATTACACTAGGTCAAGTCGGCATAAGGAGGGAGGAGGTGTTGGGTATTCTAAAAGGCATTAAGGTGGACAAGTCCCCAGGTCCGGATGGGATCTATCCCAGGTTACTGTGGGAAGCGAGAGAGGAAATAGCTGGGGCCTTAACAGATATCTTTGCAACATCCTTAAACACAGGTGAGGTCCCGGAGGACTGGAGAATTGCTAATGTTGTCCCCTTGTTTAAGAAGGGTAGCAGGGATAATCCAGGTAATTATAGACTGGTGAGCCTGATGTCAGTGGTAGGGAAGCTGCTGGAGAAGATACTGAGGGATAGGATCTATTCCCATTTGGAAGAAAATGGGCTTATCAGTGATCGGCAACATGGTTTTGTGCAGGGAAATTCATGTCTTACCAACTTAATAGAATTCTTTGAGGAAGTGACAAAGTTGATTGATGAGGGAAGGGCTGTAGATGTCGTATACATGGACTTCAGTAAGGCGTTTGATAAGGTTCCCCATGGTAGGTTGATGGAGAAGGTGAAGGCGCATGGGGTCCAAGGTGTACTAGCTAGATGGATAAAGAACTGGCTGGGCAACAGGAGACAGAGAGTAGCAGTGGAAGGGAGTTTCTCAAAATGGAGACGTGTGACCAGTGGTGTTCCATAGGGATCCGTGCTGGGACCACTGTTGTTTGTGATATACATAAATGATTTGGAGGAAAGTATAGGTGGTCTGATTAGCAAGTTTGCAGACGACACTAAGATTGGTGGAGTAGCAGATAGTGAAGGGGACTGTCAGAGAATACAGCAGAATATAGATAGACTGGAGAGTTGGGCAGAGAAATGGCAGATGGAGTTCAATCAGGGCAAATGCGAGGTGATGCATTTTGGAAGATCCAATTCAAGAGTGAACTATACAGTAAATGGAAAAGTCCTGGGGAAAATTGATGTACAGAGAGATTTGGGTGTTCAGGTCCATTGTTCCCTGAAGGTGGCAACGCAGGTCAATAGAGTGGTCAAGAAGGCATACGGCATGCTTTCCTTCATCGGACGGGGTATTGAGTACAAGAGTTGGCAGGTCATGTTACAGTTGTATAGGACTTTGGTTCGGCCACATTTGGAATACTGCGTGCAGTTCTGGTCGCTGCATTACCAAAAGGATGTGGATGCTTTGGAGAGGGTGCAGAGGAGGTTCACCAGGATGTTGCCTGGTATGGAGGGCGCCAGCTATGAAGAGAGGTTGAGTAGATTAGGATTATTTTCATTAGTAAGACGGAGGTTGAGGGGGGACCTGATTGAGGTGTACAAAATCATGAGAGGTATAGACAGGGTGGATAGCAAGAAGCTTTTTCCCAGAGTGGGGGATTCAATTACAAGGGGACATGAGTTCAAAGTGAAAGGGGAAAAGTTTAGGGGGGATATGCGTGGAAAGTTCTTTACGCAGAGGGTGGTGGGTGCCTGGAACGCATTGCCAGTGGAGGTGGTAGACGCGGGCACGATAGCGTCTTTTAAGATGTATCTAGACAGATACATGAATGGGCAGGAAGTAAAGAGATACAGACCCTTAGAAAATAGGCGACAGATTTAGATAGAAGATTTGGATCGGCGCAGGCTTGGAGGGCCGAAGGGCCTGTTCCTGTGCTGTAATTTTCTTTGCTCTTTGTTCTTTATTCTTTGCTTAAGATGAGATTTAGTTGCCTGGACCACTCGGGTGGCACCCTTCAGTATCCACCAGCAAGGTATCTCAGATTATGGTTGTCTGCTGCTTCTTGCATAACCTGGTGCTGTAAATGGAGGAGGCCCTGGCTGCTGTAGATTTGGTGGAGTTCCAGGTAACTTTGGATGAGAAAAGTAAGGAGTTTGCCAAAGAGGGGGCACAGCTACCTGTCCAACCTGGGGAACCACTCGGAGAGTCTCCAGAGTTGTGTGCCAGGGAGGCTGGGGAAGCTGTAATACTCAGGTGTTTCTCCTGAAATACAGTATGTCAACCAACGATGCACATTTCAATCTCACTGCAGGCAATCACATCTGCTGGAACCCTATAACCACTCACCCATCAGTATATAGCATTTCAGCGATGGTCCAACTGATCAGTTCGCACATCATGGTCCACTGCCACAACTCCCTGAATCACCACCTCAAACACATATATATCGCAATGCATACCATCATTGAATTGAAACATTTATATGCAGAAAGAGACATTTAATAAAGATTCAGCACACTAATCAGAAATCCATATAAATCAAATTCACATCTGTGAAGCCTAAGTGCTATTACAGTGATTTCTTAAATCTTTTCCGAGTGCCCCTACCTATCACTCCCTCTTCACTGCCAGCTGCTATAGAGGCAGACTGCTGATCAGGCTGCCCCTTGGTTTGGGATGACCTTGTCCTCGAGCTGCCTGAGGCTGTTAGGACCCCAGCATAATGAGGTACTCCCGAAGAGTCCCAACAGCACCCTCTGTCCTCCTGGCAAATTGAGACACTGGTGTCAATGGCAGAGGGGCCAAGGAGCTGCTGTCTGCAACAGGAGCACCCTGAGAGGTGCCCCCAGATGCAAACTGCTGATGCTTCTCAGCTGTTGCGAGATTCAATTGGACCTCCCTGCTGCCCTCAGAAGGATGAGAACCTGGTGGAGACTCCAGGTGCCTCACCCCTCTCTCATTGACACTGATGCATTGAGCTCACTGACACTGCAATGGTGTGCAGGTCTGCACAAATCTCTGGCAGCCACTGGTTGGTCTACTGGATCTGGCTCTCCATGAGAGTTGCCAATCTCTCAATGGAGGAAGCCAGATGTGCAGACGAGAGGGAAATGGCAGCACTCATGGCCTGGATGGACTTCTCCACAGTCTGAGCCAGACCACACATACCCTCTGGTATCTCCACCAGATCTTCATGCACCTCACGCTACACCTGCAGCATCTGCCACCTCACGGATGACTTCACAGGCTCATCATCAGCTGGGGCTCAGCATAGGCCTGATCCCACAGTCCTCCGAGTATCAGAGGCCTTGGCTGAAGCTGCCTCCGACAGCTGGTCCAGCACTTGTGCAGTGCTAGAGCCAGGTTGTGACCCCAAAACTCTATGCGTGTTTTGCCATACTGAGGTGACTGTATCTGAGCTGGTGATAGGTGCGGGGCAAGGACATGTCACTGCACTCTCTGAGGTCCCCTCCTCCTGCTTAGAGGCAGTTGGATGTCCCCTGGAGATGTTGCCTGCCCATTGTTGGGATTCACTGGCAGGAGAAAGCAGAACTCTCAGTCCATGTGACACTCCAGGCTGAAGGACATTTCTTTGGCAGCAGTTTGGCCACAGATCTGCAACTTTGAACACGTGCCCAACCTTCATGATCATCTGTTGCTTCCTCACTTTGCTTGTAACCTGAGGAGAGCCAGATTCAGTTGACCAACCAGTGGTTGCCGGAGATTCATGCAGACTTGCAGACCATTGCAGTGTCAGTGAGCTCAATGCATCAGTGTCAATGAGAGAGGGGCGAGACACCTGGAGTCTCCACCAGGTCCTCACCCTTCTCAGGGCAGCAGGGAGTCCAACTGAATCTCACGACAGTTGAGAAGCAACAGCATGAGCATTGTTTAAATCATCAGATTTGAGAAACCACCTGCTCATTGCTGTTGCTGCCTCTGGGGCCATTGTCATGCAAGTGTTAGACTGGCACACGGCTACACCCTTGTGCAGGTCAGATGTGCCAGGCACATGATCCATGACAGAGCTGCAGCCATTCCCTCCAGCTGGAAGGCTTTCACGTTCCAACATTCACACCTGCAAACCCACCTATCTGATGATGAACCAACAAGGACTGAGGTTTGCCACTCACCCTGGCAGAGGAGAAAAAGTAATTGACCCGCTTGCAGCACTGCATTGAGGCTCTCCTCACAACCCCAATGTTTGCTGACCTCCTCTGCAACCTCCATCCAGGCCTTCCTGGTAAGCTGGGGAGATCTCCTTCTTCGGTCTAGACGGCTTTAACAGCCTGGAGGAGGACATACAGGGAGTCATTACTAAACCATGGAGCCACCTGGGTGCTTGTCTCTGCCATGGCCATGCAGGCTAAAGTCTTCCAAAGGTGCAGAGGTGGGATGGCTTGGTGTCCAGTTGGTTGCCTGTGTGATCAGTGGTCAGTGAATGGGTGCTCCAAGTGGTCTTGAGGGTCATTATCACTGCTTCCTGGTGCTTTGATATTTATGTGCAGAACCTAAAAGTCTTTGAAATAACAGTATCAGATCTCTGACGGTGCGGGGAGCCTTTAAACTGGCTGTCAGCACCTTCTTCTGGCTCTTGTCCCACCCCTGCTGATGCCAACCTTCGCTCGCACATGCGACTTTTTTACAAAAGTCCTCGGCGGGATGCTAATTGGATGATTAGTGCGTGATTGTGCCGTGAGCTGAGGTCAGAGCGGAGGGCATTTGCCACCCGCTTCCGCTTCCCGGATCACGACCTCATCCGGTCGCGCTAAATTCCAGCCATAGTTAGTGCTGACATTTGAATTTCCATCCCAGTGTTTTAAAGGTGAAAACATTGCAGATGCCCTAACTTTAAAATTTCAAAGTTCTCTTGATTCAGGAACTATTCCTTTAGATTAGTAAATTATGCATGTACTCTACCATTTAAGAAAGGTGAGAGAAGGAAATCAGGGAATTATAGGCCAGTAAGCGTCACAGCTGTAGTCAAGAAATTATTATAGTCTAGAATGAAGAATAGGGTGACTGAACACCTTGAAAATTTCCAGATAATCAGAGAGAGCCAGCATGGATTTACAAAGGGTAGGTCAAGGCAGACAAACCTGACTGAACTTTTTGAAAAAGGTGACAGAGAAATTTCTATGGAATTGAAGACAAATTATTGACCTGGTTAGAAAATTGACTGAGCAGCAAGGGATAGAGAGTAGGGATAATAGGCAGGTACTGTAATTGACAGGATGTGACTCGTGGTGTCCTGCAAGGATCTGTGTCAGCGTCTCAACTCTTCACCGTATTTATTAATGACTTAGATGATGGGACAGAAAACGTAGGGTGCAGTCTAAAAATTAGAGCTCAGCCTTCAAAAATGAAGTTAGGAAACACTTCAACACACAAACGATGGTAGAAGTTTGGAACTGTCTTCTGCAAATGATACTAGATCAATCGTTATATCTGAGATAGATAAATTTTTGTTTCCCAAAGTTATTAAAGGATATCGAACAAAGGCAGATACATGGAGTTAGACCCATGATCCCATTGAATGGTGGTACAGGCTCGAGCAGCTAAATGGCCTACTCCTGTTCCTATGTTTCTATGAATAGCCTTATTACTGTATTTAAACAGAAAATGCTGGAAATGCTCAGCAGGCTGACAGCATCTGTGGAGAGAGAAACAGGACCTGGTTGGGTCTTGATCCCAACATCAGCCTCAATTCCCAGTCTGGAACCCAATTACCAAGCTGCCCGTGGGAACCCTGTCAAATAAGGACAGCGGGCAGACCAGTGAAGTGGGCCTGCTACAAAGTCCTGTTGGCAGCCCCACCAGGGGAGGCATTGCTGAGGCAGACAGGAGACCAAGAGGGCACCTCAAAATAGTGGCGCCTCCTACTGCATTGTAAAAAGTTAAAAATCTCTTATGGCCACAGCTGGCAGGCCATTAGTTTGGAGGAGGAGACCTACCACAAAAAGGCCTGAGGCCTTGGCTGTGGCCATCGCATCCTAGCTGGTCCATGTTGTGGTGATGGACAGTGTTACGACCAGGTGAGAAAGGTGTCTAGGGGTCTTTCTCAGCCTTCAGCTGGTCTTATTGTAACAGGGTTTCTAATTTTTAAAACACTGTGTTTTGAGCTCCCCCTTGGTGAATCCTTGTTCGCCACTTTCCAATTATAAGGTAAAGAAATCAGCATGCCAGATGTTTTCAAGTTTAAAGAAGAAAAGTGAAATTTATTAAAACTTAAACTTAAACTCTAATTTGGTTAATATCTACTGATACACGACACACCCACACTAGCATGCACTCGTTATACACAGATGCAAACAGGGACAGGAAATTTCAGAAGAAAAATGAAATGAAAAAGTTTGAAGCAATCTCTGAAGCTGGTTTGTTACTTTGTTTCGAGCTCACTGTAGAACCCTTGATTGTAGGTAGTCTTGCTTTTCGTTGGGGCCCAGTATTCTTCTTAAATCTTGTTCACTGTAGGAGACTTTTCTCTCTTGGGGTTCCTGTGGCTTCAGTGGGTTTCAGTTCCATGAGAAAGATGACAGCAGGCAGGAGAGAGCTCTTTTCCAGCCCAGGAGCATAGAGATTTCTGAGTTTTAAAACTCTGTGGCAAGTTCAAATTCAAAAATCTCCAACAGCCAGTTAGTCATGTGACTAAACTGATCTGACCAGGTCTGTTTGTGCATGCAGACACCTTAGCAGTTAACCTGGAATACTAGCTTCTCCACCTTCAACGTCTGGTAATCAAAAATCTATTGTGGATTAAATTGGAGCAGGGAGTGGCCCCTTTGTCCTTTCCAAGTACTGTCTGTTACTATGCAAATGTCTTTCCAGTCAAGAATCTGGTGTTTTTTTAAAAAAAACAAGTTCTTTCTTTACTCCAATAACAGTTTAAAAATAAATGTTCATGTGGTGAAATTAATGCATCTCATTCTTGGCAGGTGGGGGCCTGCATGACAACAGGAAGCGTCAATGGTCACTTATAGTTCAATTTCAGGCTCCAGCCCCTTCAGCCTTTGGGAAGATCTGGGCAGCTTTATCCCTACACCAATTGGCTCAATAATGGCTACCCACGCTACTAAGCAGGTAGGCTCTGCTGTGCTCACCTTGTCTCTGGCAAGACTGTTCAGAGGCGGGAATGCATCGGGTAGCCAACCTGACGCAATCTTTGCCAATTTCACTGCCAGTACCGCCTCCCCCGGACCAGGAAATTCCAGCCCGTTTTAGATCAATAACCTTTTTTATTAGTGCATTGTTATGTTTTAGCATCACAATGTATAAGCTGAAAATTTACAATAATACACATAGCCCGCCTAGGAAGGCTTGAATTTCCCGAAGTCACCACAGTCTTATTATAACACACAGTATATTCGAAAATTTAAAATAGTGTACTTCACCACAATCATATTCAGACAAGGCTCTATTAACAGCAAAGGCCTGAAGCCAACATAATTCAAGCCTTCTTACAATTATATTTGAAAGAATTTGCATTATAAAAAGAGTCTGCTTACCATACTGATGAATACAAAGGTTTCTCCGAAGCTGTTGCATATGTGGAATGAATACTGTGCATTGCATTATATTATTGTTATAGTGTTCTGAACAGACAGATTAAAGATGGAAACATGACAAAAATATACACAAATGAAATTATTTATCTTTAGCAGCTGGTAGGTCAACCCACCCTGTACATATATTTATTAATGACAGCAGGAGGTACAAAATACAAAAAGCCACATTTAATTGTATATGCCAGAAAGGTAATAATTGCATGTAAGCTGGTGAAGGATTTAAATCTACATATAAAATTAAATTGAAAAACTGGCAAGGTAAAAAAGAGGGGATTTTAAAGGAAAATGAAGTAGTTGTATTTGCATACTGCTGTATCACATCTCAGAAAAGTTTCAAAGTACTTCACATACAAAAACTACTTTGAAATTTTGTTAGTAGACATCCTTCTAGGAAATAAGCCGTTAAAGGCTTGTGTAGATAAATAAGACATTACCCCTGCTAGTGGTAGAAAGACATTTAGAAGATTCAAGCCGAGGGAAAATCACTTGGAGAGACATAAAGAGGTCACATCCCCCCATATTTGTGTGAGACACTTTGATGGATTGTTAAGGAAGAGTGCTGGAAAACAGAGGCACAGAATCTAGCATGCTCATATGTTCAGGCACAAGTGTGAAGGAGTCAGGCCATAATGAGGGGTTATAAGATTAAAAGAGTTATTTTCCTATGAATAAAAGATTTAAAATTTTTTAAAAGGGTTCATCTTTCTAAAAGATTAAAGAAGTTCATCTCTATAATATTAAATGGACATGAGCCTCTGAGGAAAAGGCTTGCCTCATTTAAAAACATAAAAGGCAGCATCTGATAAGAGAGATTTGCTCTCAATGTCATGAACCTCATCACATGGCAAAACAATGATCAGATAATTTTCCAAACTGTCATGAAAGCTACCACAGTGTAACATTTGATGAAATAGTTTTATGCTGATCACCCTAAATCACATTCAACTGAATTTTTGACAAAGCTAACCAAACCCAAAAACTGAATTATAATCTGGAAATACAGTTAGATGACTAATGAACAATTGGCTTGCAGCTTGGCTTTCTTAGAAATCAAAGAGGCCCAGATGTTACCTAGAAATCAAGTTATTCGGGAAGTAAAGGGGGACAAACTTACTTACAGTTGAGGTAACACCCCCATATGTAAGAAATTTGTTGTGCAACTTGAAAAACAATATAAATATTGGAAGCACACATTGGATTTTTAAACTCATTGGACTTGCTCTAGCGTCTCTCATGGTAAAGGTACGACTATTGCAGTAGGACGATGATAAATCTCCCCTTAACTGGGGCAGAGGTATCTTGCTAACTGTGCACTCTTCTGCTTGGAGATTTAAGGTAAATGTTACTTTAATAATTGTTGGATAACATACTTAAATGTTTTACTGTAACAATATTTGGATTTAAAAATTGGATTCACTACTAGAAAAAAGATAATACATTCAATCTTTTCCTAGAACTATAAATGTTGTGGTTGACTGTCTCATCAACTGTGAATTGCATGTTCAGTTCTTTAATAAACTTTTATATAATTTAGAATTTACATTGCCTCACATAGTCTTCTGTATTGCTAACTTGTGAACCCGTTTCTGTACACACTTTTTGTGGGTAGGTACATTACTGAGGAGACATTCCCAGAAGTTTATAATATCCGGGTTAATATAATCTGGCTGAAACTTGTTAATAAGGGCATCTGGAGGACGATAATATTCTCAGCTGGTTCCTTTCTTTTAGGAAGAGTTAGATTAGTTCAGCAGAACAATTCACTATCTTGATTTTATTTAGAGATACAGCACTGAAACAGGCCCTTCGGCCCACCAAGTCTGTGCCAACCATCAACCACCCATTTATACTAATCCCACATTCCTACCACATCCCCACCTTCCCTCAATTCCCCTACCGATACTAGGGGCAATTTATAATGGCCAATTTATCAATCAACCTGCAAGTCTTTGGCTGTGGGAGGAAACCGGAGTACCCAGCGAAAACCCACACGGTCATAGGGAGAACTTGCAAACTCTGCACAGCCAGTACCCAGAATGGAACCCGGGTCCTGGAGCTGTGAGGCTGCGGTGCTAGCCACTGCGCCACTGTGCCGCCCATTTATGATCTGTCTTTCTCAGCCTTAAATTGAGAGCGATCATCTGAGAAGTACGCCTGATCCGGGATCGCCCCAAAAAGGGGCTAGGATTATAATCCATCACACACAAGGCCCTATATGTTAATTTGAAATAATTGGCAGCAAAAGGGGTGAAACCTTCTAACACATGTGATAATAGGATTAGTCAAACCAATACAAAAAAATTCTTTGAAATTAAGGTATAAGAAGTGTTTTGGTATGCCTCTCGTCAGTTTAGAGGCAGAAGGTTATTGACATGCTACTCAAGGTCACAGGTGCTCTGGAAACACTGCTAGTCAGCAATGTCTTGAAACCAATCTATCCAGCAGATGGACCATCTAATACTGTTATTTTACTTTAGATTTAACTTTATTTTAACTTCATTAATTTGTAATATTCTCTGACACTGCATTGTGTAATATAATTTTACATTCAGTGATTCTATTAGTGTTGAATTAAGGTAACATTACTGAAGTGCCTTTACTAGCTCTGCTGCTCACTCTATTAAGTAACTTGTTCCATTAACAGTTTGCTATTCAAAGTGCTGGAGGATCCTGATTGTATTCAATTATGACCAATAACGGCTTGTGTACCTAATGTTTAGCATTAACTTATGGTTATATTTATCCATTCATGGAATGTGGGTGTTGCTGGCAAGATCAGGATTTATTGCCCTACCTAAATTTCCTTTGATAAGGTGGTGGTGAGCTGTATTCTTGAACCGCTGTAGTCCATGTGGTATAGGTACATGCCCAGGGCTGTTAGGAGTTCCAGGATTTTGACCAAGTGATAGTGAAGGAAGACGATATATTTCCAAGTTAGGATGGTGTGCAACTTGGATGGGCATTTGCAGGTGATGGTGTTCCCACGCTCCTGCTGGCCTTTTCTTCTAGATGGTAGAGGTCAAAGGTTTGGAAGGTGCTATCGAAGGAACCTTGGTGTGTTGGTGCAGTGCATCTTGTTGATAGTACACACTGCAGCCTCAGTGTGCTGCTGGGGAAGGAGAGAATGTTTAATGTGGTGGGCGGTGCCGATCAAGCTTTGTCTGTGGATTGTGTCAGCCTTCTTGAGTGTTGTTGCAGCGACACTCATCCAGGCAAGTGGACAGTATTCCATCACACTCCAATTTTGCTTTGTAGCTGGTGGAAAGGTTTTGGGGAGTCAGGAGGTGACTCACTTGTCGCAGGATTCCGAGCCTTTGACCTACTCTATAACCAAAGTGGCTGGTCTAGTTAAGTTTGTGGTCAATTGTGCCCTCCGCCAACCCCACCCCAGGATGTTAATGGTGGGGGATTCAGTGATGGTGGTGCCATTGAATGTCATGCGGAGGTGGCTAGACTCTCTCATTGGAAATGGTCATTGCCTGGCATTTGTATATTGTGAATGTTACTTGCCACTGATCAGGCCAAGCCTGAATGTTGTCCAATTTGCTGCATATGGGAATAGCATGTGTCATTATTTATGGATTTGCGAATGGAGCTGAACACTGTGCAATTATCAGCGAATATCCCCACTTCAGACCTTATGATAAACAGCTAAAGTTGGGCATGGGACACTGCCCTGTGGAACTCCTGTTGGGAAGTTCTGGGACTGAGATGATTGGCCTGCAACTACGACAACCACCTTTCTTTGTACTAGGATTGACTCCAGCCAGTGGAGTGTTTTCATCCTGATTACCATAGTCTTCAGTTTTACTAGAGCTCCTTGTTAGCACACTCGGTCAAATGCTGCCTTGATGTCAAGGGCAGTCACTCTCACCTCACCTCTGGAATTCAGCTCTTTTGCCCATGTTTGGACCAAGACTGTAATGAGGTCAGGAGCCAAGTGGCCCTGGCGGAACCCAACCTGAGCATTGGCAATTAAATGTGCTTGATAACACTATCGTGACATTTTCCATCACTTTGCTGATGATTGAGAGTGGACTGATGGGATGGTACTTGGCCAGATTCGATTTGTTTTGGTTTGTGTGGACATGAATCACCTGGGCAATTGTCCACTTGGCTGGGTGGATTCCAGTGTTGTAGTTGTACTGGAACAGCTTGGTTAAAGATGTGGTTTGTTCTGGAGCACAAATCTTCAGCACTACAGCTGGGATGGTTTTGGGACCGATAGCCTTTGCTGTATCCAGTGCACTGAACCATTTATTGATTTCGTATGGAGTGAATTGGATTGACTGAAGACTGGGAACTGTGATAATGGGACCATCAGGAGGAGACAGAGATGCATCATCCACTTGACACTTCTGGCTGAAGGTGGTGGCAAATGTCTCAGGCTTATCTTTTGAACTGACATGCCAGGCTCCACCATCATTGCTGATGGAGATATTCATGGAGCTTCCTCCTCCCATCAGTTGTTTATTTGTCCACCATCATTCATGATTGGATGTAGCAGGACTGCAGAGCTTTGATCTGATCCATTGCTTGTGGGATTGCTTAGCTTTGTCAATAGCATGCAACTTTCACTGTTTAGCATGCATGCAGTCCTGTTTTGTAGCTTCACCAGGTTGTTACCTCATTTTTAGGTACTGCTCCTGACTTGGTCTCCTACACTCTTCATTAAATGAGGTTGGTCCCCTGGCTTGATATTAATGGTATAATGAGGGGTACGCCGGGCCACGAGGTTACAGGTTGTGGCTGAATACAATTCTGCTTTTGCTGATGGCCCACAGCGCCTCATGGATGCTCAATTTTGAGTTGCTAGATCTGTTCTTAATCTATTCCATTTAGCACTGTGGTAGTGCCACACAACACAGTGGAAGGTGTTCTCACTGTGGTGATTGGACTTTATTTCCACAAGGGCTGTGGGGTGGTCACTCCAATCAAAACAATGACGAATGGATACATCTTTGACAGGTAGATTGGTGAGGACAAGATCAAGTAGGTTTTTCCTTCATGTTGGTTCTCTCACAACCAGTTGAGACCTAGTCTGGTAGCTGTGTCCTTTGGGGCTCAGTCAGTAGTGTTGCTACTGAGCCACTCTTGGCTGTGGACATTCAAGTTCCCACCAAAAGTACATTCTTTGCCCTTGCTTCCCTTGAGATTTTTTCAACTGGTGTTAAACATGATTCATCAGCTGAGGGAGGGCAGTAGGTGGTGATCAGCAGGAGGTTTCCTTGTCCATGTTTAACCTGCTGCCATAGACTTTATGGGGCCCTCAGCCACTCTCTATATACCACTGAGCCACCCAGCACCTCTGGTTGGTCTGTCCTGCAAGTGTGACAGGATATACCCAGGGATGGCGATGGACAGGTCTGGGATATTGGCTATGAGGTATGATTCAGTGAGTATGACTTTGTGAGGCTGTTCCTTGACTAGTCTGTGAGACAGCTCTCTAAATTTTCGCACAAGGCCCCAGATGTTTGTGAGGAGGACTGCGTAGGTGTCAGATCTTCCAGTAATGACACTTAGCAAGACTGAGATTTAACTATGCTTCACAGATTTTATTCAGCCAGCTTAACTCTACAGATACAGTCCTTCAACATGTGTTATCTGACCTTTTGAACCTCCAGGTCAGATGACGTCCTAACTAGTACAGCATGTACCATATTGTATCTAATCTGTGAGTACCGTATTGTATCTAATATACAAGTCCACATAACACTCAGTTATCATGACGACATCTCTCTCTTATCAGACTGAAAACATGTCCATGATTTTTCTGGCATTACACAAATGAATACATGCACATTAGATAAAGTCCTTGGGTGATCTCCTCTGACACTAGGCTCTCCCTGCCATTTCAGGAACTCTGGTTATCTTCCCTGGACTTTACGGTATCAGCTTCCTTTCAGTAGCCTTTATCCCTGCCTCAAGACTGCAAGCTGTGAGCCCGCTGTCAGAAACTCTGGAGTCTCTAGTCCAGATACCTCATCAGTCCCTGCCACCATCTCATAGAGACATACAGCACCGAAACAGGCCCTTTGGCCCAACAAGTCTGCGTTGACCATCAACTACCATTTATACTAATCCTACATTAATCCCATTTTTTCCCTCTCACGTCCCCACCTTCCCTCAATTCTCCTACCACCTACCTACACTAGTGGCAATTTTTACAATGGCCAATTTACCTATCAACCCACGAGTCTTTAGCATGTGGGAGGAAACCCCCACGGGCACAGGAAGAACTTGCAAACTCCACACAGGCAGTACCCAGAACCAAACCTGAGTCGCTGGAGCTGTGAGACTGTGGTGCTAGCCACTGCGCCACTGTGCCGCCCACCATCTGAACCCCATCTCAATGTCAAACTGCTATTTGCTGTTCCCCCATCTGTGCATCTTGATCTGGAACCAGATGTAGCTCAGACTCTGGGTTCTGCATCATAAAACAACAGTGATGCTGATATTTTTTGACATCTGATGTACTTCTATCATATTATACTCTTCTAGCGACCTCACAGTCACCCTATTTCCAGTCTTTGGAAATAATATTATCTGGTTCTGGAAAGAATGTTGTGTCCATCTTGCTTGAAATCCCTCGGCTAATCAACACTTCATCACCAGGCATCTCCTCAGGCTCTCTGGCACCCCTTATATGATCTGCATAAAACTTTGACACACTTCTTCTCAGCATCATGGTCTCGAATCGCTTGATCATCAAAGATGTCCCTGATTTCTGGCATCTTGGTGCAGATTTTGCATCTGAACAGCAACTCTGCTGGACTCTTCCCTATCACAGTATGTTAAATTGCTCTGTACACAGCCACATATGACAGAAGTGCCTCCTTCCAGTCTTTGCCTGCAGCTTGGGCAATTGTTATCCACTTCTCTAGAGATTGGTTCTGACGTTCCACCACTCCATTAGCTTGTGGCAATTTTGGCAGCACCCTGTGGTGATGAATCCCTGTAACCTGCATATAGTCAGCAAACATCTGTGAGATAAATTGCAGCCCATTGTCTGAGTACAAAGTAACTGGCAAACCATGACTCACAAATGGTCAGTGCTGTCATTGTTTTCTCGGCTGTCGTAGACTTCATCACAAGATACTCATAGCATATTATAACGTGCATAAGCTGTTGCTGGGTAGATTATGTGTATAGACCTTAAGCATCATCACAGGATGCGATGTCACGAGTCTGAACCTCATGTTGCTCATTTAATATTAACAGCATACTGACCAGTATAGTACACATAGTGCAAAATGTAATAGTCAATCACAAACATAATTGACTCTCCTGACACAAACAGATCTAAAAAATCTATGGCTGCATGGTTTGGCTGGTAACAATGTGCTCTGTATTGATTCAGGTGGGTTGGGTCAGCTAATGACTTGACATCTATAACACGATTTGACAAATTTTTCTGCATCCTTCTCCATTCCAGGCCACTAATCCTTGGTTCTCAGGTTCTGCTTTGTACTGACCACTCCTAAATAACCGTCATGAGCCAATGCCACCATTCTATTCCTTAGCCTCCTTAGCACTACAAAGTCTGTTGCCTCTGAGCACACATTTCCCCATTGTGCATAGTTCATCTCTCACAGTAACATAGGACTTGTGTATACACTTCTCCCACTCTCCTGTCTGGATCCTTTGCCTGATGTCTGACTGACTCGCTCTTTATCTCCCTATTTGTCATTGCTCTGAGTGTTGAGTGTACTGCTACAAATCACACAAATGATTCTGCTTCCTTCTCTAGCTTAGACCCTTCCATCTTGTCCACCTTCAGTAGTCTTGATAGTGAATCTACAATGTTCATCTTCTCCGCAATGTGACTAACTTTGCACTTGTATTTCTGAAGTCTAATTACCCACCTTTCAATCTGAGCAAATGGTTTTGATCTTGGAGATTCGATGTCAAAAAAGTATACATGAAATCTTTCACATGCCCAT
The DNA here is from genome assembly GCF_036365525.1 of Heterodontus francisci. Lineage (NCBI taxonomy): Eukaryota > Metazoa > Chordata > Chondrichthyes > Heterodontiformes > Heterodontidae > Heterodontus > Heterodontus francisci. The sequence continues at coordinate 86,304,203 of NC_090376.1, read as the reverse complement.
ACCAATTCGAAGGTCTCTTTCTCTGTCTGAGAATATCGCCTCTCCACATCCGTCAAAGACCGGCTTGCGTAAGCAATGATTCTTGGTCTTCTAGTATGTGTTTGCACTAGGACTGCTCCTAGCCCCACTGGACTGGTGTCTGCAATGACCTTTGCTGGTGCTTGGGATCGCAATATTTTAGAGTGTGAGCACTCATCAAACTTTCCTTCATTGCTCAGAAAGCATCCTTCTGCTCTTGGCCTAACACAAATCGTTCATTCTTCCTCGTTAACTTCCTCAATGGATCAGCTAGTGTCGCAAAGCCTGGTATGAATTTTGCACAATAGTTTACTCGACCAAGAAAACTCCTCACTCACTGACATTTGTGGTTTTCTTGCCTCTGGCACTGCCTTAACTACTTTAAGGATCTTGTGCTGGCAAATCTCAGTTGTTATGTTTATGCCAAATAACAGCCTTTTGTATTGGTATAGTCCACAGTGTGTGACAAACATTGTCACTTTTTTAAGAATCTGGCTGCAACTCTAGCTGGTGATACCTCCAATTTAAGTCCAACTTGGAAAACACCCTACCTATCGACATCTCCTGGAGTATCTCATCTACAGTTGGTATAGGATGACATTCTCTGCCTCATTCACCTGTCTTGTGTTGATGCACAATCTTATGTGTCCATTTGGCTTGGTCACTACCACTACTGGACTCACCCAAGATGTTTGGCCTTCTACTGGTTCAACAATTCAACAAATTGATGAGCTCTTGGATCTTATATTCAACCTTGTTCCTCAATCCAAAAGATGTTCCTCAATCCAGGCTGAGCTACTGGCTTGATGTTGTCATCAATAGTCAGCTTCAATTGATGGTCATGAAGATTTCATATTCCTTGGAAAACAGATTTGAACTCTTTCAGTTCAGCTTATGACTTCACCAGTTCACCTTCAATCCAATATGCAACACCCCTAAGGCTTGAGCTGTCTCTCTGCCCATGATTGGATCCCCCTTTTCTTCCATGACCACAAACTCCGCATCTACATTTTGATCACCTACTTGCACTACAGTCTTGAGAAATCCCACAGTTTGAAGTGGTATCTTGGATGTATATGGGTCTTGACACATTTCTGGGATTGCGCACAATTCTCTTCTTCATTTCTTCTCAGAATGTCCTATCAATCACATTGCTGCCACTTCCAGAATCCACAATGATGTCCACCAATCAGCACTAGAATCTTTCCATGTTTCCCATCATTGACTGCAAACATGTATCCCTCATCACTTTCACCATAATTCTTGTCATCGTCCTCTACTTGGCAAACATTTCTGCCTTGTTCATTCCTCTGTCCTCAGTTTTCCTTTCCAGACTTTCCTCTCTTCTCAGATTTGCTTCTGTACTTCCTACCAAAGTGATCCTTTCCCCCACAATTTCTGCAGGTCTTGCCTTTAGCAGGGTGCTAGAATCCTTCCCAAAATGTCCCAAATTTCCACATTTGAAGCACTCTTCCTCAATCGTACTTGGGCTATTCCTACCTTGCCCTCTGGAGGATCTAAGCATGTTCACCTGGCTTGAGTTTGATCCAGGGCACCCTGAAGCTAAAGCGTCTGCATCCAACATCATCAACTGGAATTGAGCTTCCATAGCTTCAAGCGAAGCCGCTACCCTCAATATTTCTGACAAGGTTTTTACGGTTAGGTGGGAAATGGTGTGGGTGGCTTCCGCTTTTCACCTCTCAACTGACCACAGATTGTGTTTTTAAAAAAATAGTGATTTAGTCCCTGAGTGTTTTAAAGTTCAAATACATGGAAAAAAGGCAGGTCTTTCTTGCAGCTTAAAAAAAGATAAATATTTTTACCCAATAATCAAAAAATATTCACGACTTCACTCACTCACACATTCACACACATATGCATACCCAAGAAAATGTGGAGAGTAGATTGGTAGCATTAAATTGGAGTCCAATTGTTGGAAACAAGTTTGTTGTTTTAAAAACCTTTAGAAGTTTTTCAGGAGGAAATCTTTCATTGTCTTGAAAAAGATGAAGTGTCACAGGCTCCTTGTGGTTAAGCCTCAATCCAAAGTCAGTGGTGCAAATCCTGATTCACTTTCACAGATGGGGAGTTCCAAAGTCACCTTGCGATTTCTCTGTTACAGTAGTTAAAAGATGTTATCAGCAGGGCGCCTGCTTAGCTGGAACTGTCTCACAGCTGTTCTGGCTAGAAAAGGCTTTCTCTGACTGTTCTGCCCCTTTCTCTCTAGAGAGATACCTTTTAAGGTAGAAACTTGTCAGGTTGGGGTGTCGGTCAGGTGACTAAGGGCTCTCTCCCATGGTGTGATTCATACAATGGTTGGAATTTTAAGCTCCTTCAAGGGAGCGGACTGGGAGACGGGGTTGAGGGGGGGGGACGTAAAATCAATTGGGAGGTGGAGGGGTGCTGTTCCTGTCGCCTATCTACCCCCACTGCCATTTTACCAGCAGTGGGGGCGATGCAAATGGCCCGCCCTCCCCAAGACAATTAAGGCCCTTAAGTGGCCAATTAAAAGCCAATTAAGAGCCTCCTCCTGCCGCCGCTGGTATTTTACCAGAGGTGGATGGCTATTTCGCCACCTGGGAGGCCGCCCAGATAAAACTGGCAGTCCCCTTGCAGACTGGGGGGCTCTTCTGATCGGGCCCCTTCATCCCCATGGAGGGCCTCCTTAGCGACACAGCAACATCTTTGCGCGCCCTCTCGTTTGACAACCCACCCACCTCACTGGGGTGCAGCCAACTGTCCTCAGCGAGGCCTGAAACCCAATTCGTCTTTTTGGGGCTGGAATTCATGCTTCTCCTTTCACTGGGTGCAGTACCAGCAGTTTCCACTACTCTCGGTGGCGCTGCTGGGACTGAGGAACTGCTGGCCCTCTGATTGGCTAGCAGCACTTGGAGGTGGAACCTCCTGCTTTAGAGGGGCAGAAGTACCGCCTAAGGCCAATTAAGGGCCTGGGCCATGTAAAATTGGTATCCAGGCTTGGCAAAGGTGGGCTCTCCCCTGACATTTTAGCTAGTGGGCGGGGCTTCTGCCATAATGTAAAATTCCAGCCAATGTACCAGGATATGGGAACCATTGTTACATGATGGATTCTGAATGTAGTCTATTCTGCTGAAGGTATGCTTCACACCTATTGTCTTAGTCTTGGCTGTAGAGTCAATCTGTCTGTAAAAGTCTTTGTTAGCTCAATTCCCCGCAGGTAGGAGTTGTTTGCATGGAATGGGCTGTTTTCCATTTCAATGTGTTTTTCCCAAAGCTAATTCAGATGTTGATAATGGGTTTCATTTTCAACAGACAAACCTGCTTATTTACAGTACAGGAGGGTCACCTGACCTCGACTCCATCTTGCCTGTAGCACAAATGTGACCTTTTTTTGTAGTTCAGTTAAACAGTTGACTTTTATTTGATAATTCCTCAGTTTATTTCCTATTTCATCACTGTTCCTTCCGTGACAGTGACAAGGTTAACACATCTTTTTCAAGCAACTTGTGCTTCAAGTAGTTCGACTGGCAACTTTTTATGACTTGATCCCTGAGCTGATTATCCAAATCATTTCCATAATTACATCGCTTAGAGGCTTGGTGCAATATGGTGACAAATTTCACAACACTTTCCCCATCTGTCTGCTTCATCTGCCGAAAAACATGTTGCTGAAATCTTGCAGTCATTTTCACCACATAATGATTGTTTAATGCATCCATGGTCATTAAGTATTTTGAATGTCTCTCTCACTGATACCCAAGCATTGTAAAGCAACAAAGCCCTCTGTTGCACTCACTTCATCAATGTCACCCCATCGAGAAACAGGCCCCTGCTGTCCGCGTAAGCCTCAAACTCTTCCAGTCATGTGGCCCATCATGCACTCACTACACTGGTTTCACCATTGGGATTCAATGGATTTCTACCTCTAATCCCAGCAGACTCCAATCCATTAAAAGCTATATTTTACTGCAATGGTTCCGTAACCTAATCCAATATTTTATTCCTCATCGTTACTGTTGGATCCTCCAGCAATGACTCTTGGCAAGACTGAGCTTTAACTTTGCTTCACAGACTTTATTCAGTCATCTTAACTCTGCAGATACAGTCCTTTAATGTGTGCCATCTGACCTTTTGAACCCCTAGGTCAGTTGACCTCCTAACTAGCAGAGCATGTACCGTATTGTATTTAATAGTTTAGTTTAGTTTTTAGTTTAGTTTAGAGATACAGCACTGAAACAGGCCCTTTGGCCCACCGAGTCTGTGCCGACCATCAACCACCCATTTTTTATACTAATCCTACACTAATCCCATATTCCTACCACATCCCCACCTGTCCCTATATTTCCCTACGACCTACCTATACTAGGGGCAATTTATAATGGCCAATTAACCTATCAACCTGCAAGTCTTTGGCATGTGGGAGGAAACCGGAGCACCCGGAGGAAACCCACGCAGACACAGGGAGAACCCAGAATTGAACCAGGGTCGCTGGAGCTGTGAGGCTGCCGTGCTAACCACTGCGCCGCTGTGCCGCCCTGTGCGAGTACCGTTTTGTATCAAGTATGCCAGTCCACATAACACTCAGTTATCATCAGGACAGTACAGTCGACTGGATTGGGTGTGCGTATGCTGTGTCCAGTACTTGTGTCGATACTAGGTGGTCCTTTATCCACATTAGACTTTTCCATAGCAGTCTGAAAGTGTAAACAAGTATAGAAAAGCACTCAAGACATGTAGAATTGCAGCAACAGCCAGAAGAAGTAATCCAGCAATTAACCTGCGAGTCGGTGATGATCAGTTTAAAAAGCACAGGAGTTGAGGTGGTTCTTCATGCCATTGAATGCATGCTCAGCTGTACTAGTGCAAGAGAGAGTGGGCTCCAAAATGGCAGCATTGGCATCAAATCAGCATTACACACTAATTGACGTCATGATCTGCCTGTTCTGCATTCTGCCAATGTTCGTTAGATGTACCTGTGCAAAACTCTTCACATTATAGAGTCCAGTGCACTTCCTGTCTGAAGTGTATGCATGCATGTTGCGGACGCCATTTTGGTAGTTTGACCTTTGTAGCACCCAAAAAAAGGTACAACAGAGCCCAATTCCTCCCCTCGCACCATTTCTGAGATGAATCAATATTCCCTCCAATTGAACATTGGAAAGATCAAATACATTGTTTTTGACTTCTGTCATAAAATTCACTCTCTTACTGCAGACCCATCTCCTTTCTGGTCACTTGCTCAGGCTAAATCAGACTATGTAAAACATTAGCATGCTCTTTAACCTACAGCTGAGTTTCAAACACCACATCCTATCCATTACCAAGATTATTTACTTCCACCTCCACTCCTATTTTAACGTCCCTTCTAATAGAAATCTCATCTTTTTTTTTGTCACCTCCAGAATCATTTCCCCCAATGTTCTCCTTGCCAGCCTTCAATCCACTACTGTTGGTGAAGTCTTTGGGCTAAAAATTTGATTGCCCCCAAAAATGGGACCAGGGATTGCGATTAACCCATGCTGATTTACAGTGGTGTGCAGCTGAGCAGCTGCACATCTCAACAGGGGCCAAGCTCGTGCAAGGTTAGTGCCACTTAAAGCTAGCCCGCACCACTTAAAGGTGAGGTGCATTCTGGCTGTAGCAGGTGGTGGAAGTCAGGATTAGTTTATGAGTAGAAGGAGTGGAAATGGTTTAACATGCCAGAGAGTTGTGCCCCAAGGTTCTCTGATGCAGCACTGGAGGCATTGGTGTCGGAAGTGCACAGGAGGAGAGAGGTCCTCTTCCCTCAGGGGACCAAGAGGCCCTCAAGACAGACACTACAAAGGCAGTGGGAGCAGATAGCTGTCACAGTCAATGCCAGCAGTCCAGCTCCTCAGGGTCACAAAAAGTTTAATGCCCTCACATGAGTCGCTAAGGTCAGTGAATGTATCTTCACATGTCATATCCTTACAAATGAACCACTCGCCTCACACACTGCTCCATTCACCACTGCAAACTCACAATAACATCTGACAGCTTGCACACACTGCCAGCTATTCAACTATAGCAGGCACATCACCCAAATCTGTTGTCACACTTCCCTCTCTGCTGCAGGAGAAGGTGGCCCAAAATCAGAGGCAGCAGCTCTTAACAGGTGAGGGACAGGTATGACTGCATATCTACACCCCCATGGAGGAGACAGTGCTGGTAATCATTGGTCCAACCACAACTGAGGCTGTGGCCAGCAGAGAGGTTGAAGCCATAGAGGATAATGGTATGTTTGTGCCTAATCCACCTTCTCATATCCCACTTCCCCCTCATCCCGTAAACTCTTGTGATTTACAAGCTGCAGACTGTCTAAGCATGCACCCTCTTGCTTTCCACTCCTCCCTCAACCCAGCCCTACCCTTGTGCACTTATGCTTTCAGATACCCAAGAGCTGCCACCTGGTCAAGAAATGCTGAGGGAGCCTGAAGTGCAGGAGGAACAAAAGATTGAAGAAGAAGAAAAACAATCACTCAATCTTAGATGCAGTCACCAGCTCAGATACTGACACTGCACAAATCCTAGAGCATGGTTGGCCAGTTGAAGGTTTCCATCCAGCCCGCCATACTCTGTGGCTGACAGTGGGCTGACCATGGCTCAGCTTTGATTTATGGCTCTCCTGTACATGTACATCAGGTGGAGGGGGTAGGCGGGACCTGTGTTTGACGGACAGCAGATGCCTATTTGTGATTAATCACTGTCTGTGACTGATAGTGTGCTGCCTGGTGGGGTGAGTGCTGATTGGTTGTTTGCGGCGCAGGTATGCTGGGATCTGCCACCTCTGCTGTTTTCGCATGGTTTAGGGAGTGAGCAGGAACGGCTGCTGCGAGGGAGAGGGAGAGAGAAGCCGAGGGGACAGCAGGAAGAGGGCTAGTACACAGCCACAGGCACGGGACACAGTGGCACTGAGGGAGCACAGAGAGAGAGAAAGTCAGGCATTCTACACAATCACGAAGAGTTAAAATTCCTTTTTAATAGAGGTAAGGTGGCGGAGAGGATCTGTGCTTATTAGGAACCTGTCAGACCTTCATTTCCAGTGGTTTCATTGGGCGTTTCAATGGCGAAAATGATGGCCACCAGGGTCGATGTTGATTTTAGGGAAGCTGATTAGTGATGCGCCCTGACCACTCTGCTTCCTCCCTCTCCCGCCATCACCAAACCACATAACCCCGTCCTGTGCTAAAGAGACTGCGATTTTGAAGACCCTGGTCTCATTTGATTTTGCCAGGCGAGCTTTGAACACTAGACAGGAGTCCTGGTGCAGTTCGGTGCTCAGCAACCTCAGGAACGTTGAGTTTGCCGGGACACCAGCAGAGACCTCGGGGTGGGGGGGTGTTCGGGGATGCGGCGGTCGACAGCTGCTCACAATGTATTTGTGGAGCCAGGGGGAGAATGCCTGCTCCTACAAAACAATCACCAACTCTGGTGGAGGAAAAGACACCATCAAATAATCGGACCCCCCGTTCCCTCCATGGGTCCTGATAAATGCTGCAACAGTTCTGGTGACCACTTCGTGCCAGCAGTTAGCCTCACCATGTGTCTGTCAGAAAACTGCACTCCTCTTCATGAATTTAATGCAGCTGTAAACCAGCACCAGTCTGGGAAGGAGAGAGAGAGATGGGGGGAGGTGGGGAGAGAGATGGGGAGGGAGAGAGAGATAGAGGGAGAGAGATGGGAGAGAGTGGGGAGAGAGAATAGGGAGAGACCATACAAGCACAGACTGCTGCCATCATTACTGCGGATAGTAGAATTCAAAGGGGCTTTCAGGGTCTCACAGCAGTCCTGCAATTTGTGCTCCGGCAGATTATTAGGATTGCTGAGGCACTGCCCCAGGAGAGTGGCCGTAGCTCCTTGGAGCACAAATCTGTTGCCTATCTTCTTGCTGGATGACCCCCATCAATCAGGACACATATTCCAGTGAGTATTGCAGAGCTTCTCCAGAGCAGTCAAGGCAGCAGAACAGTTGGCTTCAGCACCCCAATGGTTGGCTCTATGATGTTTCATGTAGCAGCATGACTCTTATTGTACGTATGCTGCCGTGAGTCGGGTTGCAGAGTGAAGTCATGAGCCAGGTGTTAAGCAGCAGCCACCCTTCCATTTGATATGATAGTTGAAAGACTGAGGTGTCATGCAGACCCCACCTGCCAAGAATGAGGCATATTATTTTTGTCATATGAACATTGATTTTAAACTGTTGCTGGAGTGAAGAAAGGACTTGATGGAAAAATCAGCAGACACTTGGCTGGAAAAAACATTTTCAGACTAACAGACAGTGATTGGAGAGAGAAAGGACTATTCCCTGGTCCACTTAACCCAAAATGGACTGTGATCACCAGACATTGGAGGTGAGGAAGCTCACATTCCAGGATGACTGCTAAGATGGCAGAATCCACAAACAGAAGTGGTCAAACCAGCTAGTCACATGACTGACCTGCTGGGAAACCTGGAGTTGTTTGAATTGTGCCACAGAGAAAGAGGCAGAAGGTTTTTTGGACTGGAAGCTGGAACAAGGAAGCCTTTCTCTCTCTCTCTCACTTTCTCCCAAGTTCTGGACCCACGGAAGACACGTAAACCTCAAAAGAGAAAAGACTCCTACATCGGAACAAGTTGAAGTGTGCACTGGGCTCCAACAAAATGCAAGTCTGACCTGTAACCAAAGACTTCACAGCAAACTCAAAGGACAGTAAAATAGAAACCATATATTGCCTCAAACTTTTCCCTTTTATTACTTCTACTTTTTTTGTCTCTATCTGTGTGTGTGTTTATCCCGTATGCGTGCTAGCGTGGTCGCGTCGCATGTTCGTAGTTGGTAACCAGATTAGAGTTTAAGATTAATAAATTTCTACCTTTCTTGTTTAAAATCTAAGAAAACCTGTCTGAATTGATTTCTTTGCCTTACAATTGGAAAGCGGTGAACAAGGATTCACAAAGGGAGAGTTAAAAACATGGTGTTTCTAAAATTAAACCCTGTTACAGTTGAACCAGGTAAAGGCTGAGAGGGAACCCTAGGCCCCTTCTCACCTGGCCGTAACAGAGGGAACAACAGAATAAAAGCATCATGACTGCTGCCAGCACAGGGGGCATTCACAAGCCTGATATGCTGAGCGTGGTCACACATGAACTGCACGTTCAGTGAGTTGCAATCTTTGGAGCTGCATTACTTTAAGCATTGAGATATGGTGCCTACAATGCCATGTGTCTGCAGTTGATGGCAACTTGCATCATAGGGAAGCCTACTAGCGTGGCAAAGCCATATGTATACTCTGTCTGCTTCTCTCCGTCACCTGCCTTATGCAGCAGTGGATGACAAACTGGGAGATGGTACAGATATCACCTGCTCCAGCCTGGAAGGATCCTGTTCAGGACAAAGGTTATCTTCATTCCCACTATCAGTGCCATTCATGTGCTGCTGTGAGATTGCACGTCTGTAAGCATCTCCTTCGTAAAACAGAGACATTGCACACAATGCTCCTAGCTTAGATTGAGATAACAGAGATGGTCCCGGATATGGCTTCCCACTGAGAGCCTTCCTCCAATTCTCTGTGAGCAGCTTGTTCTCTTCTGTGCTGCTTCTACTCCATCTCCCTCCCCTGTTGCAGGCAAACGGGAATGGTAACTATAGCACTAATAACTGTGAGCAAGTGGTCCGATCTGAACCCTTGAAGTCAAAACCAAGGCATTCTCTAGATGCAGCAACACGCCCTGTCAACTTCATCAACATTAAACAAGTCTACAAATCACCAAGCACTTCTACATACTCAGAGAGGGCCAGTAGAAATTAATCAGCAGCTAACATGAAAATGGTTGATGATCCCCTTAAATAGCATTGTGGGGGGTGGGGGCGGTGCCCTTCATTCTGTTGAATGCATGTTCAGCTGTGCGTGTTTAACAGAGAGTGTTAGCTGGAGTTGTGGAGCCTAAAATAGCAGCACAGGCAAAAAAAACAATTTAACAGTCAGACAGAGAGCATGAGCCTGTTGGAAAACAGTGCTGGAGACCAACAGGTAATAGCAGCAGTGGGCAGTCAGAGAGAGTTCTGTGAGAATACACAACCAAAAGAATCAAGGAGAGACATCACAGGGCAGCAAGTAGGTGATTGGTTGTTCGGAAAGACCCAAGATGAAGAGCATGTAGCTGAATGAGTTCGGGGACAAAGCAGAATGAGTGTGTGTGTCAGAGAGCAAGGTAAGAAAAAAGCTAAAAGTATCATCAGCATGAGCACAGTAAGTATAACAGTAAGCCAATTAATAATGAGTATTAGCACAGAGCATGAATAGATGCATTAATTTGAATTGATAGTTTAAACAAGGTACTAACTAGATTCTAAAAGAGTGAATAGAGGCTTTCTAGATCATGAATGGGCAACTGAGACCTGTTGTTTGCAATTCCTGCACCATGTGGGAACTTCAGGACACTTCATGTGTCTTAGGGTATGACATGTGTAGAAGTGTCTACAGCTGCTTGAGTTCGAGCTCAGGATTTCTGAGCTTGAGGGGCAGCTGGAGTCACTGAGGAGCATCAGGGAGAATGAGAGTTTACTGGATCGTATGGTCCAGGAGGTGATCACACCACAGGCAGTAAGAGTACAGGAAAGTAGCAGGATGGTTATCCAGAACAGTTGGAAGAGGCAGGAAGTGTAGGAATCTTCGGGGTGTGTGCCGCTCACGAACCAGTACTCAGCATTGGAGACTGCTGGGAGTGATGATACCTTGAAGGAGTGCAGTCCAGACCACGACTGGAATTTAATGATGCAGAAGTGGACGGCAATGGAGGTGAGGGGGTGGGGGGGGGTGGGTTTGCTGTAAAATTGTGTGGGGATGGCATCGGCACGGCCCCCCAACATCATCTTGCCATGGCCGAATTTCATGATGGCGAATGGGAGGATGAATAAGGATGCTGCTCGCATTTTAAAAATGAGCAATTGAGAGGCACTTAAGTTTGTTAAAGAGGCAATTGACCACAATTTAATGGGCCTGTTTGGATTTAACAGTAAATGCATAGGGGGACACAGGGCGTTGGAGCCTTGGCAGTCTTTAAAGGGTGGCAACGAAGCGGCAGCTGCTGCCATTGCTGCACATGGCAACCATGCAGTAAGGCTTTTCTTGTTATTCAGTGGAAAAGAATTGGGCAGCCATTGATTTGGGGTTCTGGCCCCTGTGATGAGATTGTGCTTGTGGTAGGGGGCTCACTAGAGAGGGGCCAGAGAAGTGGGAGGTTGGAGCAGCTATTGGCAGGGTGTGCAAGTCAGAGTGGCAGGGTGCCCAAGTGCCATGAACATCATGCATTCTGGTGGAAGGTTCTCCAGTGAGGAAGAGAACCTCAGAGGAGGGGAGGTTAGGCTCAGCAGGGACCTCCTGGCCAACTGCAGGGGCAGCCTCCTGATGGGCAAGTGGCAGAAGGCCACAGAGCAAGACCAAGCTCAGAGACAAAGATACCCTGCAGCAAGGGTATACAGACAGAGGAGGAGCTACCTCCATATATTGGAGAGGTAGTGTCACCATAGACAGCGCTTCTCACGAGAGGCTGTGACCACTCTATGTGCCATGATGGTGGAGGAGGTGATCTCTGATGCAGTGATGGCCATCAGCCATCAAGGTCACTGTGGCCCTGAATTTCTATGCAACAGGTTCATTCCAGGGCCCCACTGGAGAAGTGTGGCATCTCTCAATCAGCCGCACATCACTGCAGCGAAGCGGTGACTGATTCCCTCTTCAGGAGAGCCAGCCAATACATTCATTACCGAACAGATGTGGACAGGTTCAGAGAGCTAGAGGATTCATTGTCATGGCAGGGCACCCCTGTGTGCAAGGTGTGATAGACTGCATGCATGTGGCCAACAAGGCTCCTGCAGGCCAGCCAGTGGCTTTCATTAACTGGAAGGGATTTCATTCCCGCAATGTGCAACTCATCTGCGATCACCATTACGGATCCTGCAGGTGTGTGCAAGGTACCCTGGGAGCATCTTACATTCTCCAGCACTCCCAGGTGCCACTGCTTTTCTGTTCAAGATGAGATTCAGGTACCTGGGTTGTTTCAGTGGGGCCTTTCAATAGGCCCCAGCAAGGGTCTGCCGGATAGTGGTGGTCTGCTGTGCTTTACACAACCTGGTGCTGCAGAGTGGGAAGGCCTCAGCTGATGAGGACTTACTGGAGTGCGAGGAGTCCTCAGATCAGGAGATGATGAAAAGTCACAGACCTGAAATATTAACTCTGTTTCTATTTCCACAGATGCTGCCTGACCTGCTGTGTATTTCCAGCAGTTTCTGTTTTATTATAGGAAGATGAGAGATCTGATGACCAGCTGCAGCAGCTGAAAGACATGAGGGGCCGCGTGGAGGGCGTAATGACATAGGTGCAAGGGAGGCTCAGGAATCTCTTATACTCACTCATTTTTATTTATTTATTTAGAGATACAGCACTGAAAAAGTGCTTTGGCCCACCGAGTCTGTGCCGACCAACAACCACCCATTTATACTAACCCTGCAGTAATCCCATATTCCCTACCACCTACCTACACTAAGGGCAATTTATAATGGCCAATTTACCTATCACCTGCAAGTCTTTGGCTGTGGGAGGAAACCAGAGCACACGGCGAAAACCCACGCGGTCACAGGGAGAACTTGCAAACTCCGCACAGGCAGTACCCAGAATCGAACCCGGGTCCCTGGAGCTGTGAGGCTGCAGTGCTAACCACTGCGCCACTGTGCCGCCTGACTCCTATCACTGCAGTCAACAATTCGAATAAAGAGCCACATTTGACCCACACTAATGCCACTTACCTCTGCTCTTAGTCCAGAGCCCCTTGGCCACGAGTAATTGGTGCTTCAACAATGAGCAAAGGATGAACACAAGCCCTGGTTGCTCCCACCCAGCACTTGGGTCGACCCATGGCAATCTTACACTGACGGACGGTCACGAATAATGGATGGAAACGTACATAAGCCAAATCCAGCATTTATTACAAAAATCATCTGACACAAGCAGAAAGTCTCTAACTGCCCATTCATCCGTGGGGCCCAAGTGCATCTAGTGCTTTTTCTTAATTATTTTACGAGTGCTCCTACACAGTGCTCCCCTTTCCCTGCCAGTTGTGGTGGAGGCAGGCTGCTGACCTTGTTGCCCCATGGCCTAGGATGACCTTGGTAGCCGTTCTCTGGCTTTCTGAGGCTTGCCAGGCCCAGGCATGCTGAGGAGCTGCTGCACAGGTGCAGGAGCCCCCTCTGTCATTCTGGCAACCTGAGGCACTAGTGTCACTGGCAGAGGGTCTGAGGAGCTGATTTCCAATTCAGGAGCGCACTGACAGGAGCCCCCAGAAACAGAAGACATCTGCTCATCCTCCCTTGAAAGGCATACTTGTACCTCCCTGCTGACCTGAGAAGGGTGAGGATATGGTGGAGACTCCAGGTGCCTCATTCCTCTCTCTCGCCATGCCACTGCTGGATAGAGCTCATGGACAAGGTGATAGCATGCAGGTCTGTGCGCATCTCCAGCATCCACTGACTGGTCTGCTGGATGTGGCTCTCCATCAGAGTCACCAGTCTCTCAACGGAGGAGGTTACGTGCTCAGATTAAAGGGAGATCGCAGCACTCATGGCCTGAATGGAGTCTTGCATTGTCCGAGCCAAGGAAATCTCTACCAGATCTTCACACAGCTCGCTCTGGACTTCCAGCATCTGCCACCTCACGAATGACTCCAGAGGCATGCCATCAGCCTATGGCTCAGCATGGACCTGGCCTCCCACACTCCTCCGAGTATCAGTAGCCTCGGCTGTCACAACCTCCGACAACTGGTCAGGGGTGTGTGTGATGCTCTCACCAGGTTGTGACCCCCGATTCTACTCATGAATGTATATCCACCAAGGTGCAAGTATCTGTGTTGGTGGAGGGTGCAGGGGAATGATATGACGCTGCACCCTCTAAGGTGCCCTCAGAGGTGGATGACTGTCCCCCAGAGGACAGCAGCTCTCTGTTCTTGTGGTTGACCTGCGAGAGAGAACAGAATGATCAGCACTCCTCCCCTTCCACAGGAGCCCACAGAGTCACCTGCATCTCACATTGTTATCTGTACGTTGGAGGACACATGAACAGCATCCCTCATGCCCGCCGGAGGCTTAGCTCAAGCCCACTGATAAGGCAACTCATTCTCCTGCGAATGCACTCTGGCCTCACCATCAGTGATGGAGCGGCTGTCCTGATAACTTGCCAGCTCTAGAACCATCTACTCCATGGGCATCAAGATGGTGAGCACTAGGAGTCTGCCATGCATCCAGGCCCTCTCCTTTACATTCTGGACGGTCTTCTCCGGCAGGAACACAGAAGAAGAATTTTAGTTGCTGCACTTGAACAAACACAATGCCTAATCGCCTTGTATGCTTGCAGCTGTGTCAGGGGCCAATGGCATGCATGTGCCTTTAGATCTCTCTAGAGTCACCCCGTGAGGGTCAGCAGTGTGAGGCTCACTCCCCTAGACAGAGCTGCATTCATTCCTTATGAAGGAGATGCCACACCCTCCACCCATGGCCACTGGCATGGTTGGCTCTCCATCCCCACCATCCACGTCCGCACAATTATCCACTGCTGCCTTCCAAAGGAAAGCAAGTTGGGTACTCATCCTTGCAGAATGGAGAAGGTCATTGCAGCACAGCAGCCAGGTTCTCCAGATGACCCCATGGCCGCTGACCTCATCTGTGACCTCTGTCTGGGTTTGCTTGGCTAGGCAGGGAGGTCTTCTCCTTCTGTCCCTGGGGAAGAGGACCTCCCACCTTTCCAAGTAGCCTGAGGAGAACACGCAGGGAATTGTCACTGAACCGTGGGGCCACCCGGATCTGGCTTCTGCCATGCCTACAAGCGTGTTTCTCCTGTGTGTTTCTTTGGAGGATGCTGGAGGGGTCGCTGGCAGCTGGATGCTGGCAGGCCTGCGTCCTTGAAAAATGTTTTCAGGGGTGAGAGCTGCAGCAACGGACGTGTGCATCAGGGCTCCGGTGCTGGTGGCCTTTCAAGCATGGTGCCAGCACTTCCTTCCGCATCAGGTGACAGTGCAGCCACAGCCTGAAAGCCGACCTCCAGCTGCTGAGTGGCCAGGCGCCCTGCCTGCTTGCTGTTAATTGGCCAGCCGGCGTGAGATTGCCACCCACTTCCACTCTTGCCTTCCCTTTCCCGCCGGATCCTGTGAAATTATGGCCCATGAGCTAGGAGATTCCACTCAGGGGGACAGACATTTCTGCAACCATCATTGTGAGTCCTGCATGATGTGTTGCCTCCTGTGGGCGAAGGGAGTGAACCAGAGGTTGTGGTACACGTCGATATCAATGACATAGAGAATGTAGGTATTGAGGTCCAATGGTCAGATTTTCAGGAGCTAGAGAGAAAGTTAAAAAGTGTAGGACCTCGAAGGTAGTAAACTCTGGATTACTCCCAGTGCTGCGCACTAGTGAGAGTAGAAATAGGAAGATGGTGGGGGTGGAGAGGGAATCAATGCGTGGCTTGAGACAAGGTGCAGGACGGAGGGGTTCAGATTCTTGGGCCATTAGGAGCAGTTCAGGGGCAAAGGCAACTATTCAAAAACAACGGGTTGCACCTCAACAGGACCGGGGCCAATGTCCTTGCGGGGAGATTCAGTAGTGTGGTTGAGAAGGGTTTAAATTAAATTGGCAGGTAGATGAGCACCAGCATATAGAAATAGAAAAGAGGAATAAGATGCATAAAGTGAGAGTACTGGATAGTACTGGAGAAAGAAGTAGTACCATATTAGACAGGAGCAGACTAAGAAGGATTATGAGGAATACAGAGACAGGTTTAAAATGCATATATGTAAATGCACAAATGTGGTAAATAAAGTTGGTGAGCAACAAGCAGAAATAGCCATCTGGGAATATGGTATAGCAATAACAGAAACATGGCTTAAAATGGCACTTAATATTAAAGCTTAAAAATATTTTCTTGGCAGGGGTTAAGTCCTAACATCGGGACCATATGTGGTTCCTGAACCCGGGTGGGCAGCCAGCTGGACTGTGATGGCAATTGTCCCAGTGGTGGCCTCTCAATTGGCCACAGATCTGCCAATTAAGGACAGCAGGCGGGTGCTTCATCTTGCCAGTCCAATTGGAAGACTGGCAGCTGTGTAGTCTTGGCAGCGTCACTGAGATGCGAAGGCACCACTCCCCCCATCCAACAACCCTGGGAAGTCACTCGGAGGTAGCCTTCATGCAGCTGGTGGCCTCCACACATGGAAGGGGGCCGCTCCGCTGCTGGCAAAATGCGTGGAGGACATTTGCATACTAAGAGTACAGTGCTTGGAGATACAAAAGAATTCAATTGACAGAGATTGGGCTGGGTAATGGTGATCCACATCTTGTCTGGGTAAGAGACAGCACTACACCACCACCTCCCCAACAAGCACTCCATCCCCTCCCCCCACCCCCGCCCCCTGCCAACTGAGAGCTTTGAAATCCACAAACACAGAAGTTTGTTTAAACAGTGAGTCACATGACTAAGCTGCTGGCCATCTTGGAGTTTTGAATTGTGCTCATAGGACAGTTTGAAGTCAGACTGAAGATTGCAACTGAACCTGCAACAAGAGAGCCTCTCTCCTGAAATTTAAAAAAAGTGCTGGAAATACTCAGCAGGTCTGACAGCAGCTGTGGAGAGAGAAGCAAAGCTAACGTTTCAGATCAGTGACCTTTCATCAGAACTGGCAAAGATTAGAAATGTCATAAGTTTTAAGCAAATAAAACGGGGGTGGGGCAAAAGAGAACAAAAGGGAAGGTGTTGATAGGACAGAGGGTCACAGAGAATAACTGACAAGGAGGTAATGGGGCAGGGTCAAAGGCAAAGAGTGTGTTAATGGTATAGTGAAAGACAAAGTGTTGGTGCAGAGAGGGTGTTAAATGACAGAATAACGGACAGCCCAAGCCAAAAGCACAAACATTAAAAAAAAAGTGGGCAGGCATATGGTAAAAAAAATTGAATGATGAAACAAACTGAAATAAAATAAAAATAAAAAATACAAAAAATAAATAAAACTAAAAATATAAAGGGGGCCCGTCATGCTCTGAAATTATTGAACTCAGTGTTCAGTCTGGTAGGCTGTAGCATGCGTAAATGGTAGATGAGATGCTGTTCCTCAAGCTTGCGTTGATGTTCACTGGAACACTGCAACAAGCCCAGGGCAGAGATGTGGACATGAGAGCAGGGGGATGTCCTGAAATGGCAAGCAACAGGAAGCTCGGGGTCATGTTTTCTGCCCTCTCTCCTGGCTGTCTCTCTCTCACTTTCTCACAAACCTCCGGACCCATTGAAGTCGCTTAAACCTCAAGAGAGAAAAGACTCCTACATCGAAACAAGTTGAAGCGTGCACTGGGCCCCAACGAACAGCAAGACTTACCGGCAACCGAAGAC
Organism: Heterodontus francisci; assembly: GCF_036365525.1. NCBI lineage: Eukaryota > Metazoa > Chordata > Chondrichthyes > Heterodontiformes > Heterodontidae > Heterodontus > Heterodontus francisci. The sequence goes on along the minus strand of NC_090376.1, from coordinate 86,286,786 downwards.
ACCACATTGAACTCAAAGGACTGTAATTACAACCCTGCTAATGCCTCTAACTTTTTCCCTTTATTCTTTCTATTTCTGTCTCTATTTGCATGTGTGTTTATCGTGTAAGCATGCTAGCGTGGTCGCATCGCTTATTTGGAGGCATTCACCGAATTAGGGTTTAAGATTAAAAAACTTCCATCTTTCTTGTTTAAATCTAAGAAAACCTGTCCGATTTGATTTCTTTGCCTTGCAATTGGAAAGCAGTGAACAAGGATTGACTGAGGGGGAGCTAAAAACACAGTGTTTTAAAATTAAACCCTGTTATGGTTAGACCAGGCAAAGGCTGAGAGGGAATCCCTAGACCCCAATCTCATCTGATCGTAACATAAAATTAATGCACAAAAAATAAAGCAGACAAGACTTTTCTTTAGCATTTCTCCAAAGAATGGCTTGTCTGATGAAACAGAACCCTCTTGAGTCCTGCAGTAATTAGCCTAGTTTCTGCTTTTAAGGCCAGGAGTGAGGCAAGATGCTGCCGTCTTAGCCAAGTGAAATATTTTCAAAACTGATAGCTTTATATCATCAATATTATCAAAACATAAGGTTTGGCATTTGTTGACATTGTGTGAGTGAACTGCTTTGATGCTCAAAGAGGAAAACTGAGAATGTAAGGGGGGAATTTATGCTCTTCCCGCAGTTTGAAGGTGGGGAGATCATAAAATCGGGGGAGATGGCGGTAGTGGGGTGAGGGGGTTCCTGCCAATTTCCCACCTCCTCTGAAGTTTAGTCCAAGGCGGGAAGGTTTGTGAATGGCCTTCACGCCCTGCCGCCAATTGAAGCCCTTAACTGGGCAATTAATCCCCCAATAAGCACCTCATTCCACCGCCGCTATAATTAAAGGCAAAGTTGCTACTGCAACAACAACAACTTATGTATTTATATAGCGCCTTTAATATGATAAAATGTCCCAAGGCGCTTCACAGGAGCATTATTAAATAAAGTATGACACCAAGCTACAAAAGATGTTCGCTCAGTTGACCAAAAGCTTGGTCAAAGAGGTAGGTTTTAAGGAGTGTCTTAAAGGAGAAAAGTAAGGTGGAGAGGCGGAGAGGTGTAGGGAGGGTATCCCAGAGCTTGGGGCCAAGACAACTGAAGGCGCAGCCACCAATGGTAGAGCAATTAAAATTAGGGATGCACAAGAGGCCAGAATTAGAGGAGCGCAGATATCTTGAAGGGTTGTGGCGCTGGAGGAGAATAGAGATAGGGAGGACGAGGCCATGGTGGGATTGAAAACAAGGATGATAATTTTAAAACTAAGACTTTGTTTGACTGGGAGCCAACGTAGGTCAGTGAGCACAAGGGTGATAGGGGAATGGGACTTAGTGTAAAATAGGGCAACAGAGTTTTGGATGACCTCAAATTCACAGAGAGTAGAATGGGGAGACTAACCAGGAGTGCGTTGGAGTAGTCAAGTTTAACCGTAACGAAGGCATGAATGAGGGTTTCAGCAGTAGATGAGCTGAGACAGGGGCAAAGTTGGGCGATGTTATGGAGGTGGAAATAGGTGCTCTTAGTGATAACATGAATGTGAAGTCAGAAGCTCATCTCAGGGTCAAATGTGACATGAAGGTTGTGAACAGACTGGCTTAATCTCAGACTATTACCAAGAAGAGGGATGGAGTTGGCAACTAGTGAACAACAGTGGAAGATTTGAGAGAGGTGGTGGTGAGGTAGAGCTGAGTGGTGTCAGCATACATGTGAAAACTATTGAAGGATGAAAAAGAATTTATGATTATTCTGGAAATATATACAGGGGTCACTTCACATATGGAGATAAATTGACTGCAGGAAATACTAGCAAATGGTATTCCACATTATTCTTTCAGAATGTCACTCATGGCCATGTGCACTATGATAGAAATCCTTGATGTATTTGTATCTGACTATCCTTAGCTTGGTTATAACTGGTGTACAGAATGCCGGGCCTACTGCAGCCTTGGGTGTAACCTTATTTTTGTAGCAAGAACACCATGATCTCAAAAATGGTTAAGATTAGAACATAAAATTTGGCTCATTTGCATCAGAGGTTGGAACCAGTGCTCAATCCTGTAGCTACTGTGATTGACTAACACAAGGACAACGTGGGAGAACCATGGGGACTCTCCACTATTCAAGTTCAGTGTCATTCCTGCTTATGTAGCATAACTAAGCTGATTATAGAGTTTACCATAAGAATAAGTGCAATTTATATATTTACAAATTGCTACAAAATCCAGGTGTGTGTCTCTCCAATCAGGTTTCCACCCCTCCCACAGTACAGAAATGGCTCTTATCAAAGTCAGAAATTGCATCCTATGTGTTTGCTGCAATTGTTGCTCTGGGTCAATGTTGTTGTTGGAAGAAGAAATCTGTCCAGATTAGTAAATCTCCACCAGCGACTATGCACCCACCAACTACCAGTTAGGAGTGTTAGCAGAAATGTGCATCTGAGCTCTTTCTCATATTAAAGGCCCCAACAATCCATTATTGGATTGATTTTCCCAGCCCCCTTCCACCCAACAAATAAAAAAACAACTTACAAGTAAGGATAGGTCATGGCAAAGAAGAATTCAGTAATCCTTTAACAAAATTAATCTGAATTTTTATTTACAGTTTGATTAACTTCAGGGATTAGGACAAAGAAATTTGAAAAACATAAATTAAAGTGAGTAAATCAAATAATTCAATGATCAATAACTTTCTGAGTTAAATAACTGCTGAGTTAAACATATCAATAGGCATGGCAGGATCAGAGTCGGGCATAATGTGCACAGAAAGCATGATGTAGATCTGCTTGGACTAGTGTACCTTGCAGGGTGAATACATATTTTGGAAGTGTCCGAAGGTTGCACTCCTCAAGTAGAATGTTTCACAGCTTGAAACTGGACATGTTCAAAAACATTCAGAAAGCAGAGTGTTATCTGGAGGAGATGTCCCAGAGGGTGATCACCCCACAGTTAGCTGGGAGTAGAAAAGCTGGTAGGGGAGGCCAGGTGACTATTAGCTGATGTCAGCTGAGGGTAGAAAGGAGATCAGAGCAGCTGGATTTGTCTATTAGTTATACCTGTTTAGATGCCAGTGATGAGGACAGAAAGGATGATACAGAGACAAATCACCATGAGCAACTGTAAGGCACTGTGGAATAAGTGGTTACCCATAGGGGAAATAATACAGGTCGTAAGATTAAGTGAGTGGTGGTGATTTTAGGCTCTTTTATATCAGGAGTGTTAATAGTGTTATGTCCCCAGGTCCGGATGGGATCTATCCCAGGTTACTGTGGGAAGCGAGAGAGGAAATAGTTGGGGCCTTAACAGATATCTTTGCAACATCCTTAAACATGGGTGAGGTCCCGGAGGACTGGAGAATTGCTAATGTTGTCCCCTTGCTTATGAAGGGTAGCAGGGAAAATCCAGGTAATTATAGACCGGTGAGCCTGACGTCAGTGGTAGGGAAGCTGCTGGAGAAGATACTGAGGGATAGGAACTATTCCCATCTGGAAGAAAATGGGCTTATCAGTGATAGGCAACATGGTTTTGTGCAGGGAAGGTCATGTCTTACCAACTTAATAGAATTCTTTGAGGAAGTGACAAAGTTGATTGATGAGGGAAGGGCTGTAGATGTCATATACATGGACTTCAGTAAGGCGTTTGATAAGGTTCCCCATGGTAGGCTGATGGAGAAAGTGATGGCGCATGGGGTCCAAGGTGTACTAGCTAGATGGATAAAGAACTGGCTGGGCAACAGGAGACAGAGAGTAGCAGTGGAAGGGAGTTTCTCAAAATGGAGATGTGTGACCAGTGGTGTTCCACAGGGATCCGTGCTGGGACCACTGTTGTTTGTGATATACATAAATGATTTGGAGGAAAGTATAGGTGGTCTGATTAGCAAGTTTGCAGACGACACTAAGATTGGTGGAGTAGCAGATAGTGAAGGGGACTGTCAGAGAATACAGCAGAATATAGATAGACTGGAGAGTTGGGCAGAGAAATGGCAGATGGAGTTCAATCAGGGCAAATGTGAGGTGATGCATTTTGGAAGATCCAATTCAAGAGTGAACTATACAGTAAATGGAAAAGTCCTGGGGAAAATTGATGTACAGAGAGATTTGGGTGTTCAGGTCCATTGTTCCCTGAAGGTGGCAACGCAGGTCAATAGAGTGGTCAAGAAGGCATACGGCATGCTTTCCTTCATCGGACGGGGTATTGAGTACAAGAGTTGGCAGGTCATGTTACAGTTGTATAGGACGTTGGTTCGGCCACATTTGGAATACTGCGTGCAGTTCTGGTCGCCACATTACCAAAAGGATGTGGATGCTTTGGAGAGGGTGCAGAGGAGGTTCACCAGGATGTTGCCTGGTATGGAGGGCGCTAGCTATGAAGCGAGGTTGAGTAGATTAGGATTATTTTCATTAGAAAGACGGAGGTTGAGGGGGGACCTGATTGAGGTGTACAAAATTATGAGAGGTATAGACAGGGTGGATAGCAAGAAGCTTTTTCCCAGAGTGGGGGATTCAATTACAAGGGGACACGAGTTCAAAGTGAAAGGGGAAAAGTTTAGGGGGGATATGCGTGGAAAGTTCTTTACGCAGAGGGTGGTGGGTGCATGGAACGCATTACCAGTGGAGGTGGTAGACGCAGGCACGATAGCGTCTTTTAAGATGTATCTAGACAGATACATGAATGGGCAGGAAGTAAAGAGATACAGACCCTTAGAAAATAGGCGACAGGTTTAGATAGAGGATTTGGATCGGCGTAGGCTTGGAGGGCCGAAGGGCCTGTTCCTGTGCTGTAATTTTCTTTGTTCTTTGTTCTTTGACCGACCACTCAAAACAAAGCCCCCAATCAAAATATATGATTCAGATTATGGTGGGAGAAACGCACTGTCAATTCAGTCCCATCCCTCCACAGATCACCTAACATATCACTTTAAACTTTCCAAATTAAAGAAATCCACAGCCAAATTGAACCATCTATTAACCCCCGAATGAGGTGAACCATACCAGGTGTCTTTCGATCAACAAATTAACTGTTTAATTAGAAAAACTAAATTCTTAAACATTACTAAGATATAAACAACATTTATAATAGAAAAACTTGCAGATTTACGCTCCTGCTGAAGTGGAATCTTCCAACGTAGAACAGTCCAAGGTTGCTTGAAGTCCTCACAGCTGTCCGATGGGGAGAAAAAGGTTCTTCAACAGTAGGACAGTCAGTAGTCTAGTTGCAGTTGAATTGATGCTCTTCTTCCAGTGATGAATTCAGCAATCAACAACTTGCAGACACTTTTCAATGAATCAATTTGGCTTTAGAATTGTTTTGAGGAGTGAAAAAGTGATCAGCCTAAAATTCACCTTCTTTCAGTTTAAATGATCAAAGATCTCTGTTCCATTCATGCTGGTCCAGCTGTCTGTCTGTGCCTGTTAACTGTGTCACAAAAAACAGTTTTTCAGCTAGTTTCAAATGTCAATTAGCAACGTTGTATCTTGTGTTCTCAGTCTCCAAATGGCTGTTGCCGGGCAACCAGGCTGCACATTTGAAGCTAGCTGGTTCTTCCACTCTGTAAGGCTGTATCCAACGGCAACCAAAATACATCTTCTCTATGACTCACAGTCCCTGGAGCTTGCTGCCTTAAAGCAGCACTGATCCTTTTCCAGCTTTAAAGGCACACTGCGTACTTCCTGGAAAATAAAAGAAAAGCTACAGGATCATAACATTGTTTCTTCTGTGTAAATGATCCAAAGTCCCAAATGATATACATGAATATATAAGAGAATCTGGAATGGGAGGGCAAGCAGCCAGAGGTCATGGTTCAGAGGCACCCATGTCCTTGAGGAAAGGCAAAAAGGGTATTGGGGAAAATTTAACTAGTCAGGTGTTAGGAGGGGAAAATCCACTCTTAAGTCAAAAAGTGTTAGAAAAAGACAAACAGAACAAATGGCAGGGTGGGAACAGTTACTCAACTTTCTATGTGCACAATTGCACATAGAAAATTAATTACACTAATGGATCATTCAATCATAATAAATGGTATAAATACATTAAAGCTCTAAGTGTTAATGTGGAGTCATCTATAAAAGTAAATTTCAGTGATCAGGACAAGCTAAGCATTAATGTATTTTTCCGATTTGCAGCAAGAGTCATGTAATTTACAAATTATAAAATAGCATAACATGGGAATTTATTCTGGCATTCATTTTCATATTTATTTTATACACATTTTATATTCATACAAAATTATGAGAAACTTAGATAAGTTAGACAAAGAAAAACTGTTCCCATTAAATAATGGTACAAGGAATGGGGACACAGATTGAAGGTTTTGGACAAGAGTCGCAGGGGGAATATGAGGAAGAACTTTTTTACATTGCAGATGGTAATAACATGGAACTCGTTGCCCACAAGGGTGGTGGAAGCAGAGTCAATCAATTACTTCTAGAGGAAGTTGGATGGCCACTTGAGGGAAATAGACTATCAGGGTTACGGGGATCGGGGGAGGTGGGGGGGGGGGGGGTGGGGTAAGTGGGACTGACTGGATAGCTCCGCAGAGAGCCGGCATGGACTCGATGGGCTGAATGGCCTCCTTCTGTGCTGTAAATGACTCTATTGAGCTAATCTGAATTATTTTATTTAGAATGCTTCACTAAATGATTTCTTCTCAAATAATCCATTCACCATGTCAAGATGACAGTTGAGAAAGGTCATGGTTCTCATTTATTACAGTTTATAAGAAATAATATTGCATCGTGTGGAATATAAACACTGGCATTGACTTAAATAAAAGAAAAATACTGGAAATCTGAAACAAAAACAAGAAATGCGGGAAGTCAGATGAGCCGAAGGATGAAATGAAACTGCGGAGTAGAACAGCTTTGATATAAGGTGAGGCGGTGCTTCTGGAGAGAGAGAGAGATCCAGTGTGTACACGTGGCGGCGCATGGCACTGAGTGTGGATCTCAGGATGCAGCGAGAACAGCAGTCCGAGAAACGTTGTATTTCTTGGAGATACCTGTAATCCTGGGTGGATTCAAAACACGAAGGATGAAACTTCAGTTGGAATCCATGTGGAATAAGTCAGAGCCGGACACAGTCACTGAGGAAGGAGATGTGGCTGTGAAAATGAGTTTTTGCAGACATTTTATCAAACACCAGGAGGGAAATAGAAAACAATGAAGGTGAACAAGGTAAAAGAGACAAACGAAAATCCCATCGGAGAGAAGAACAGAACTTCTTCAAGGTAGGCATTTCTGCAAGAGAAGTGGCAGTGAGTTAAACACTAAAATAAAACAAACTACTGCAGATGCTGGAAATCTGAAACAAAAACAAGAAATGCTGGAAATACTCAGCAGGTCTGGTAGCATCTGTGCAGAGAGAAGCAGAGTCAACATTTCAGGTCAGAGACCCTTCTTCAGAACTGACAAATATTAGAAATGTAAAAGGTTTTACGCAAGTAAAGCGGGGGTGGGGCAAGAGATAATAAAGGTGAAGGTGTTGATAGGACAGGGTTACAGAGAATAACCAAAAGGTCATGGAACAAAGGCGAACAGTATGTTAATGGTGTGCTGAAAGACAAAGCATTAGTACAGAGAGGGTGTTAATGGACTGTAAAGCACAGAGCACTCCAAGCACCAACATTAAAAAAAATTTAAGAAACCAAAACAGTGGGTAAGCACAGTGGAAACAAACTAAACAAATGGAAAAACCTAACATAAAATAAGCAAATAAAAAAGGGAAAAGAAAAAAATGAAAAATAACTAAGCATAAAAAGGAGGACCCGTCATGCTCTGAAATTACTGAACTCAATGTTCAGTCTGACAGGCTGTAATGTGCCTAATCGGTAAATGAGGTGCTGTTCCTCAAACTTGCGTTGATGTTCGTTGGAACACTGCAGTGATCCCAGGACAGAGATGTGAACATGAGAGCAGGGGGGTGTGCTGAAATGGCCAGCACCAGGAAGCTCGGGGTCATGCTTACGGACTGAGCGGAGGTGTTCCGCAAAGTGGTCACCCAATCTGCATTTGGTCTCCCCAATGTAGAGGAGATCACATTGTGAGCAGCGAATACAGCATACTAAATTGAAAGAAGTACAAGTAAATCGCTGCTTTACCTGAAAAGAGTGTTTGGGGCCTTGGATAGTGAGGAGAGAGGAGGTAAATGGGCAGGTAGTGCACCTCCTGCAGTTGCAGGGGAAGGTGCCGTGGGAAGGGGCGAGGTGGTGGGGGTAATGGAGGAGTGGACAAGGGTGTCACAGAGGGAAGGATCCCTTCAGAATGCTAACAGGGGAAGGGAGGGGAAGATGCGTTTGATAGTGGCATCACGCTTCACGCTGGATGTGGTGGAAGTGGCGGAGGATGATCCTTTGGATGTGGAGGCTGGTGGGGTGGAAAGTGAGGACAAGGGGAACCCTGTCGAGGTTCTGGGAGGGAGGGAAAGGGGTGAGGGTACAGGTGCGGGAATTGGGCCGGACACTGTTGGGAACTAATTGGCTGAATGTCCTGCTTCTGTACTGTACATTCTATGTACTTCTATGCAAAATAAAAGTAGTAAGTTAAAAGCATAAGTTCAGGTTAAACAATATTCTTCAAGTAGAAAGAAGGCCTGTTCAAATATAGCTTTCAATACAATTTGCAGAAGATGATGTGCACCAATTTTGAAATCTTGAATGTAGGTTTCTTGCTTGTTTCCAATTTCAACATACAGATTAGTTGAACACATAAAGGCAAGTACTTTGATTCAAAATCCATGGATCTAGACAGCAATCTTTACAAACTTCAGAATGACCATGTCAGTGAATCAGGATATACAAATCTGATTGCTGTGCTTAATTTCCTAAAGATATCAACTATTTGCAGCTGGATTAACATTCTTGGTTATTACTAGTTAATTTTCTATTAAGCCACTTAAGATACACAGGAAAAAGTTTGATTCAAGGTGGATTTCTGCCAGTAAGATAAAGATATTTTATAGAAGGAAATTTCCCAATGGAAAATTAACAGACTTAACAATTCTATATGCCGCCATTAAAATGAAAATAAATGGCAAATTTACAATCCTGGTTTCTAAAAAGGAAAATATCTCATTATTGAGAGTTTAAAAAATAAAATACTCATACATATAGTTGACAATTTGTGGAACAGGCTGACACCTGATGTAATGAATACTAAGTCTGAAGAATCTTTCATAGGCAAACAAATTCAAGATTTCAATTGCTGGATGATGTAATGAGCTCAACACTTGCCTCTAAATTTAATTCACGTTAACAGCATTATTATTTTGTCTGTAAAATCATTGCAATTATTACTCCTGCATGTAAATATAATGGCCCAGATTTTGCAGTCAGCAGCAAAAAATGCCCATTGTTTTCAAGAGAGCTGTATTATATCGTAATAGCTGAGCATTTTGTTAAACTTTCCTCTCTGTTGGGGAGGTGTAAATAAAGTTTGCTCAATAATGGATGCTTGCTGTGAGTGCACATGCAGGGTGGAATTTTATGCTGGTGGTGGGGGTCTCAACATCAGGGAGACCGCACTGAGATCTCCGCTTTGCCTCTTCTCCACAAGGCCCGCCAAATTTAGTGCCAATCAGGCACTTAAGTGGACAGCAGCAGGCCTTCAATTGGATTTAGGACCCCGTCGCCTGAAGGCCCTCCCTTGGAAAGCTGCCAATCAATAAAAGGCCAGCAGCTGCAGCACCACCACGGATGCGACTGTACCAGAGGTCAAGGATCATTGTGGGAACCAGGCCTCAGGTAGGTCAGGGCAGAAGGGGTCTCAGTGGGCCCCCCCACCTGATACCGGATCCTTCGTTCAGGCACTAAGTGCCTTTAAGTGAGGGACCACCCACACCACCCCCATACACCCTCCGGAGCCGGGAAGCAGCCCACACGCTTTTTCATGCCATGCTTCCCGTGTGGCGACAGGGCTGCCCGCCGCACAGGTAATTGCAGCTGCAGTGGGAAGAGGCCTTTAATTGGGGGTCAACTACCCAGTTAAGGGTCTCAATTGGTGGCGAGGCGGGAAGACAGTTCACAGGACTAAATTTCGGTGGAGACGGAATGGTAGTGACAACATCCCCGCCACCATCCCACCCAATTTTATTTTCTCCCCACCTCCAAACCCACCGCATATAATTCTCTCCCCCCACCCCCGTAGTCTCATTCAGTAAAATACACAACAGAAAGATGATGATGAGATGGGATTGAATTCTTGTTTACATTTCATTTGAGAAATTACGGTCTGAAGAATATTGTGACACACTTTTTGGAACTCCCAAAGTTGATTTTGAGGAAGTTTGGGGCAATTTGAAAGATTGCTTTGTGTGTCTGCACATTGTGTTCAGGTACAACTCAATGAGTCAGCATGGTACATACTTTAGAAAAAAGGCACTGAAACATATTTTGGGACAATGGGGGAATTTAACCCGAACAATTACAATTGTAATTACAAACAAAGGTTGCACATTTGGCGGAAAGCCAATAAAATAGGAAATGAGAATAAAGTGAATGTTTTCCTCACCATGATGGGGCCAGATGTTTTTGAGGTGGTGTCTAACCAATGTTGCCCACAAGACCCCAGTACTTTGGACTATTCTGAAATTAATAAGATTCTGGATTCATATTATGGCACAACTAAGAATGAAATTGCACTCAGAGTTGCATTCCATGAAAGGAAGCCGTTGCCAAGTGAGACTACTCCAGATTATATTCTTGAATTAAAGAAATTCTTCATCACTGTGCATGTGGTGCGAACTTAAAAGTCAACCTTAGAGATGCATTGGTTGGAGATCTAATGAACAGTACAATCCAAGCCAAGCTTTTGTGTAAAGGCAATAAGTTGATGTGGAAGGAGGCCTGCAATGAGGCCACATGCATGGAACTGGCAGGAAGAAATAGTTGCAAATAGCAAGAAAGTTCTTTTCCTGAGCTGGCAGGGGAGGTCCACTGGATTTCAGCAGGAACCAGGCCAGGGCAGCCAAGTTCACAGACTCAAAGTCAGAAATTTAGATGCTACCATTGCCATGGTAGCCACCAACCATTTAAATACCCCCATTTCCAGTCAAAGTGCTATGCCTGTGAGAAAGTCGGTCATATCCAGACAGCATACAGGAGTAGAGGAAACAGTAATGCTCCTAGTTGCAGCAATGGACTAGCTCAAGGTCATGATAGACCTAAAGCTAGTTCAGGAGCCTGGAAGTCCTCAAATGTGCATATGATGGATATGGAAGCAGAAGTTGATGTTATCGAACAGGAAGATCAAGAGTTGTACTCAGACAGCAAGAAAAACAGCACATGAAAGATAAGCATAAAAGGGCTAAAGATATAAATCCAGTGCCCATAGTAAAAGTTGGACCTTCGCAACTTACATTCATCATGGATATAGCTGCGGCACTGTCTGTTATCTCAGAAGGAGAGTACCTGAAGTCCCGAAGTCACATTTCCTTTTCAAAACTGGTGTGAAACTGGCTTGTTATTCAAATAACAGTATTCCAGTGTTAGGTGAAGTGAGTGTTAGGTTGGAATACGATGATGCATTCTATTACTTGCCATTGGCAGTAGGAGGAGGGAACAAAGTCTCCCTGATGGGAAGGAATTGACTTAAGAAAATACTGTTAAACTGGACCAAGTTATTTATTGTAGTGTTCAGTAAGAGTATATCTGATGTTGAGGAAGTACGAAGAGTGCACAAAGTGTTCTTTGAGCAAAGAGGACCAAATGATCCTAACAAGATTTGTTTAATTCCAGGGTCAAGCACAAGAAAATTGTAGAAATGAGTATATGTCGATTTCTTTGAAGTGGAAGGGAAACAGTACTTTGGTTTGGTTGATAGCTATAGCAAGTGGATAAATGTCAAGTCTATGCCCAATACCACAAGTGCCAAAATTATTGAGGTTTTGAGAAGTTGGTTTACAATTTATGGGTTGCCAGAGGTGTTGGTGTCAGATAAAGAGTTTGAAATATTTCTGAGTAAGAATGGAGTCAAAAGCACTTTAGTACCATCATATCACCCAGCAACAAACGGTGCTACAGAATTAAATGTACAAATTGTGAAGAGGTCTTTGTTAGGTGATAAGCTAGGCAGTAATTTCCATGTTTCTTTTTGACACAGACCAGATAATTTTATGTTCTCTTACAGAATAACCCCACAGTCTACAACAGGTTGTTTACCATATGAGTTAGTGTTTAATCATGCTCCTAAGACAAGGTTTAGTTTGTTTAAGCCTGATGTCAATAGAAAAGTAAGAGAAAAGCAAGGCAAAGTGAAGGTGAGTAATGATACATGAGGCATGAGCTTTAGAGGGTTCAATGCTGTTCAGAAGGTCATGATTAAAAGCCACCAAGATGATAAGGAAAAGTATAAGTTTGGACTTATTGTAGAAAGAAAAGGTGCATTCACATATCTACTGAAGATTGGAGATAGACTCCATCAGTGTCATGTAGGTTATTTGCTTGAAAGAGGAAATCTGACAAAGGGAGAACATGAGAAACCACCTATAGTTCAAATTTCTACAGTCCCAAGTGAAAGTCAGAAAGAAAGTGCAAGTCACAAAGAAACTGAAAGTTTGCCGGTATGACAGAATCCACCAGTGCAGCCAAGTGAGTCATAGTCTTTGATTAAGACTAATCAATCAATTTCACAGCCACAACGATTAAGTGGTGTGGGTAGTCAAAGTTCAGGGTCGACACAGTCTGAAATCTTGGGAGAGCAGAGTCAAGCCAATGGAAATGGAAGAAGATACCCAGACAGAAAAAGAAAGATGCCAGATAGGATAATTGAAAGAATGTAGGAAGGAAGAAGAAATAAGTTGTTCTTTTCATTACTTTTCGTCAAATGATCATATTTTTGCTAAAGACATACTGGTGTTTAGGAAAAACATTTTTTTAGATCTAAATTACTCTGGAAATATTGGTCATATGTGTTTTAGTTGTGATTACAGTAACAAGCATGCAAATCAACCTGTTAAATTTCAGGTATTGTTACTGTCTTCTGAGAAATTATGTACATATACCATTTTACATTTTAATGCATAAGTATTTTGGTTGGGAGGGAGTATTGTATGTTGTAATAGCTAAGCACTTTGTTATAATAATAAAAGCAAAATAATGCAGATGCTGGAAATCTGAAATAAAACAAAAAAGAACTGGAAATACTCAGCAGGTCAGGCAGCATCTGTGGAGAGAGAAGCAAAGTTAACATTTCAGGTCAGTGACCTTTCATCAGAAGCATTTTGTTATAATGCCCTCTCTGCTGCCCTCTCTGTTTGGGGAGGTGTAATCTCTGCTGCCCTCTCTGTTTGGGGAGGTGTAACTAAAGTTTGTTCAATAATGGCTGCTTGCTGTGAGTGCACATGTAGTCTCACTCAGTGAAATACACAACAAGAAGCTCTGGCTACCTTTGAAGTCAGTCGCACTCTTGACCCTGCTGATTAATTTGAGCTGTGTTTTGCCATCTTTTTGGAACCTAAGGTGGGAGTGAGAGGAACAATTCTGGCCTTAACAAGGATGGTACCAGAACTGAGAGGTTATAACTATCTAGAAAGATTGAACAGGCTGGGACTATTTGGCCTAGAAAAGAGAAGGCTATTGGGTGACCTGATGGAAGTTGTAAAAATTATGATTATGGATTCACTAGACATAGAGAGATGTTTCCACTTGTGGGATAAAATAAAACTAGAGGACATCAATATTAGATATTCACTAATAAATACAGTAGTAAATTGTGGAGTAACTTCTTCACCCAGAGAGTGATGAAAATATGCAATGGTTAAGGTCAATAGCACAGATGCATTTAAGGGGAAGCTAGATAAGTACAAGAGGGAGAAAGGAATAGAAGGATATGTTGATATGGTGAGAAGATGTAAGGTGGGAGGAGGCTCATACGGAGCATAAACACCAGTATGGACCAGTTGGAACAAATGGCCTGTTTCTGTGCTGTACATTCTATATTATTGATTACCCAGAATATCAATTGTTTTCTGCAGTTATATAGATCGTTCACGACTTATGACATGTAATTGCTTGGCAGTACAGAACTTGAGTACTGCTGAAAAAAAAGACATACTATCAAAGCTTTTCATCTTGCACTGATCGGGACAGATGAAAGAATGCCAAATTTCAAAGGGAGCAACAACTTATACTGCATGAGAAAAAGGGTGCTGAATGGTTGGCAAGTTGACTCTGATTGGTCAAGGCATTGCCATGGAGTACACATTGCCATTGCACACAGGTAGTTAAGACCATATAAAATTTTCAGGTCAAGAAAGAGGATAAAGAAATCCATATGGGAGGGAGATGGAGAGAGGGAGGGGAAGCACAAGCAGGCAAAAAGAAGGGGGAAGCGGGAAAGAAGAGTGGAAAGAGGGAGAGGGGAAGTGAGAGAGCAGAAATGGAGAGAAGTATTGGACAGGAAGGAATGACTGAGCAAATGGAATTCAGATCAACAGGTGAAGGGGAATTGTGATATGGAACTGACAGCCTTCAGGAAAGGGGTAGCTCTGGATAGTTGGAGGGGGGAAGAGATTGGCAGGAAGTGCTAGGGGAGATCAAAAAGGAGTAGTGGGCTGAAATCTTTCTCAGTGAAGGCAAGGGTTTAACTTAGTTCAAGAATATTAACGAGAAATGTATGGATAATGTGGAAGGAATTTTGGATAAGCTCCAGGGGTATAAATATGAAATTTAGCTCCTTTAGGTTCAAGTGTTTTTCTTAAATTTAGATTAAGAAATGTCTGAGATGACTCAATGACTATAGATCCTAATTATCCCATGTGCAGATTTTTAACTGTACCCTATCTGTATTAATGCTTTGTCTTTCAGCAAACCATTAACATATTGTTTGCCTTTGCTCCATGACCTTCTGGTCAGCTATTCTGTGACCTTGTCCTATGAACACCTTCTCTTTTGTTATCTCTTGCCCCACCCCTGCTTTACTTGCTTAAAATCTTTTACATTTCTTATATCTGCAAGTTCTGAAGAAGAGTCACTGACCTGAAACGTTAACTCTGCTTCTGTCTCCACAGATGCTGCCAGACCTGCTGAGTTTTTCCAGCACTTTCTGTTTTTATTGTATATAAAAATAATTACCTTGCCATACAATTCTTGCTGGCTTCTTCATGCTCCATAAGAATTGGAGCTTGCTGACTCTGCCTAGTTGGGGGTGCAGGCACATCTGACACTGTTTGCTTGCATGGTGCTGGGGGTGCACTGCCATACCTAGGCATGTCCGATTCTCTTGCTGCAACATAAGGAAAAGTAATTGGTATCATTCATATATCAGATTTGGGAGGCTATTTGGCAACTCCAATTTACTCCGTTATCTGTTTTGTAGACCCAGTAAAAACACGTAAGAATTTAGTTGAGACACAGGGCTAGTCACACAACAACATACAGTGTGTTGAAACATAGGGGGGTTGGATAGAAAGGAGCCACACAAGGAATTGTAGACAGTACAGAAAAACATGTTGAAACAAGGGAGATGCTACCAGTGTCCTTGCACATACCAGATAAAAGAGTCACGAGATATGATTAGACTCACAGTAGATAATGGGAGAGTGTAAAGAATCAGGAAGTGCTGACCAGTTTTTCACTGAACCAAATAAGGAATTAGCATTATGTCATTATAGCAGAGCCCTATGAGTAAGCAAGAGGGGAGGGTCTTGGAAACAAGAATTAACCCCTGACTGAAACTGGGGACGGCACGAGAACCCCGGGGAAGAACACTCAAGAAGGTACCCCTGAGTCAAGGGCTCAGAGAACAGAAGAGCAGCCGCAAGTCCGAGACTGATCACCTCATGTTTTTGTGCATAGCATACTGTGCAAGTAGTGAGAGCTTGTACATGATGATTTAATGTGTGAATAAAATTATTGCTATACCTTTCAGCAGTCTGCTTTTGTGAATTCTTTAAAAGTAAGTGCAGATCAGGCACAACATAATTGGCATCCCTGGGTGGGCTCAGTTGTCTTGCTATTTCAAGTTATTTTGAATAGTCTCACTGAGTTCGAACTAATTTACAAACCAAGTTACGAGTTTGATGGATCGGATTGGTGAACTGTTGAGTAATTATGGCCTTGGCCAGGCCAGAGTGGGAGTTGGAACTCTGGAAATATTTGAAGGGCAAGTGGCCCTCATGGATAGAGTTTGCAGTTAAGCCGTACGCAGACCAGGGGTCCATTGGGGTCGAGCATGGCGAGGATGCACGCACCCACCAAGCCAAATGGGTGCCTAAGTTAGTGAAAGTCACTGCTGAGGGGTGTGATAGGGCCCTGAAGGCAGAAACAGTTCATGCAGCACAAGTGGGGCACTTAAGCCAATTCCAGTCTCAGGCCAAAAAGGCTGAATACAGTCTCAGTCAGGCTGAAAGGAAGGCGGAGAGAGCAAAGGAACAGCTCACAAGAGCGGAACAGAAATGCTCTGACTTACAGACTGCAATGATGGTTCTGCACCCCTCACAGAAGGAGCGGGTGTACCAGTCAGCAGATCATACAAAATGTCAGCAGGAGATAAATAAACTACAGTCTCAACTCTCAGCACAAAGGGGTACAATACGCGCGTTTGCAGACAGGGAGGATGATGACAATGACGACTTTAATCGGGCCGACCTGGCAGATAAGGCCAGTAAGTACCATGGTGATGGTTACAGTCCTTGGGATGACCACACCCCCGAACCGCCCGAACCCCCTTTCGAGCCTTCGGCCCCCACCCTAACTGGGGGCCAGAGGGCTCAATGACTAAGTTTATGGCAGAGTGACATAAAAAGACTATGTTTTAGTGAAATTTCAAGTGAATAAAAGCAAGTTACTGCGTCTTTTGATTCGAATGTGTGAATGTTGGAAGCTTCCACGTATGACATGAATGTCCTTGGGATGTGCAGCTTGTGTTCTGTAGAACTGACAGTCGTTAACTCTTTATTGTCTGGCCTTAATGTTGAAAGCATGAGTCTGTTACTTATTCTATTTTTACACGTGTATATTTTGTGGGAACCTTGAGCCATGTTTTGGTTGGCAACGAGTTGAACCTGTATGTTCCTTGGCATCGGGACAGAGAATTTGACACAGATTTTGGTACTTTGAATTCACAACCCATTACAGGAATCAATTTTCTGAGTTGTTTGTAATTGAGGAGTGTGAAAAGTGATTGTTGAGTGTATTAATTTCAATTTAAGATTGTGCACCCAGGAATGGGACATAAAATTGAATTATATTTTAAGTTAAAGTTTTATTTTTATTTTAAAAGTTGGTTTTGCAACTGTGAAAAAGCAATGAACAATTTTCTAAGAGATAAGCTTCAGCCTTGAAGGTCTGAGGATGTCTGGCAGAAATCCAATTTGAAGTTTAAAACACTGCTTTATTGGAGTTCCAGTTTAAATTCTGTTCTTGTTTTTTGCAGTTTAAATTAAAGACATGTTTTACTGACTGTTTTAAGTAGCAAATGGCAGGAATTGGATATTGGTTTAAGAGAGAGAAGGATAAACAAAGGAGATTTGGGAAAGATTCTGTCTGTTTAAAGTTTGTTTAAGAAGCTGGTGTTAAATCTTTTGCTTTAAGAATGTTAAATAACTTTTTCTTTAGTTTTTGGTTTTATTACAGTCATTTAAAAATGCGCCTGAAGGAACAACAAGAAAAATTATGTAATTTACCTGTCTTTAAAAATAGCATGTGCTATTGTGTTTGATGTGTAGTTAGTAAGTATTATAAGTTAATAAGGCTGAATTAAGTTTATACTATTAAAGTTAACTGACCTGTTAAGTTGAGAAAACTGGAAATTTCATTTGTGGCCTCAATGAACTTTCAAGTTTATTATGTCAAGATTTGAGGGAGTTTTTAATTCCGGACATAAGACTCGCTCATATAACATTGGCAGTTTTGATTTTTAAATGTTTATTGCCATGAATAGGAATTTGGAATCATCTTTGTTGTATAAAAAAATCCTTGGATTAGAAACCTCTTACAAAAGATGCTAAAAGTTTGGAAACAATTGGAGTTTAATCTAAAATGCTGTCTTTCCTGCTTTCCTTTGAAGTTGATAATGTTACTAATGATTTTGTTATTTTCAAACCTTAAGGATATCAAAAGAATTGAAAAATAAACAGTTTAAAATGGAGTGTAGTTCTTTTCAATCAGAAAAAAAAGGTAACGTAAAGTGACGCAGCTGAGAAGGTTTTGCTCCATGCCCTTGGAGACAAGCAAAGAAATTAATCCCGCTGCAGCTGCTGTTTTTCCATTTAATCCACCACACAATTTTTGCATTGCTGGGAGTAAAATTAACCCATTGGGCTTTGGGGCAGATCCACAATGGATTTTGATGTCACAGCATCTGTTATCTCTGAGACAAAGTGCTTGAGAAGGAGAGATAGTTGCAAGCATTTCTGTCTTTAATGTAAAAAAATGTAATACCACCAAGTTTGGGCATAAGAAATTGGAATCGGTAAACAAAATTTAATTGATATGAGTGGTTATTTAAAGCACTCAAAGGGAAATTTATCTGACATTTAAGAGGACAATCAAAGTTTTAGAAAACAAAAAAAAACAAAAACAGTCTAATTGGTTTACTGTATTGGACATTAGCAATGGGTTCTGGTCCATACCGCTGGCACAAGAGTGTCAATATAAATTTGCGTTTACGTTCCAGGGACAACAGTACACCTGGACGTGTCTTTCCCAGGGATTTCATAATAGTCCATCGATATTCCACGAGTGGTTGGCACAGGGGTTAAGTCCTTGCTGCCTATCAGAATGTTTGATGCAATATGTGGATGTCCTACTGCTCCAAATGGAGAGTAAGGAGGAGCACCTAGAGCTACTGAAGGAGCTCCTTTGACTCCTCTGGAAGGTCGGAGTGAAAGTTAACCCTAAAGAGGCACAGATAATGAAAGAAAAGGTTTCCTATTTAGGAATAGTGATAACACAGGGAAAGCATGAGCTAGAGCAGATGCAAGTACAGACAATCCTCATACTCCCCCTATCGCAAGATATTAAGGCTCTGAGATCATTTTTGGGCCTCGTTGGGTATTGCAGGAACCATATTGATGGATTTGCCTTAAGGGCAGCCCCTTTATATGATCTCCTGAAAAAGAACTACTGCGTGCCTGGCGGACAATTTAGTCTACCAGGGCAAACCCCATGAGTGTCAGGTTTTGACAGCAAAGGCCCTCAAGGGACCTTTTGTGTCAAAATCATTGGGGGGGGGGGGGGCAGGGGGTTGTACAAGGGAAGGAGCCAGCAATCAAAATTTTTGTTGACGTTTCCTCTACAGGGAGGACATCCAGATGACATTGTCTGACTGGTAGAAGTACATGGCAACTACCAGGGGCTACAGGAAGATAGAGATGGGGATGAGTGTTGGGCGATTTCTTGTAAACATTACTATCAGACGGTGGGTATGTGTTGAATGCCCAAAAAGGACCACCTTCAGGGACCCACCAAGAGGCCCCGAGTTCCCTGTATGGCAGTGCGATGATAAAGACTGTAGAAACCGATCACTATGTGTGAAACCACACAACGATAGGGGCTATTGGCTCTATTGTATTGGGGAAAATAAAAAAGGACAGTTCCTATTCCAGGTTGTGAGATTAAATGAGCAAGAAGCACCAACCCCCATGGTTACTGCCACATTAGAGGCCTGCTACCCGACCCGAACCCGATGGGACCTGATGACATGTGTCAGGTTCAGGTTGGGTCGGGCCCATTTTCCGGGGCCGGCTTTCAGGCTCAGGTCGGGTCGGGCCGAGTCCAGATCGAGTCAGGTCGTGTTCGGCTGGACACATGGTAAGTGCTCTGCTGGTAAGTATTAAAAATAAAATAACTTACCTGAGCTGGGAGTCCGGGACGAAACCGAATCTGTGCAGTGAGCGAGTGATGGCACTAAGACGTCTCATGCATGCGCTGCAGCTTCTTACAGGTTCGATTTCAGGAACATAAGTAAAGGGATGGTCGGGTCGGGCTCGGGTCAGGCCGACTAGTGGCGGGTTCGGGTCAGGTCGGGCTTGGGGCAAAATCGGAGGGACTCGGGCCGGGTCAGACTCGGGCCGGGTTAGGCTCGGGCCCGCTGTGGTTCGGTCGGGTTCGGGTTGGGTTCTTTTTCCTGACCTAAAGCAGGCCTCTACCCCACATCCAAATCACCAACGAGTAAGGTTATAGCACAGCGGCCACAAGTGACTGATCTCCCTTGCCCTGCCTTAACTGCAGGACCAGAAAATGGACTTGCAATAATAAAAACTAATAAAATCGTATATGATAATATACAGCATGAGTTGGTACCGGTAATATTGAATATCTCAGATATCCAACTACCTGACTGGTGCCCTGAGAAGACCCGAGAGTTGTACAAGATACTACTGCAACAATTGCTGGGACAGGAAGTTGGTGATGAGGGAATAATAAAGGGAAAGAAACATAAATGTAGTTAAGTGAATGATGTGGCTATGGTCTTTAATACAGGAACTTCAATTGTCAATACTATAGATTTGGAAAGTGTGGACCAGATGGTTAGAACTCTCAGCCAGCTTAAAAAAGGAGCAAAAGGGACAGAGTGGTGTAGCTAAAGTAGGACAGGATTTGACGAACGCAGTGACAGGACTGGTGAGAGTACTGGAAGGTCATGCTCATACTATTAATGATATAATAGAAAAGGTAAAGGTGGTCCACGATATTTCAAATAATGATAGTGTTTGTAGTATGTCTGGTTCATGGATGTTCAAACAAACTCGGGAAAATTTGAGAAAAATTGATGCAGGACAGGTGCCAGTTTGGATAAATGACACCCAGTTGGAGGACTTAGCTAGTCACATAAATGATAAAATTACCAGGTGCCAACTCAGAAAACTTGTTAAGGTATGGAAAGGTCAGGAGTGTGTAAATACAAGATCTATGAGTATAGGAGTAGTGGTGGGAATACCTGTAATTCTAAGAGATAATTTAGGGGTGCAATTATATGAAGTAGAAAATACAGGGATAATAAGGGGAAAAGATTAAATAAGATACTATGATATATTACCCTATGTTGTGGAAATTGGAAAGGAGATAATTGGGACAACCTTGTCTAAGTGTCGTTTGGAAAACCAGGTGGTCATATGCCCTCATCCTATATATAAAACAGCACAGTCAAAATGTGGATTTAATGCCACAGTAAATTGCACTATGGAGACTAGGAAAACATTGTCAGGGCTAACCCATGTGGTCTATATGGGAAAGGGGAGATATTGCTTAACCATCACAGTGAAGGAATACCAGTACGTACATAACCAGACTTGTCCAGTGAGCAACAGTACGTTGCTCACCAGAGTAGGAAAGATGGAGTTGGTAGACATACATAAACGAAAGACAGAAACGATAACTGTGACAGAAAGTATTAAGGAGGACTTGATAAATTACCTCCAGGAATGTGAATATACTATTCAGCCATTGCCCACGCCCTTGGGTAAAGAGAGATAGCAATTAGAAGCCATTGCTGTAGTGTACTACAATCTGGAGCAACAGTCGAAGAAGCTACAAGATGAGATTGACGAGATAAACGATTCTACTTGGTGGGAAGATTTATGGAACTGGAATGTGCAAATACACCCCTGGTTTAGAATTATCTCCCATGTCCTGATAGTGGTCTTGGTTATCATGTGACATACTTAATTTGGATACTTAAGAAATTGCTTAAACAATGTGAGAGGATGTATGAACGCAGGTTAGACAGCTACCTTAAAGGCAATCAGTATCGAATTTGCTGTATAAAAAGATAGACAATTAGTTATGTACCATGAGGGTAATTGTATAACCTATTCATAGATACTTAAAGTGAATTAATGAATGATCAATGTACACTAAAAATGAAATTGCGACTGTATTATGTTCGCACAAGTGATTAATTATGTAATAGTGATGTTTAAATTGTGCTTTCTTTGACATTACACTGCTTATGCTCTTGCTTTGAAAATGAAGTTGTAATTGCACAAGTGTACTACCTAAGAGACGTGAGAGTGTGATCCTTAGGCACATCCCTGCAGGATCAAAGGAGCGACTGTAGACCCAGTAAAAACACATAAGAACTTAGTTGAGACACAGGGCTAGTCACACAACAATACACAGTGTGTTGAAACATTGGGGGTTGGGTTGGGTAGAAAGGGGCCACAGCACACAGATGGCCAAGGAATTGTAGACAGTACAGAAAAACATGCTGAAATCAGTGTCCATGCACATACCAGATAAAGGAGTCGCGATGAACATGAGATATGATTAGACTCACAGTAGATAATGGGAGAGTGTAAAGAATCAAGAAGTGCTGACCAGGTTCTCAATGAACCAAATAAGGAATTATCATTATGTCATTATAGCAGAGCCCTATGAGTAAGTAAGAAGGGAGGGTCTTGGAAACAAGATTTAACCCCTCACTGAAACTGGGGACAGCACGAGAACCCTGTGGAAGAACACTTGAGAAGGTACCCTGAGTCAAGGGCTCAGAGAACAGAAGAGCAGCCGCAAGTCCGAGACTGATCACCTCGTGTCTTGACGGGTAGTATACTGTGCAAGAGTAGTGATAGCTTGTACTTGATTGATACTGTGCAAGTAGTGAGAGCTTGTGCTTGATACTGTGCAAGTAGTGAGAGCTTGTACTTGATTTAATGTGTGAATAAAATATTGATATACCTTTCACCAGTCCACTTTTGTGAATTCTTTAAGAGTAAGTGCAGATTAGGCACAACAGTTTCCAATCAGGCAGAGCTGCAAGGTCCCTGAGTTTTCGGACAAGAAGCAACTTGTCGACAGAATAAATGCTTAAACAAAATACTTAACAACGGGTGATACTAGACAAGCCACTTTTGATCCTTGCTCCTCGAAGATGCCTGGACACAGGTGATGTTGTCTTTTGTCCTTCTCTGATGTCTTCTTCTAGTCTAGCATCTTTTTCTGTGTGAGTCTTCTTCTGTGGCTTTTGCTCTGTCTGTGTTTGTGTCTCTGTCTCTGCCTTTTCTGTGGTTGGACCCTGTGTTTTTGTATCTTTTTTTCAGAGCTGTCTATATGTCAAAGTGCAAATTCTGTGTAGCTTGCCTTTCCTGACCTTATAACAATTGATACTTTTTTCTAACCTGATTGGCTTCTCCTGTCTCACCCCAGACTTAATTGCACCGTCTTGCAACAGAACTTTCGTAAAAACTAATGCAGCAATACTTTTAATTTTCCTAAATGTCTTTAAATGTATTTTACGGCCTTTCTAATCAATACATGAATTTAAAAATATTTACACCATTTTAATCAGAACATAAAGTTAAACATATTTTACATCTTCTCACAGAGCTGTATTAAAGAACGAGGTGCAGCAATGCAGAAAACAGTCCAATTCAATGGATAGCACATCAACAGCTCTGGAAAAAAGAAAGATAAAAAAGCAGGGTCTTATAAAGAAGCAAACAACACACAAGCAGAGACAAAGACACAGAGGTGTGTTTTTAAGCTGCAGGCAGTCTTACTAGTTTGATTCAACTGGATTGAGTATAGCAACATTTTTCAGTTCTCGTTGCCAACTGGTTACAGTTGAAGCAGTTATATGTCAACTGGTTCCACCTAATTCCAACCGGTTCCACTTTGTCTGCCAACTGGTTCTAGATGAACCAGTCGGCATGCCACTTGTTACCAGATGAGCCCAAACGGTTCCTGTTAAAGTTGACTGGGCAACTGGGAATACAAAATAATTACCAGTTAAGATTGCCAGTTATTCCCAGCTGTATCCAGATAACAACAGTTAAGACCACTTGCTTGCAGTTAAGACCAATTGACATTTCCAACTAGTTTCAACTGGTTTGGAAATATGGGAAGGGTGTAATGAGGCCAGGAGACGAATGGCCCTTGCGGAACCCAAACTGAGCATTGGTGAGCTGGTTATTTTAAGTGCCACTTGATAGCACTGTCAACAACACCGTCCATCACTTTGGTGATGATTGAAAGTAAACGGATGGGGGCAGTAATTTGCTGGATTGGATTTGCACTGCTTTTTGTGGACAGGGCCTACCTGGGAAATTTTCCACATTGTCGGGTAGATGCCAGTGCTGTAACTGTACTGGAACAGTTTGGTAAATGTGTGGCTAATTCTGGAAGATAGTAACTCAGCCAGGATGTTGTCAGGCCCCATAGCCTTTGCTGTATCCAGTGTGCTCAGCTACTTCTTGATATTATGTGAAGTGAATCAAATTGGCCAAAGACTGGCATCTGTGATGTCGGGGACCTCTTTTGCACTGATGTGCTGGGCTCCACCATTATTGAAGATGGGGATATTTGTGGAGCCTCCTCTTCAGTTAGTTGTTTAATTGCCCACCACCATTCATGACTGGATGTGGCAGGACTGCAGAGCTTTGATCTGATCTGTTGATGTGGGATTGTTTAACTCTGTCTATTGCATGTTGCTTCCACTATTTAGCATGCTTGTAGTTCTATGTTGCAGCTTCACCAGGTTGGTACCTCATTTTTAAGTATTACTGGTGCTGCTTCTGGCGTGCTCTCCTGCACTCCACATTAAACCAGATTGGTGTCCTGGCTTGATGGTA
Organism: Heterodontus francisci; assembly: GCF_036365525.1. Taxonomy (NCBI): domain Eukaryota; kingdom Metazoa; phylum Chordata; class Chondrichthyes; order Heterodontiformes; family Heterodontidae; genus Heterodontus; species Heterodontus francisci. The sequence continues at coordinate 86,262,253 of NC_090376.1, read as the reverse complement.
ATGGTACAGTGAGGGATATACCAAGTCATGAGGCTACAGGTTCTGCTGCTAATGGTGGCTGTTGTGGGACAACTCAATCACCACACGAGGAGACTCAGATACAGGTTTCCATCATTTATTCAAGGGTACACAGGGAGAGACCACTTTGGGCAGTCTGAGATAGTACTCTGACTGTACACGCAAAGATACAAAGTTATGTACTGTTCTTATCACACAATGTGGTCAAACAATATATAATTGATCATACACTCTTATGAATACACAGTTCTAGTCTTATCAGTGCTCACAACAGATGGTTCTTGCCTTGATCCTTTATTTCTTTGTTTCACACTAGTCAAACATTGCACAGTTTGCTGATTGTGCAGCCTGGACTGATCCTACTTCAACCTTCACTCCCTAATCTTGCCCTTTGCCCTAGAAGCTTGTCTGTTTCTTTTCTCATCCTGATTTACTTATATTCTGCTGGGTTGCCTTTTTAATTCACATTTTATGTCTACTTAACCCATTCAGTCCCCCCTTTTGGCCCTTGGCATAGCTCAAGATGGCCAACACACCTAAACAGTGATGTGCTCAACTCTCATTGCTCTCCGTCACTCATTGATACTGGTCAGGTATCGAGCTTAGGGTTGCAATGGCAATTGACTACATCGTCTGTATGGGTCAGCCCTACAGCAAGGGCTCATAGACAACCTGTCTAGCTCCCATGTTCCCATATTCCCATGCTGATTGCTTCTCCTTGTGTGCCCTCCTGATCCTGTGAACTAGGCACGTCAAATATATGATCATCTGTACCTGGGCAATGACCAAGATGTGAGAGATGATCCTAAACCAGGGGTGTATTTGTATGTTCGAACCCCAGTTCCACAGATCCTCCCACCATGTAGAATCATCAATCTGTTCAACCTCCTTTTCCAGTGCCTGAGTGTTGTTGTAATGTGTAATACATCTTATGTACCCACTGTGACTCCTCACTGATAACTGTGGGGTGTGTGGGCAGTGGTGGGATAAAATATGAAAACTGCCTCAAGTACTGTGTGAGGTTTTCTTTTATGCTCTCGCTATTCTGCAAGTTGGCCATTTCTCTTTTATACATCTCCACCAGCTCTACCTTTCCCACCCTTGCCGGCACCTGTGGGTGCAGAGGCACCGTGTGATTAGTTATATGACAGGACCGGTTGCGTCCGCACTGATGTTCCTGCTGTGTTGTGGTCAGACAATATCTCCCTTTTCCCACATAGGCAATGTGGGTTGGTTCCATTACTGCCCATATAGCTTCCATTGTACAATTGACCCTTGCGTTAAATCCACATTTTGCCTCTTCGGTCATTTATATATTGGATGTGGATACGCTACGGCAGAGGCTCCTATACTACATCTATCCAAAGAGGTACCTATCATTTCCCCCTCTATCTCTACAGCGTATGGTGGTATATCATGATATCTCACGTAATAGTCTCCCCTTATAACCCCAATATTTTCTACTTCAAATAACATCTTTCCAGGTGTTGATTCTGGTATTACCGGGATCGCCAAGACCACACCTATCAATAGGCTAATATTGACAATACATTTCTCATCAGTTTTATACACACGTGTTAAACCTCTGAGCTGGCAACCAGTCAGGTGTTGGTTCTGATGTCGGGACAAGTTGGACAAGTGTCTGTTTGATATCCAGAGGGAAACTTCACCCGCATGGAGTTGTCTCAGATTTTCCCGTGTCTGCTCAAGCATCTAAGATCCGTAAGTACTGCAAACATCGTTCCTAGCCGCGTCCTCTGAAATGTTACACCCTTCACCAATTAATTCATTAATGGTCCATGCGTGACTCTCGAGCACCGTAACCAAATCCTGAACTGCCTGTCTCAGGGTTTGATCGCACTGAGCTGTCCGCTCTGAATTCTTTGCCCTTGTCTCAGCATTTCTTTCAGGTCGTGCTTAATGTCTGGACCTTTTGGTCCACCGAGACCAGGTCAATTGAATTTACAACTGAGGTTTCCGTATTAAATAATGTGGCGGCATCATTCAGTAGGCTACGTTTTCGTTGGTACTTCCCCTGAGCAGGGAATGCAGCCCTTGGCCACCCCACAGCATTAAACCAAGATGCCTATGCCTGTGTTATTACTGGTTTTACCAAAGCCCCATATAGTGCTCGGGTCTCCACAGGGCACCATTGGGGTAATTCAATGTCAGAAATGTTTAGAACAATGGGTACCAGCACATGGTGTACATTATCATACAAGGTTTTACTTGTTTTTGTCAATACTAGTCCATTCCCTAGTCCAGGGCTTAATGCTGGGCAAGGAGGATCTGTTAATTGCGGCCCCGGTGTGTTGCCTTCACCCATTAGACAAATAAAATGTACTACCTGGTGTTAAGAAAGAAATACCATTGAACAAACTATTCTGTAATCATTAAGTTAATGCGAGATTTGAGTAAGTTTGGAATCAAATGACTCAGAGTTTATATGCAGTGGTACTCACATTTCACTGAGGCCAACAGACATATTCACTTAGCTCTCACCTTTAAGATAGACCAGTCACTTCTATTTTCAGTGCCGAATTCCTCCATTAGGATTTCATAAATTTCAATATTAATACCAATATTTTAGTTAATCTGAACATCAAAGGGATGTATCAACATTATTATTCATGTTCGAAATCAAAGAAAAAATATTATCATTAACTTCCTTTTGTTTTCCTCTGATGAGCACTGCCACTGTTTCCCTAGATCGGATCTATCTACTTCTTATTAAATGTTTTGATTTTTGTGACATAATGAGGACATGTTGTAACTCAAAGACATAAATCCAATGTGTTTCTAGTTATCCGAGTGCATAGCAGAAGGCATTAAAACTATGGCTCCTGATCTATCATTTATCTGCGAAAAGCAAAAACTACTGACCCCTTTTCTCGTCCTTGACAGTACTATTTTCATTTTCCATGGTCTAGTTTTGAGTTCCCAACAACATTCCAACATAGTAAAGCCAGAGCTTTTCATTAACTTTCTGAATTTGATAGTTGTTTATCTCCTAAAGGGCCAAAAGTGGTGTTACTATGCTACAGTTTAAGGTTCTGAAAAAGTTAGAGGTGTGGGTAGTTGTGATGATGGCAACATGGGCAGTGTTGAGGACCAGAAACATTGAGAAGAGTGGCTGTTCTGGAATCTTAACAGCAACTGTCAGTAGCAGCAAGTATATGTGCGTTCAAATAAACTGATCTAAATTTTCTACAGTCTAGGAATTGCGATAACTGATGGAGTGGGGCTCCCTGAAATATAGAAATGGAAATCACTTGATTTAACTGCAAGCAAAAAAACAGACCAATCCCTTCACTCAGAAAATTCTGGCAACATAGGAAAAGTCTCTGTTTAAAGTGGAACTGCCCCCAGCATGCAAGTTGGATGATGCACTGGTAATGATGCTGGTAGTGTAGTCAGCGCTGTTCTGTTGCCCTATGCCACTTGAAGTGGGACTGGAACTGTCTGACCTTATTTTACAGAGCAGATGAGAGATTAGCTCAGCAGCATCACCTTATCAGCAGAAATGACACTATTTTGAAAATGGCTCATGGAGGCAAATGCTGAACTTACACAAGGATGGCTTTTCAAGTAAATGCAGTGAGAGTCCTCTCTTTTATTTTATTCTGCTTTCTATGAGTCCTTCTCAGTGAGTAGCTTTGCTCCATGTATAGATTTTCCCCATGCCTGATATAAGATGCTTACTCCTCTTACAAGCAAATAAATTCTTGAACTGTGTTCTGCAGGTGGTTAGCATGAGACAGGAAGTGCATAACAAATTCTGTTACAGCTTTTAAAATTCTGTGTGCTGAACTTTTACAGCTTTTAATCTATTTAAAAGCCTGTGGCTCTGTGCATTTTAATTGTTCTGACATGCTTTACAGTCCGATGTTGATAGTAATTCTGGCTGATGGTTAAGTTTGCAATTCTATGGGGAGAATTTTAACCCCCACCTCTCCCAACATGGCAGAAACCAATTGGATCGGAAATTAATGTGCCCTGTGCAGCTTACCCATCTGGTCCCTTTGCCTTCCTGTGTGTTCCAATATTAATCCACTCTTTTTATCAGGTGACCAGAACAACCAGAGAAGGCAACAGGGTCTTGCTTTATAAGTACTGATCAGGCTCCAATGACATCATCTGTGCCTGCTGAATCAACCTGTGAAATTAGGGCTGAAAATGTGCAGGGCAGCGCATTTCAAAATAAATGTATAAATGTGTCCGTCCCTAATTTCCACTGTGGACCATGCCATAGTTGGCAGGGTCAATAGGATGTTGCTCTCTCAGTTTGGCTTCAGTGGGTGTGAGGTAAATCTGGGCCACCTTCACTCCACCACCAAAACAGATGCAACATCTGGCAAAAGGTCCTCAGGGAAGGGGGTGGTGGGGGATAGGTGCGTTCAGGCTCACTGCCAGAGGAAAATCTTTGTCACTGGCACAGCCACTCTATAAAGGTCTCTTAAATTTCATTCCCCCCCAAAAATGTTCTTATTCAATCCTAGACTGTAATCCGGGTCTGGACACACACCTGGGGCTCATTTCCAACAAGTGGTCTGTAGAAATCTTGGTTTCACGAGGTCTACCAGTATCAAGCATATACCTACTCCCAGTATCAGTATCAATCATAACCTGACTCCCAGTGCCAGTATCAATCATAACCCTGCTCCCAGTACCAATATCAACCATACACCTACTCCCAATGCTAGTATCAGCCATACACCTACTCCCAGTACCAATATCAACCATAGACCTACTCCCAGTACCAATATCAACTATACACCTACTCCCAGTGCCAATATCAACCATACACCTAGCCCCAGTGCCAGTATCAATCATAACCCTACTCCCAGTACCAATGTCAACCATACACATACTCCCAGTACCAAAATCAACTACACACCTACTTCCAGTGCCAGTATCAACCATAAACCCACTCCCAGTACCAATATCAACCATACACCTACTCCAAGTGCCAGTATCAACCATACACCTACACCCAATACCAATATCAACTATACACCTACTCCCAGTGTCAATATCAACCATACACCTAGTCCCAGTACCAATATCAACAAAACACCTACTCCCAATACCAGTATCAATCATACACCTACTCCCAGTCCCAATATCAACTATGCACCTACTCCCAGTCCCAATATCAACTATACACCTACTCCCAGTCCCAATATCAACTATGCACCTACTCCCAGTCCCAATATCAACTATACACCTACTCCCAGTACCAATAAAGAACAAAGAACAAAGAACAATACAGCACAGGAACAGGCCATTCGGCCCTCCAAGCCTGCGCCCATCTTGATGCCTGCCTAAACTAACACCTTCTGCACTTCCGGGGCCCATATCCCTCTATTCCATTCCTATTCATATATTTGTCAAGATGTCGCTATCGTATCTGCTTCCACCACCTCCCCTGGCAGCAAGTTCCAGGCACTCACCACCCTCTGTGTAAAAAACTTGCCTTGCACATCCCCTCTAAACTTTGCCCCTCGCACCTTAAACCTATGTCCCCTAGTAACTGACTCTTCCACCCTGGGAAAAAGCTTCTGACTATCCACTCTGTCCATGCCGCTCAGAACTTTGTAAACCTCTATCATGTCGCCCCTCCACCTCCGTCGATCCAATGAAAACAATCCGAGTTTTTCCAACCTCTCCTCATAGCTAATGCCCTCCAGACCAGGCAACATCCTGGTAAACCTCTTCTGTACCCTCTCCAAAGCCTCCATGTCCTTCTGGTAGTGTGGCGACCAGAATTGCACGCAATATTCTAAGTGTGGCCTAACTAAGGTTCTGTACAGCTGCAGCATGACTTGCCAATTTTTATACTCTATGCCCCGACCGATGAAGACAAGCATGCCGTATGCCTTCTTGACTACCTTATCCACCTGCGTTGCCACTTTCAGTGACCTGTGGACCTGTACGCCCAGATCTCTCTGCCTGTCAATACTCCTAAGGGTTCTGCCATTTACTGTATGCCTCCCACCTGCATGAGACCTTCCAAAATGCATTACCTCACATTTGTCCGGATTAAACTCCATCTGCCATTTCTCCGCCCAAGTTTCCAACCGATCTATATCCTGCTGTATCCTCTGACAATCCTCATCATTATCCGCAACTCCACCAACCTTTGTGTCATCCGCAAACTTACTAATCAGAACAGCTACATTTTCCTCCAAATCATTTATATATACCACAAACAGCAAAGGTCCCAGCACTGATCCCTGCGGAACACCACTAGTCACATCCCTCCATTCAGAAAAACACCCATCCACTGATACCCTCTGTCTTCTATGACCGAGCCAGTTCTGTATCCATCTTGCCAGCTCACCTCTGATCCCGTGTGACTTCACCTTTTGTACCAGTCTGCCATGCGCGACCTTGTCAGAGGCTTTACTAAAGTCCATATAGATAACATCCACTGCCCTTTCTTCATCAATCATCTTCGTCACTTCCTCAAAAAACTCAATCAAATTAGTAAGACACGACCTCCCCTTCACAAAATCATGCTGTCTCTCGCTAATAAGTTTGTTTGTTTCCAAATGGGAGTAAATCCTGTCCCGAATAATCCTCTCTAATAGTTTCCCTACCACTGACGTAAGGCTCACCGGCCTATAATTTCCTGGATTATCCTTGCCACCCTTCTTAAACAAAGGCACAACATTGGCTATTCTCCAGTCCTCTGGGACCTCACCTGTAGCCAATGAGGATGCAAAGATTTCTGTCAAGACCCCAGAAATTTCTTCCCTTGCCTCCCTCAGTATTCTAGGGTAGATCCCATCAGGCCCTGGGGACTTATCTACCTTAATGCTTTGCAAGACACCCAACACCTCCTCCTTTTTGATAATGAGATGACTGAGACTATCTGCACTCCCTTCCCTAGGCTCATCATCCACCAAGTCCTTCTCTTTGGTGAATACTGATGCAAAGTACTCATTTAGCACCTCGCCCATTTCCTCTGGCTCCACACATAGATTCCCATCTCTGTCCTTGAGTGGGCCAACCCTTTCCCTGGTTACCCTCTTGCTCTTTATATATGTATAAAAAGCCTTGGGATTTTCCTTAATCCTGTTTGCCAATGACTTTTCATGACCCCTTTTAGCCCTCCTAACTCCTTGCTTAAGTTCCTTCCTACTGTCTTTATATTCCTCAAGTGCTTCATCTGTTCCTAGCCTTCCAGCCCTTACAAATGCTTCCTTTTTCTTTTTGACTCAGCTCACAATATCCCGTGTTATCCAATATCAACCATACACCTACTCCCAGTGCCAATATCAACCATACACCTACCCCGAGTGCCAGAATCAACCATACACCTACTCCCAGTGCCAGAATCAACCATAAACCTACTCCCAGTGCCAGAATCAACCATAAACCTACTCCCAGTGCCAATATCAACCATACACCTACCCCGAGTGCCAGAATCAACCATACACCTACTCCCAGTGCCAGAATCAACCATACACCTACTCCCAGTGCCAGAATCAACCATAAACCTACTCCCAGTGCCAGTATCAATCATACACCTACTGCCAGTACCAGTATCAAGCATACACTTACTCCAAGTATGAGCAATAATGATAATCATGTGGGATGTTATTTTACATATAGACTTGGAAATATCAGATGGGCAAATGTACCCTAGATGAGGAGTTCATAGAATGTTTTCGGGATAGTTTCTTAGAACAGCACATTCTGGAGCCAACCAGAGAGCAGGCTATACTATACCTGGTATTGTGCAATGCGATAGGACTAATTGGTGACCTTATAGTGAAGGCGCCCCTAGGTGACAGCATTGATTGAATTTTACATTCAGTTTGAGGGTCCAAGCCTAGTATTTTAAACTTAAATAAGGGCAATTATGAGGACATTTAAGCAAGGCTTGCGAAAGTGAACTGGCAAATTAAAGAATAGGTCAATAGAGATGCAGTGGCAAACATTTAAGGGGATATTTCAGAATTCACTGAATAGATACTTTCCAAGGACAAAGGAAAATTCTAAGGGGAGGACCCACTATCAGTGGTTAACTAAAAAAGTTAAACATAGTATCAAATTTAAAGAAAAAGCATATAAATGCACAAAGATGGGTGGCAGGTCAGAAGATTGGACAGAATATAAAAAGCAGCAAAGCAAGAATAAAAGATTGATAAGGAGGGAAAATTAGCATATGAGAGAAAGCTAGATAAAAATATAAAAACAGGTAGTTAGAGTTTCTGCAGATACTGTAAAAAGAAAAGAGTTAACAAAGTGAGTGTTGGTCCTATAGAAACTGAGTATGGAGAATTAATAATGGAAAATAAGGCAATGGCAGATGAATTGAACAGGTATTTTGCATCAGTCTTCACTACAGAGGATACAAGTAACATCCCAGAAATAGCTATAAATCAGGAAATGGAAGGGAGGGAGGAACTCAAGAAAATTACTATCACCAGCGAAGTCGTACTGAGCAAATTGTGGAGCTGTGGGCTGACAGACAAGTCTCTGGGTCCTGATGGACTTTATCCTAGGGTCCTAAAAGAAGTGGCCAGTGAGATAGTTGATGTGTTGGTTTTAATTTTCCAAAATTCCCTAGATTCGGGGAACATTCCATTAGATTGGAAAATAGCCAATGTAACTCCTTTATTCAAAAAGGGAGGGAGACAGAAAGCAGGAAACTACAGGCCAGTTAGCTTAACATATTTCAAAGGGAAAATGTTAAAAGCTATTATTAAAGATGTTATAACAGGGCACTTAGAAAAAATCAAGGTAATCAGGCAGAGTCAACATGGCTTTGTGAAAGGGAAATCATGTTTAACCAAATTATTGGAGTTCTTTGAAGAAGTAGCACGTGCTGTGGATAAATGGAAACCACTGGATGAACTGTACTTAGATTTCCAGAAGGCATTTGATAAGGTGCCATATCAAAGGTTATTGCTGAATATAAAAGCTCATGGTGCAGGGGGTAACATTTTGGCATGGATAGAAGATTGGCTAGCTAACAGGAAACAAAGACTAGGCATTAATGGGTCATTTTCTGGTTGGCAAGATGTAACATGTGGTGTGCCACAGGGATCAGTGCTGGGGCCTCAACTTTTTACAGTTTATATAAATGACTTGGATGAAGGGGACGAAGGTATGGTTGCTAAATTTGCTGATGACATGAAGATAGGTGGGAAAGCAAGCTGTGAAGAGGACATAAGAAGGATACAAATGGATACAGATAGGTATAGTGAGTGGGAAAAGATCTGGCAAATGGAGTATAATGTGAGAAAATGTGAAATTGTCCATTTTGGCAGGAAGACTAAGAAAGAAGCATATTATTTAAATGGTGAGAGATTGCAGGGATCTGGGGGTGTCCTAGTGCATGAATTGCAAAAGGTTAGTATGCAGGTTCAGCAAGTAATTAGGAAAACTAATAGAATGTTATGATTTATTGAAGGGGAATCGAATACAAAAGTAGAGAGGTTTGCTTCAGTTATACAGGGCATTGGTGAGACCACGTCAGGAGTACTGTTTACAGTATTGGTGTCCTTATTTAAGGAAGGATGTAAATGTATTGGAAGCAGTTCAGAGAAGGTTTACAAGACTAATACCTGGAATTGGGGGGGTTTTCTTATGAGGAAAGGTTGGACAGGCTAGGCTTGCATCCGTTGGAGTTGAGAAGAGTAAGAGACTAATTGATTGAAACATGTAAGATCTTGAGGGGTGACGGTGGAAAGGATGTTTCCTCTTGTGGCAGAATCTAGAACTAGGGATCAAAATTTAGAAATAAGGGGTCGCCCATTTAAGATAGAGGTGAGGAGAATTTTTTTCTCTCAGAGGGTTGTAATCTTTGGAACTCTCTTCCTCAAAGGCAGTGGAAGCAGAGTCTTCAAATATTTTTAAGGCAGAGGTAGATAGATTCTTGATCAGCAATGGGGTGAAAGGTTATTGGGGGTGGGCGGGAATGTGAAGTTGAGGTTACAATAAGGTCAGCCGTGACCTTATTGAATGGTGGAGCAGGCTCAAGGGGCCAAGTGGCCTACTTCAGCTCCTAATTCATATGTTTGTATTGTTATGGGTACTTGCATTTTTTTGTTAAGTTATGAGGATTTGTGTTTTGAAACTGGATAAAAGATTCCATAGAAGCTGGAATTTGTGTTTTTGTAAAAATAAGTCATCAGAAGGTCCTTTGGACTTGGCTTGTTACTGGAAGGCACCTGTTCTCATATAAATACCCAGCAGGGGGCATTTTTGACTTGGGGAAGATGTTTACTGAGAAGTGATAGGTCAAGCTTTATAGGTGTCAGGAGGCTTGACTCCTGAGATATTTTTGGTTTTGGTTTTGACAGGCAGTTGGAGTATGGACAGTGTTCTGAAAAGTAGTAAAAGAATCAAGGTGCCAAGGACAAACCCCAACCTAGCCTGCTCCAGCTCTTTGAAAAGCCTGCCAGTTTTTCCATCTCTTTGAGACGCTCTTAGAAGCAAGTGTAAAAAATGGAGAAATTGATGCTGTATTCCTCCTGCAAGGTCTGCCTAAAACTCCTGTTGCTCATTTCTCCTGGAGAGCCTGCCCAAACAGATCTTAAACGTCGTCTGAAAAGAACTGCTCTAGGAAGATCCCAGTGCCAGCTGTCTATGGGTATTTGGGACGCTAAACCAAAAAAATGGCATTAGCCATCTTTCTAATCTCTTTTTTCTTCAAGAATTAGCAAGTATTTAGCCAAAATATTATTTTTTGCCTGTTCTTTTTTGTAATAGAGCTCCAGAGAGAAAATCTCTTTATTTTTTGGTTAACCAGTGTGTGTGTGTGTGTGTGTGTGTGTGTGTGTGTGTGTGTGTGTGTGTGGCTAAGATAAAAAGAAAACTTTCATATTTCAAACTGTGTGTTAATGCTTTGCTGCATCGCTGGTGAAGACTTGTTTTATAATAAACTGATAATTGTTGTTGTTTATTGAAGAAACCTGGTCGGTGTAGTTTATTTTTGGGATAGAAATAGAGTAACAATTGACCAGTATCGGTAACTGGGAAAAAATTTAAAGATATGTTGTGACCTGTAGCGAAGTGGAACTAGAAAAACAGTGCACTCCTCCCGCCTCGGTCATAACAATATGTATCAACCATACACCTACTCCCAGTGCCAGTATCAACGATACACCTACTCCCAGTGCCAGTATCAACCATACACCTACTCCCAGTGCCAGTATCAACCATAAACCCACTCCCAGTACCAATATCAACCATACACCTACTCCCAGTGCCAGTATCAACCATACACCTACTCCCAGTGCCAGTATCAACCATACACCTACTCCCAGTTCGAGTATCAACCATACACCTGCTCCCAGTATGAATATCAACCACACACTGGGCTGGATTTTGTGCTGGAGATGGGGCTCCCGGCGCTAGGTCGAAAAGGCGGGCGGTCCCCGCCTCTGACTTTTTTTTCACCCCTGGAATTATCCTCCGGTCTTTTCTTGTCAAAGTTTTAGGAGGTGGGATCCCCATCCCTTTTAAGACTTTAAAGGGACGCGGATCACCCCTTCAAGAGCTGCTGGCCAATCACAGGGCCGGCAGCTCAGCAGTTTCAGCAGTGCCACTGGGAGCAGTGGCCACTGCTGGTACTGCCGAGGCCTCGGATTTAGGACTAGCACTGGAAACCCAGAATAGAAGTAGGTGAGGTGGGGTCGTCGGGGCCAGTCCGAAGGGCCTAGAGAGGTAGTTGGGGTGTAGTCTTGCAGTCCAGTAGGAGAGGATCCTGGCGGGTGAATTGGTTCCCAGTGGCGGTTCTCTGGGGGCCACAAATTGCCCATGAAGGAGGGATCCAAACCCCCAAGCCCACAGGGAGGGCACATCATTTTACAAGGTGTCCTCCCTCTGCGACGGAGGGCCCCCCACGCCCAGCCACTGGTAAGAATCCAACGGTAGCGTGAAGAGGCCCTTAATTGGCCATTAATAGGCCACAATGGCCTCAATATGCCTCTGGACAGGAAGGCCGCTGGGCGATATGAAGGTGATGGGCCCTCTGTCCTGCCGCCTCGCCTGCCATACGCCATGATTCTCTGTGCCCCCTGCATCAATTCTGGTCTTGTTGGGGGGGGAGGGAAGGGGGCCCGTAAAATCCTGGCCACATACTCCCAGTGCCAGTATCAACCATACACCTACTCCCGATGTCAGTCTCAAGCATACACCTACTCCCAGTGCCAGTATCAACCATACACCTACTCCCGATGTCAGTCTCAAGCATACACCTACTCCCAGTGCCAGTATCAACCATACACCTACTCCCGATGTCAGTCTCAAGCATACACCTACTCCCAGTGCCAGCATCAAGCATTCACCTACTCCCAGCACCAGTATCCAGCATACACCTACTCAGAATATCAGTATTAACCATACACCTACTCACTGAGCTGGGATCTCGCCCCTTGTGCTGATCCCTTATGCCAATAGCCATGTTTGAGGTGGGCAAAGGCTCCAACCCCCACATGCCACTTAGCAAACCCTTGCACTAGATGGGATCTGGTGTTCTAGGTCACAGCTTAGATTTGAGCTGTTCCAACGTTCACCCACTGAAGAATGGCCTGTGATTTTCAACCCTATTATCTCACATTGAAAAAGAAAAAAGTTGCAACATGGAAACTGGTCATTCAGCCCAACCAGCCAATGTTGGAGTTTACCCTCCATGTAAAGAAATAACTCCAATCGTTTTTACCCAGCCGATAATCCTTTCAACCTCTTTTTCATCATCCATTTTGAATTTCATCTTGAATTGTGACAAAGTTTTTGCCTCAGTTATGAACTCTGGAAATGAATTCCACAGCTTTCCCACTCACTGGGCTGAATTTTATTTGCCTGCCACCGATTTCGGCAGCGGGTGAAAAAATGGCAGCCTTCCCTTGCGGGCTGCATGCTGCGGAGCTGCCGCGATCCTAAGCACTGTGGCTCATTTAAATAGTCGGGGCGGGCCGCCCCTCCCCCCAATCGCGTGGAGGAGACGGGCTGTCCATCCCCAGCAATGGTGTCAGCTGTCTGTGCGCAGGCGCTGACAGCATTTTTAAAGGGCTGTTTGCCCGACCAGCATATTTAAATACTTTACGATAGATTAAATTAAATTAAAGAAATACATTTCTTTTGTCCCTCCCCCACCTCCCCAATAACAATTAAATTAATTATTTGCCTCCCCCCTCCCACTGAAACACTTACCTTAACCATCTGACCTTCTCCCCACAAAGTGCACAAACTTTAAACTACAACCCTTCCAACCTTCCCTTACACCAATGACATTAATTTGACCCCTTGCACCACCCCACCCTCTACTCCCGCACTGATAAAACTTACCTTCTCCCCCCTCTCCATGAGTGTGATGCTTTGTTTCCCCAGATGGGGATCTGAAGGCGCGGGAGTGCCGGCTGCTGGGCCGAAGATCGCAGTGCGCCATCAGGAGGTGATGTATATTTATTTAAATTAATTATTTTAATTTATTTGCATATTAAAATTGTGGCCATGGTGCCTTGCCGCCGCTGGGAGGATCGGGCCAGGCCCTCCTGGCAGGCCTCATCCGGACCATCTTCAGGCACCCCACCCCCGGCCAGGAATCCGACACCTGGGAGAGAACAAAATCCAGCCCATTGTGTGTAGAAGTTTATCCTTCTTTCTGTTCGAACTCATTTATAGTTAACCTTGTATCCATGTTCCCTGCTTCTCGACCAATCAGTCCCTGTTTATTTCAATCTACTCAGTGCCATTCCTCCATAACGTTAAGCATCTCTATTAAATCACTCCTCAATCACCTGTTCTATTGAAAACAGCCTCAATTTTTCAACAAACAAAACAAGAAATGCTGGAAATACTCAGCAGGTTTGGCAGCATCTGTGGAGAGAGAAGCAGAGTTAACGTTTCGGGTCAGTGACCCTTCATCAGAACTGATCAGCAGTTCTGATGAAGGGTCACTGACCCGAAATGTTAACTCTGCTTCTCTCTCCACAGATGCTGCCAAACCTGCTGAGTATTTCCAGCATTTCTTGTTTTGTTTTAGATTTCCAGCATCTGTAGTATTTTGCTTTCACTCAATTTTTCAAGTCCTATTGTTGTATTTGTATTTCCTTTCACTGGGCAACGTCCAGTGAATCTGCACTGTAGTCCTTTTGTTGCCCTTGTTTGATAGTCGCTGAAGTGGAAGCAGTACCTCAGGGTTAGCTTGGAAAGAGGGCAACTCAAATTGCCATTCCACAAAAGACATTTGGTAAGGTTCCCATAAGAGGTTATCAGCAAAAATGAAAGTGCATCAAATCCTTGTACACGGGGCCGGAAATTGGTTGAACGATTGGAACCAGAAGCTGCAAAATTTATTAAGTCCCAAACATTTTTAAAATTAATTTCATGGGATGTAAGCATCACTGGCAAGGTCAACATTTGTTGCCCATCCCTAATTGCCCTTGAGAAGGTGGTGGTAAGCTGCCTTCTGGTGCAGGAACACACATTGTGCTGTTAGGGAGCGAGTTCCAGGATTTTGATCCAGCGACAGTGAAGGAATGGTGATATATTTCCAAGTCAGAATGGTTTGTGGCTTGGAGGGGAACTTGCAGGTGGTGGTGTTCCCATGCATCTGCTGCCCTTGTTCTTCTAGGTGGAAGAGGTCACAGGTTTGGAAGGTGCTGGTCAGAGGCTGGGAATTCTGTGGTGAGTAGCTCACCTCCTGTCTCCCCAAAGCCAATTCACCATCTATAAGGCACAAGTCAGGGGTGTGATGGAATATTCTCCACTTGCCTGGATGGGTGCACCTTCAACAACACTCAGGAAGCTCCACATCATCCAGGACAAAGCAGCCTGCTTGGTCAGCACCGAGGCACATGGTGAGGCATGGTGAGTTGCTGCAGTGCATTTTGTATCTGTTACACACGCCTGCCACTGTGTCCTTATGACCTCTTCACAGCTTACTTTTGTACCCATCTTTGTGTCATCAGCAAATTTAGCAACCATACCTTCGGTCCCTTCATCCAAGTCATTTATATAAATTATAAAAAGTTGAGGCCCCAGCACTGACCCCTGTGGCACACCACTTGTTACTTCTTGCCAACTAGAAAATGACCCATTTATACCTACTCTCTGTTTCCTGTTAGCTAGCCAACCTTCTATCCATGCCAAAAAGTTACCCCCTACACCATGAACTTTTATTTTCCATAATAACCTTTGACGTGGCACCTTATCAAATGCCTTTTGTAAATCTAAGTACAGTACATCCACCGGTTCCCCTTTATTTAGCACATGTTACTTTTTCAAAGAACACCAACAAATTGGTTAAACATAATTTCCCTTTCACAAAGCCATGTTGACTCTGCCTGATTACCTTGAATTTTTCTAAGTGCCCTGCTATAACATCTTTTATAATAGCTTTTAACATTTTCCCTATGACAGATATTAAGCTAACTGGCCTGTAGTTTCCTGCTTTCTGTCTCCCTCCCTTTTTGAATATAGGAGTTGCATTGGCTATTTTCCAATCTAATGGAAACTTCCCCGAATCTAGGGAATTTTGGAAAATTAAAACCAACACATCAACTATCTCACTGGCCACTTCTTTTAGGACCCTAGGATGAAGTCCATCAGAATCCAAGGACTTGTCAGCCCGCAGCTCCAACAATTTGCTCAGTACTACTTCCCTGGTGATAGTAATTTTCTTGAATTCCTCCCTCCCTTCCATTTCCTGATTTCAGCAATTTCTGGGATGTTAGTTGTATCCTCTGTAGTGAAGACTGATGCAAAATACCTGTTCAATTCATCTGCCATCTCCTTATTTTCCCTTACTAATTCCCCAATTCCCCAGACTCACTTTCTATAGGACCAACACTCACTTTGTGAACTATTTTCTTTTTTAAATATCTTTAGAAACTCTTATTATGTGTTTTTATATTTCTAGCCAGCTTTCTCTTGCACTTTAATTTTCATGATCAGCCTACTTTTCATACTTCTGACGGATGCTCCCTTCATGTATGCTAATGCCCTCACCAGAATGGTGCCTGACATGGCCAGCATCAGAAGTCTGTACGTGTGCTGCAGACGCCATTTTGGAGGCAACATGGCTCCCGTAGTGCCAAAAAAAGGGCACTATGCACCCGAAGTTTGCGACCAGAAAGTGGGGACAAAGGGCGTGTACTCTGATTGGTGGAATGTGACAAGTGGTGTTCCCCAAGGATCTGTACTGGGGCTTCATATTTTCACCATATTTGTCAATGACCTGCATGAAGGAATAGAGAATCATATATAAAAACTTGTAGTTAACACGAATTTAGGAAGGATAGTTAGTAGTGCAGATGGAAGCAGGCAGTTGCAAAGGAACATAAACTAATTAAGTGAGTGGGTAAAACTGTGGCAAATTGAATTCAACATGGAGAAATGTGAAGTCATCAACTTTGGATCCAAGAAAGAGAATTAGAATATTTTCTAAATGCTGAGAAATTAGAAACTACAGTGTAGGAAAGAGTTTTGGATGCCCATGTATACAAATCACTAAGAGCTAGTGAACTGGCACAAAAGCAATGACCAAAACTCATAGAATGTTAGCCTTTAGCTCAAGAGGGCTGGAATACAAAGCAGAGGAAGTTATGCAAGTAGTATAATAACTTGCTCAGCATGCTGGAGTAGTGTGTTTAGTTCTGGACACTGCAAGCTGAATTTTATGGGCCCCCTAGGGGCAGGAATGGAGGTGGAAGTGAAGTGTCCATCGCCTTCCTGATGCCTTCGAATTTAGTTTGGGGTGGGGTAGGCCGAGGATGGCCTTTCAACCCCAGGTCAATTGAGGCCCTTAAGAAACCTGAGAGGAGTATAAAAGTGGAGGGGTAAAATCATAAAGGAAATCAGGAAAGCTAAGAGAGAGCATGAAAGAATATTGGCAAACAAAATCAAAGTGAACCCAAAGATGTTTTATCAATACATTAAGAGAAAGAGGATAACTAAAGAAAGAGTAGGTCACATAAAATACCAAAAAGATCACCTATGTGTAGGAGCGGAAGATGTTGGTATTGTTCTTAATGAATACTTCGCAGCTATCTTCACAAAAGAGGGGACCATGCAGCTATTGTAGTTAAGGAAGAAGGGTGTGAAGTATTGGATGTGATAAACATAGGGAGAGAGGAAGTATTAATGGGATTAGCATCCTGGAAAGTTGATATATCACCAGGGCCAGATGAAATGTACCCCAGGCTGTTAAAAGAAGCAAGAGAGGAAATAACAGAAGCTCGGACCATCATTTTCCAGTCCTCACTGGATACAGGTGTGGTACCAGAGGATTGGAGGACTGCTAACATTGTACCTCTGTTCAAAAATGGATCGAGGGATAGACCGAATAATTACAGGTCAGTCAGCCTAACCTTGGTAGTGGGCAAATTATTGGTATCAATTCTGAGGCAGGATAAACTGTCACTTAGAAAGGCACGTCAAGGATAGTCAGCATGGATTTGTTAAGGGAAGATCTTGACTGACCAACTTGATTGAATTTTTTGAAGAAGTAACAAGGAAGATAGATGAGGGTAGTGTAGTTGATGTGATCTACATGGATTTTAGCAAGACTTTTGACAAGGTCCCACATGGCAGACTGGTCAAAAAAAAAGCCTACGGGATCCAGGGAAATGCAGCGTTGGATACAAAATTGGCTCAGTGGCAGGAAACAAAGGGTAATTTTTGACGGGTATTTTTGCGAATGAAAGGCTGTTTCCAGTGGCATTCCGCAGGGCTCAGTACTGGATCCCCCGCTTTTTGTGGTAAATATTAATGATTTGGACGTAAATGCAGGGGGCATGATCAAGAAGTTTGCAGACAACACAAAGATTAACTGTGTGGTAGAGAGCGAGGAGGATAGCTGTAGGTTGCAGGAAGATATTGATGGTCTGGTCAGATGGGCAGAAAAGTGGCAAATGGAATTCAACCCAGAGAAATGTAAGGTGATGCATTTGGGGAGGTCAAACAAGGCAAAGGAACACATGATTAATGGGAAAATACTGAGAAGTGTAGAGGAAGTGAGGCACCTTGGAGTGAATGTCCACAGATCCTAAGGTAGCAGGACAGGTCGATAAGGTGGTTAAGAAGGCATATGGAATTCTTTCCTTTATTAGCTGAGGTACAGAATATAAGAGCAGGGAGGTTATGCTGGAATTGTATAGATCATTGGTCAGGGCACAACTTGAGTACTGTGTGCAGTTCTGGTCACCTCATTACAGAAAGGATGTAATTGCAATAGAGAGGGTACAGAGGAGAGTTACGAAGATGTTGCCGGGACTGGAAAAATGTAGCTATGAGGAAAGGTTAGATAGTCTGGGGTTGTTCTCCTTGGAACAGAGAAGGCTGAGGGGAGATCTGATTGAAATGTACAAAATTTTGAGGGGCCTGGATAAAGTGGATGTAAAGGGCCTGTTTACCTTAGCAGAGAGTTCAGTAACTAGGGGGCATAGATTTAAAATGATTGGTAGAAAGATTACAGGGGAGATGAGGAAAATAATTTTCACCCAGGGAATGGTGGGGATCTGGAACTCACTGCCTGATAGGGTAGTTGAGACAGAAATCCTCCACTCATTCAAAAGGGGTCTGGATTTGTACCTCAAGTGCCGTAATCTGCAGGGCTACGGACCAAAAGCTGGAAAGTGGGATTAGACTGGATGGATCGTTTTTCGGCCATCATAGACACGATGGACCAAGTGGCCTCTTTCTGTGCCGTAAACTTTCTATGATTTCTGTGATTTTTTTAGGGGCTTTTTCCCACCTGTACCTCAATTTAATGGAGGACAGTGAGGCCCACCGCCAGTTAAAACATGGAGACACCGCCAGTTAAAACATGGTGGGCACCGAGTGGGGTCAGGGAGGGTCCCTCCTTTGGGAACAACCCAAGGCACCCGGAGACACCCGCAGTTTAGTTTTTAGTTTAGTTTAGAGATACAGCACTGAAACAGGCCCTCCGGCCCACCGAGTCTGTGCCGACCATCAACCACCCATTTATACTAATCCTACACTAATTCCATATTCCTTCCACATCCCCACCTGTCCCTATATTTCCCTACCACCTACCTATACTAGGGACAATTTATAATGGCCAATGAACCTATCACCCTGCAAGTCTTTTGGCATGTGGGAGGAAACCGGAGCACCCGGAGGAAACCCACGCAGACACAGGGAGAACTTGAAACTCCACACAGGCAGTACCCAGAATTGAACCCGGGTCGCTGGAGCTGTGAGGCTGCGGTGCTAACCACTGCGCCACTGTGCCGCCCTGACTCCCTCTCTCCTGCACCATGCCTAAAGCCATGCATTACCCATCCTATCTTCCTCTTTCTACTCTCATTAGCGCATGGCACTGGGAGTAATCCAGAGATACCATTGAGGTCTTACTTTTCCACTTTTTCCCTAACTCCTGAATGTCTGACTGTAGGACCTCTATACCCGCCCTCTCTATGTCAATGGTACCAACCTATACCACAACTTCGAGCTCAATCCCTTCTCCCGGAGACTGTTCTGCACCCTCTCTGTGATGTCCTTTACCCTGGCACCAGGGAGGTAGCAGACCTTGCAAGACTCACGATGACAGTTACAGAAATGCCATTCTGTCCCCCAGCTATGGAATCTCCTATAATGACTGCATTTCTACACTTTGCTGGTCCCTGCTGTGCAGCCCCTGCCCATTAATGACATGGTCAAACTACACTCATTCAAGATATCATCACTCCCAGGAGTTTCCAGTGCTGAGTATCAGTTTGAGAGTGGTACACACCCCGAAGACCCCTGCACTACTCTTGCTACTCTTCCATATGGCCACCCATTTACTATCCTGACCGCTCTCTGCCTGTGTGGTGGCCACCACCTCAGCCTCCCTGATGCTCCCCAGTGACTCCAGCTGCCCCTTGAGCTTGGAAACCCTGGGCTGAGGTGAGAAACTGGGAATTCTGAGGTGAGTACTTTACCTCCTGACTCCCCAAAGCCTGCCTACCATCTACAAGGCACAAGTCAGGAGTGTGATGGAATATTCTCCATTTGCCTGGATGAATGCAACTCCAACAACACTCAAGAAGCTCGACACCATCCAGGACAAATCAGTCCACTTGATCGGCATCCTATCCACCAAATTAAACCTTCACCATCGACGCACAGTGACAACAGTGTTTTCCATATAGAAGATGCATTTCAGCAACTCACCAAGGTTCCTTTGACAGCACCTTCCGAACCCATGACCTCTACCATCTAGAAGGACAAGGGCAGCAGACACATGGAAACACCACTACCTGCAAGGTCCCCTCCAAGCCACACACCATCCTGACTTGGAACTATATCACCATTCCCTCACTGTCGCTGGATCAAAATCCTGGAACTCCCTTCCTAACAGCACTTTGGCAGTATCCACACCAGATGGACTGCAGCGTTTCAAGAAAGCGGCTCACAGAACCTTCTCAAGGGCAATTAGGGATGGGCAACAAATGCTGGTCGTGCCAGCGAATCCCATGAAAGAATTTTAAAAATGGTCATAGCAAAGCAAGACAAGAGTGCACCAGGTATTGCCTGCATTTCAAAATTCCCCAGATTCCAAGATGTCATTGACAGCAATGACATTGCCTTACATCCTCCCCATCATCATGCTGGCATCTTTCTCAATAGAAATGGATTCCATTCCCTGAATGTACAGCTTGTTTGTGAATACAGGGTCTGAATCATGCAGATTTATTCCCCTATCTTCTGGCAGCAGTCATGATTCATTCAACATGTGCCAATACTCTGTGCGGCTTTAATTCCAATCTGGCTGTCACTTCATAGGCTGGCCTGAAATCGACATCCCAAACAGCTGGCCTCTTTAATGAGTGCTAGCAGGCATTTTAATAGGCAATCAGTTGTTTAACAAGCCTCCAGGTGGCTGTTCCTAGCATTTGCTTCAATTCCTTTATCAAGGTGGTACGTTGCGCTAAACACAGGCTTAACCAACCTTTCAGCATAAGATCCACCTCTTTACCACTTTAGCACCCAAAGTATGCAGCGAAAATGCCCCACCACACCCCGCCCCCAGCCCATATGTGTTACAGGAAGATACAATGGCCAAGATATTTAGCTTTGGGCGCATTTGACAATCTGGACACCAATTGTGCTAGTTTTCAGAAGGATTTTTTGTTCAAGTTTCCACTTCAATGCATTTGCACTTCGCCAAGTGTAAAATCTTCCATGAAGCAGCGCAATCGAGCAACGTTTTACTACAAAGAATTTACATTAAAATAAACATTCCTTCATATATTTAAGAGTGATAATCTGGTGCAGTTTTAATACAATTGAAAATGGTTGTATCACAAAAAATAAGCATTTTTAATCAGCATGCCAGGTTCCTCATTTGTGAGTAACCAATTTTAATTACTTTAAAAGTTTATAAACTATACAGAACCAGATACATTGGTGTACAGTAGTCAGTTTCTTAGTAAATTTTAAGAAAAATTCAAAAGCTTTCAAAGCATTTCTATTAGTGCTCTTACGTCGCAAAAAAAGCTCAATTTGAAGAGCCTCCTCAAGGCCTACAAAAGGCTGCATTAAGCAGAAACTTGCATTGTGATTAATTTGATCTGCAGTGTGGCTAGTTTTGTGGGTGGGCAAGTTTTTAGCAATTTTTAAAAAACTGATGTTAAAGGTTGTGGAAACTCAATTAATGTTTGTGAGGTATTTCTATATTATGCGAATGATGTGATGGTGTAACATGTAAATAAAGACTTCCATACTTGGTGTCCATTTTATCTGCTAGGGTCAGATGAACATATTACAGAAATGGTGACTAGGATGAGATAATGATCCGTTAATTTAGGCAGCAAAGAGCAGCAGGGACAGCAGTGAACAAGATCAGCCAGCTCCCGGTGACCTACCTGTTCAGATGGCAGAGATTTTGTTTGGATTGTGCGAAGCTTGAGCCTCAAACTGTCTCCTCAGTTGTATGGGATGCCTCAGGGTCCTAAAGTGCATCATATTCAAACAGCTCACTTGGGTAAAAGAATATTTGCAACCACCGACTAGGCTGGCTTTAGGTATAACTGTTATGGACAGCCGCAGTGAAGTGTTTACTGGGTCACTGTGAATTTGTAAACAGGACAATATGGCTGCACCCACAGGATACTTCAGAAGGCTAAGAACATATGAGAGGGCTCAAGAACCATTCAGTTTGCATATTGAAAGAATGAACATGATTTTCAGAGCTAATAACATTTTGGAAGTTAAAGATGAAAGTGAAGTGGTCAAGACTCAGAATAAGGAAATTCTTGAGCGCAAGGAAGCAATTTTCTTAATGGAAATTGGCCCGGAAGTGTATGACACATTAACAAATCTTCTTGCTCCCAACAAGGCAAAAGATGGCCCATTCAAAATAATCATCACCAAGTTGGAGGAACATTTCAACTCTATGCCACTAGAGATAGCAGAAAGCTGCACATTTGGAGCCAGAAATCAGAAAAGTAGTGAAGCAGTTGGTGAGTACTTTGTGGCACTAAAGAATTTATCACAACATTGCAACTATGGTACATACTTCGACCATGCACTACAAGACAGATTTGTGTGTGGATTGGTAGATGAAACAATCCAATCGAAGTTACTAAACACACAAAATCTTACATTTGAGCTAGCCTGTAAGATTGCTCATTCTATGGACATGCCAGCAAAGAATGCTGGGAAATTACCTTCTATATCAGTGGCTAGCACAGCTTCTGTCCACTGTCAGAAGCCTAAAGTGATGAGACCTAGTCAGAAGAGTGCTGGTATTAGATGTTTAGTGTCTTGTGACCACTGTAAGGGCAACCACATGGCACAAGCATGTCTATACAGTAATGCCAAGTGCTTTATTTGCCAAAAGAAAGGACATATTGCAACCACTTGCTGAGCAAAGGCCAAAGCAGGAAAGGGAAGTCATTCCAGTGGTAACACAAGGGTGGAGTTTACAATCTAAAAGTGAATCCAGATTGCCTAAGGAAAGAGGAGCTAGAACATACAGCATTTATGCTACTAACAATCACTCAAATGACAAAGACTTTTGCACAAAGGTGTTGAAAATCACCCAATACATCAACATGCGAATCGCTAGAACTGCAGATTGTTCCATTATGTGTAAAGGTACGTAAGAGCAAATTCAGTGATGCACCTCTAACTGAGGGCACAGTTCAATTGAAAACCTACTCAGGTGAGGTATTACAAACATGTCGACAAATGGAGTGCAGTGTCCAATATAAATGCAAATCCCTCAATTTAACCATTGATGTAGTGAGACATGTCAATAAACCAACATTAATGGGCAAAGAATAGCTTCGCAAGCTGAAGTTAGATTGGAAACATGTTATCCAAATTGAGATGACCAAGAAGTCTGATCAGCTATTAAATAGTTGCAGCAATATTTTCGAGGGCAACTATGAAGGTATATTCGGTATGAAAGCCCACATCTGAATCAGGCCTGATGCAAAACCAGTAGTCAAACAGTCATAATGGCACGGAAGGAGGCCATTCAGCCCATCAGTCCATGCCAGCTCTCTGAAGAACAATCCAATCAGTCCCATTCCCCTTCTCTATCCCCGTAGCCCTGTAAGTTTATTTCCCTCAAGTGCTCATCTAATTTCCTTGTGAAATCATTCATCAGCTCCGCTTCCACCACCCTCATAGGTAGCGAGCTCCAAGTCATTACCAGTTACATCCCACCTGCATCTCTTGTCCAAAACCTTTAATCTGTGTCTGAGAGGTGATTTGATAGAGGTATTCAAAAGCATGAGGGTCTGGACAGAGTAGATAGGGAAAAACTGTTCCCACTCGTGAAAGGATCGAGAACGAGAGGGCACAGATTTAAAGTAATTGGCAAGAGAAGCAAAAGCGACACGAGAAAGAACTTTCACGCAGCGAGTGCTTAAGTTCTGTAATGTGCTGCCGGACAGTGTGGTGGAGACTAGTTCAACTGAAGCATTCAAAAGGGTATTAAACTGTTATAGAAAAAGAAAGAATGTGCATGGTTACCGGAAGAAGGTGGGGGAATGGCACTAAGTGAATTGCTCTTTCGGAGAGCCGATGTGGACACGATAGATGAAACAGCCTCCTTATGCACTGTAACATTTCTGTGATTCTGTGATTCTATAATCCTTGTACCCTCAGCTAATGAGAATAGCTTTTCTTTGTCTACCCTATGCAAACCTGTCAGAATCTTATACACCTCTATCAAATCTCCCCTCAATCACCTTTTCTCCAAGGAGAACAACACCAGCTTCTCCAACCTAACCTTATAGCTCTTGAACCATTCTGGTAAATCTCCTCGCCACCCTTTCAAGGACCCCCCAAACAACCTTCCTAAAGTATGGTGACCAGAACTGGATATTGCAAGGCTAGGCCGGTTCCTTAAACTCTCAAAACCCAGGTTGCAGAGCAACTAAAGAAACTCAAGAGAAATGGTGTGCTAGTGAAAACTGATCACAGTGATTGGGCGACTCCAATTGTAGGAGTGCCCAAGTCAGACAAAAATATAAAACTGTACAGGGGCTACAAAGTCATAATCAACCGGACAGCGGATGATGAGCTTTATCCACTACTGACCTCTTAAGATTTGTATGCAGAGTTAGAGGGATCTAAGCAATTCACAAAGTTGGATTTGTCCCAAACTTATGCACAGCTCAATGTAGATCGAGAGAGTCAGCAGTATTTCATGATAAACACACAAATGAACATACGAACATATGAATTAGGAGCAGGAGTAGGCCACTCGGCTGTTCGAGCCTGCTCCAACATTCAATAAGATCATGGCTGATCTGATTGTAATATTAACTTCACATTCCTGCCGACCACCGATAACCTTTCACCTCCTTGCTTATCAAGAATCTATCTACCTCTGCCTTAAAAATATTCAAATACTCTGCTTCCACTGCCTTTCGAGGAAGAGAGTTCCAAAGACTTACAACCCTCTGACAGAAAAAATTTCTGCTCATCTCTATTTTAAATGGGCGACCTCTTATTTTTAAACAGTGACCCCTAGTTCTTGATTCTCCCACAAGAGGAAACATCCTTTTCATATCCAAGACCCTCAGAATCTTATGTTTCAATCAAGTCGGCTCTTACTCTTCTAAACTCCAAGTGGGGTCATACTCCTACAAGAAGTTGCCCTATGGTATAAAGTCTTCTCCAAAAGTCTTCCAAACCAAGATGGATAAGATTTTACAAGGAGTGATGTCTTGCTTGCGCAATCGGAATGATGTGTTGATTGTGACCACAACAGAGGCAGAGAATCTTGAAGTGCTGGATGAAGTGTTAAAAAGGCTCAATGATCACAATGTGAAGATGAAAAAGAGTAATGTGCTTTTGAGCAATCTGAGGTACCTTGGCCTGCAAATCAATAAAAAGGGGCTACAGCCAGGGAAACAGACGATAGAGGCTATACTCAATGCCTTAAAGCCAAAAGATGTGTCTGAGCTTAGATCTTTTCTAGGCATGGTCCAATGCTACTTGAAATTTCTGCTTGAGCTTGCAACAGTGTTAGCTCCATTACATGAGCTGGTGAAGAAAGATGTGAAATGGGAATGGTCTAAAGCACAACAAGATGCTTATGATGCACGTAAGAGAACCTTGACCAGTGATGCACTTCTTGTTTATTACAACACAAATCATCACCTGAAGCTAGAATGTGATGCTTCAAATGATGGCGTTGGAGCAGTGATCAGTCATGCCATAGATGATAGTCAAGAGAAGCCCATAGCATTTGCATCACGTGCCATGACTAAGAGTGAACGCCACTACTCACAGATAGAAAAGAAAGCACTTGGAATCATCTTCGGTATCAAATATTTTCACCAGTTTTTGCTGGGTTGAATGTTTATGCTAGTAACAGATCATAAACCTCTAGTACCTATTCTGGGACCAGTCTGCAATACCGACAATGGCAGCGTCAAGGATGCAGCAGTGAGCTGTACATCTCGCACAGGATGACTACAACATCAAATATCGCAGTTCAAAAGAGAATGCTATCGCTGATGCATTGTCCCGTTTGCCACATCAGAAGCAGGCTGTGAAAGTGCAATCTTCACAAGAGGAGTACTAGATGATGATTTTCCAATCACTGCAACTGAAATTGCAGCTGAAACTCATAAAGACTCAGCGTTGAAAAGAGTCTACAAACAGACATTGAATGGATGGACAGAATTTGACTAGTGTACAGATGAGGAACTGAAACAATTCCACAATTGTTGCAATGAGTTGTCATTTGAACAGGGCTTTGGTAAGTGGCGTCATAGAGTGGTGGGACCTAGTTCTTTGATAGATAGGGTTCTGACAGAACCAAAGCATGAGCACCATCCACTTGAACACAAGCTCATGCCAGAGTTTTAGCGAGTTCAGATTTCCGTGTCTGAAGTACTAATTTCTAAAAATGAAACAAGACCTTCTTTAAGTACTGAACCAAAACCAAGCAGTCCAAAACCTGACTCTAGACCAAAACCTGTAAGATCAGAAAAACTTCACAAACCAGTTATAAAACTTGATTTGTAGATATATTTCATTGAAGAGAAACAAAAGAAAAATACTTTTCTTTTATAGGAACATAGGAGCAGGAGTAGGCCATTCAGCCCATCAAGCCTGCACTGCCATTCAATATGACCATGCTGATCATCTGCTTCAATGCCTTTTTCCCACACTATCCTCATAACCCCTTATGTCATTTGTATTTAGAAATCTTTCAATCGCTGCTTTAAACATACTCAATGATTGAGCTTCCACAGCCCTCTGGGGTAGAGAATTCCAAAGATTCACAGCCCTCTGAGTAAAGAAATTTCTCCTCATCTCTGTCCTAAGTGACTTCCCCCTTATTTTGAAATTGTGTCCCCTGGTTCTAGACTCCCCCAACCAGGGGAAACATCTTAGCTGCATCTACCCTGTCTATCACTTTAAGTATTTTGTAGGTTTCAATGAGAGGACCTCTCATTCTTTGAAACTCTAGAGAATACAGGCCCAGTTTCCCCCAATCTCTCTTCATAGGACAGTCCCGCCATGCTGCGAACAAGTCTGGTGAACCTTCGTTGCACTCGCTCTATGGTAATAATATCCTTCCTAAGGTAAGGGGACCAGAAATGCACACAGCACTCCAATTGCGATCTAACCAAGGTTCTATACAATTGAAGCAAGACTTCACTACTCCTGTACTCAAATCCTCTTGCAATAAAGGCTAACATACCATTAGCCTTCCTAATTGCTTGCTGCACCTGCATGTTAGCTTTCTGTGACTTATTGACAGGGATACCCAGGTCCCTTTGTACATCTACGCTTTCTAATCTCTTAACATTTAAGAAATACTCTGCACATTTGTTCCTCCTAGCAAAGTGGATAACCTCACATTTTTCCATATTATATTCCATCTGCCATATCTTGCCCACTCACTAAGTCTGTCCAAATGCCCTTGAAGCCGCTTTGCATCTTCCTCATAACACACATTCCCACCTAGTTTTGTGTCATCTGCAAACTTGGAAATACTACATTTGGTCCCCACAACCAAATCATTGATATATATTGTGAACAGCTGGGGCTTAAGCACTGATCCCTGTGGTATCCCACTAGTCACAGCCTGCCAACGTGAGAATGACCTGTTTATTCCTACTCTCTGCTTTCTGCCTGTTAATGAATCCTTAATCCATGCCAGTTTATTATCTCCTATCCCATGTGCTTTCATTTTGCTAACCAACCTCCTTTAGGGGTCTTTATCAAAAGCCTTCTGAAAATCCAAGTATACCATGTCCACTGACTCCCCTTTATCAATTCTGTTAGTAACATCCTCAAAAAACTCCAACAGGTTCGTCAAACATGATTTCCTATTCATAAATCCATGTGGGCTATGCCCAATCAGATCATTATTATCTAAGTGTCCATTTATCACATCCTTTAGAATAGATTCCAGCATTTTCCCAACGCCTGATGTAAGGCTAACAGGTCTGTACTTCCCTGTTTTCTCTCTCCCTCCCTTCTTAAATAATGGGGTGACATTTGCGACCTTCCAATCTGCAGGAACCGCTCCAGAATCTATAGAATTTTGGAAGATGATCACCAATGCATCCACTATCTCCATAGCTACTTCTTTCAACACTCTGGGATGTAGAATATCAGGGAACTTATCAATCTTTAGACCCATTAATTTCTCCAATATAACCTTCTTACTAATACTAATTTCCTTCAATTCCTCATTCCCCCTAATCCCTTGGATCCCTAATTCTGGGAGATGTCTTGTATCTTCCTCAATGAAGACAGACACAAAGTAATCATTTAGCTTCTCTGCCATTTCACTATTCCCCATTATAAATTCTCCTGACTCTACCTGTAATGGACCCACATTTGTCTTGGCCAAACGTTTCCTTTTGACGTACTTGTAGAAGCTTATAAGGTCTGTTTTTATATTTTTTTCTAGCTTACATTAATATACAAATCTCCCTTTCTTTATCAGTTTCTTCATCCTCCTTTGCTGTATTCTAAAATCCTCCAACTCCTCAGGTTTGCTACTATTTCTGGCAACTTTATAGGCCTTTTCTTTTAATCTTATACAATCCTTAACTTCCTTTGTTATCCATGGTTGACTGGCTTTACCTTTGGGGGTTTTGTGCCTTGAAGGAATGTATAATTGCTATAAACTATGTAATACTTCTTCAAAGACTATCCATTGCCTATGTACTGTCATAACTTTTAATGTATTTTCCCAATCCGCCTCAGAAAATTTGCCCCTCATACCTTCATAATTTCCTTTGTTCAAATTTAACACCCTGGCTTCAGATTGAACTACCTCACTTTCAAACATAATGTAAACTTCTACATATTATGGTCACTCATCTCTCAATGTTCCTTTACAGCAAGATTATTAATTAGCCCTTTCTCATTACATAAAACTAGATCTAAAATAGCCTGTTCTCTAGTCAGTTCCTCAACATACTTCTCTAGAAAATCATCCCTAACACACTCCAGAAATTCGCCCTCCGTAGAATTAGTGCTCATTAGGTTTACCCAGTCTCTATGCAGATTGAAGTCACCCATGATTACTGTATTACCCATGCCACATGCTTCTCTAATCTCCTGATTAATACCATGCCCCACACTACCACTACTGTTTGGTGGCCTATAAACAACTCCTACCAATGTTTGCTGCCCCTTGCTGTTTCTTAGCTCCACCCAAACAAATTCCACATTTTTTTCTTCTGATCTGAGATCCTCCCTTACTAATGTACTGATCCCATTTCTTATTATCAGCGCAACACCACCTCCTTTTCCTTTTTGCCTGTCCTTCCTAAATGTCGAATATCTTTGAATATTCAGTTCCCAGTCTTAGTTACCCTGTAGCCACGTTTCTGATATGGCAATTAGATCATACCCATTTACCTCTATTTGGGCCTTTAAATCATCTACCTTGTTGCGAATGCTGTGTGCATTCAGGTAGTGCCCTTAACCTTGTCTTCTTGACATTATTCTGCATTCTAAGCCTAGTTGATGCTCGCCTTTGTTTCGCTTGCCTTCTATTGTTACTTGCTACTTTTCTACCTCCTGTTACCAGCTTTACTTCCTCCCAATTTGAGCTACCCTTAGGTTCCCATCCCCCTGATAAGCTACTTTAAACCCTCCCCAACAGCACTAGCAAATCTTCCTGCGGGGATATTAGTTCCAGTCCTGTTAAGGTGTAGCCAGCCCATCTTATACAGGTCCTACCTGCCCCCGAACCGGTCCCAATGCCTCAGAAATTAGGTGCTCTCCCTCCTACACCAATTCTCTAGCCACTTGTTCAATCAATAAATCCTCTTATTCCTATGCTCACTAGCACGTGGCACTGGGTGTAAAGTGAGATTACTGCTTTGGAGCTCCTGCTTTTTAATTTCCTTTCTAATTCTCTAAAATCTGTTTTCAGGACCTCATTCCTCCACCTGCTTGTGCCATCGGTACCAATATGGACCATGACCTCTGGCTGTTCCCCCTCCCCCAGAAGGATGCCCTGCAGCCGCTCATGACATCCTTGACCCTGGCACCAGGGAGGCAACACACCATCCTGAAGTCACGTTTACTGCCGCAGAAATGCCTGTCTGATCCCCTGACTATCGAATCCACTATCACTATTCCTCTTCCACTCTTCTTCCTCTCTTCCTGTGCAGCTGAGCCACGCCGCGGTACCACAGACTTTGCTCTGACTGCATTCCCCTGAGGAACCATCACTCTCACCAGTATCCAAAATGGAAAACTGATTAGCAAGCAAGATAGACTTGGAGTCTCCTGCATTGCCTGCCTGGTTCTCTTAGACTGCCTGGCAGTCACCCATTCCCTCTCTGCCTGCATGATCCTAACCTGCAGTGTGACCACCTCCCTAAATGTGCTATCCACGTAGTCCTCTGTCTCACGGATGCACAACAGTGACTCCAGCTGCCGCTCGAGTTCCGAAACCCAGAGCTCAAGCTCCTGCAGCTGGTGACACTTCCTGCAGATGTGTTCCTCTGGGACATGTGGGGGGGTCCATGACTTCCCACATACCGCAGGATGTACATTCCACTTGGCCAGGCTGTGCTCCCATAACATAACTTTAAAAACTTTGTATTACAATGAGAAGTAAAATAACCTACCAGTTACTCACCAATCAGCTTCTTCCCCTGTACCGAAGAGAGAAGCAGCTACTGGAGGCTGAAAAAAGATAGAAGAAAGAAAGAAAAAAAGGAGCCCCTCCCTCACGCATCAAACTCCCACTTTACACTCTGTGCACTCAAATTTACTTTCTTCTTAATTTATAGTTCCCCTCCTTACCCAACTCCATCAATTACCAAACTCCCTTCTTAACACTCTGTGTGCCCTCCAGCAGCTCTCAATGCAGACAAGCAGCACTGAGAATCCCCTGAATTTATACACTGAAACAATGCTGTGAGGTCTGCTAGAACTCTGCTACAGCTGTTACGACCAGGTGAGAAAGGGTTCTTGGAGGTTCCCTCTCAGCCTTTACCTGGTTTAACCCTATAAGGGTTTGTTTTTAAAATACCGTGTTTTTAACTCCCCCTTAGTGAATCCTGGTTCACTGCTTTCCAATATTAAGGCAAAGAAACCAGCACAAACAGACTTTCTTAGGTTTAAAGAAGAAAAATTGAAATTTATTTAACTTAAACTATAATTCGGTTAATGCCTATGGATACATGTCGCGCCCATGTTAGCACGCATATGCGATCCACATGCAAATAGAGACAGAAAAGAGCAGAAGAAAAATAAAATGTAAAAGTTTGAGGCAATATCTGAAGAGTTTTTGTTACGGTTCTTCAAGCTCACTGTAGGGTCCTTGATTGTAGGTAGATCTTGCCTTTCTTTGGGGCCCAGTGTTCTTCCTAAACCTTGTTTGCTGCAGGAGACTTTTCTCTCTTGGGGTTCATGTGTCTTCAGTGGATTCAGAGGCTTGTATGAAAGAGATGGGAGCAGACAGACAGGAGAGGCTATGGCGAGACAGCCAGGATAGATCTTCTCAGTCCAGGGCCATTCTGCTTTCTACCCAAACTGTTTGTACAAATTCAAAAAGCTCAGGTTGCCCAGAAGGTTTGTTATGTGACTAGCTGGTTTGACCGTGTCTGTTTGCGTATTTGGCCATCTTAGCAGTCAACATGGAATGCGAGCTCCCCATCTTCATTGTCTGCTGATCAAAAGTCCATTTGGGTTGAATGTGTCAGGGAATGGTCCTTTGTCCTTTCCAAGCATTGTCTGTTAATATGCAAATGTTTTTCCAGCCAAGGGTTCATTGTGGGTTGAATGTGTCAGGGAATGGCTGCTTTGTCCTTCCAAACACTGTCTGTTAATATCCAAATATCTTTACAGCCAATATCTGGCAATTTTTTAAAGCAAGTCCTATCTTCACTTCAACAGCAGTTTGAAATGTATTGTCCATGTGGCAAAATTAATATGCCTCATGCTTGGCAGGTGGGAGCCTCCATGACACATCCACACCCAGTGGAATGAAATGCGATTTGAGAAAAGCACATTTCATTAAAAGGGTCGAGACAAAAATGTAAGACAGAGAAAAAAACATGGATTTCTCTCATTCATTCATAAATCCTAAAACTTATTACAGCCTGTCTTCTATTGTTGCCAGTGCTGCATTAATTGCCCCCTTTTTGGCATCCCAATAAACATGTGTTTTTTTTTGGGGGGGGGGGGTAAGTTTTTCTTCCATTTGCCCCTTTCCATGGCTGCCTAGGGTCTTTGTTCCTGTTGAGGTCTGAGAAAGGGGATGGGTGGTTTCTCTTTGGTTCTGACTGCGGGGGAGGATTCTTTTGATAATATCCCCTTTGTCCCAGAGGACACTCCTGCCAGCAGGTATTTGTGCAGACTCTACTGCACTCCCCTGTGGCACTTCGACTAGGTGAGGCATCACCCTCATGGTTTCTCTGCCCACTAGAGGTCTGTCTTTGTTTCTGCAGGTTCCTGTAAATGCTGTTAGCAACTCTGGTGGGGTGCTTCTGGCATCTGCATTTATGTAGGAGGATGTGGGGTCTAATTTTTCACTTTTGTTGAGGTTGGCTGACCGGACAGTTGGGTTTTTCATCCAGGCCTCCGCATGGACTTCCTTTAACCTGCCCTCTTGGTCACTTTTCCCCCTTCTCTGTCTAACCTTTAGCCAGCCTTGTGCCTGCCTGTCCCTTTTTGTTCTTGGCAGGGGTCCCTTACAGTTCACCAACCCTCTGCTGGAGGGTCCTCCTAACACTGGTACAGAACTTAGGGATGCAGGTTTCACTGTAGATTGGGGTTTCCCCTCAAACTGGCACATGTGGCAACTCCTGCGGTACTCCACCACATTTTTATGCCGTTTTGGCCAGTCAAACTGCTGTCTTATACGAGCTTTGGTCTTTTGTATACCGGCATGTACAGCCACTGTAGTTTCATGGGCCTTTCTTAATATTTCTTTCCGGTACCTCTGCAGCACCACTAACTGGTGAACTGCTGCCCATTCCTTGCTCTCAGGTCTGAGGAGAACTCCATTTCCTCATCAGTACCTTATTCTTTAAATAGTAGCAATCAGGGACTCCCTCTCCTTCACTTTCAGACTGAGCAGCCTGTGCTAACTCTTGCAATACTGGGTCAGCTCACTGAGCCTCAGCTTGGGAAAATACATTTAATTCATTCCCTAGGTCTCCTAACTTTCCAAAGAAAGTCTCAGACAGACAAACCTGGTCATCTGCCTGCAGTACTAATTCAGTCTCCTCTGGGGGAGCTGATTTGATCACGGCCTGATCCACTACACATTTAGGGAAACTAGAGGGGTCCATCTCCTGCCACTGCCCTGTCTCTCTGATCTCCTGCGGTCATTCTTCCACTACTGGGGGGGCTACCACCTTTACCCCCGCCAGATCATTACCTAGGAGCAGTTTTACCCTGTCCACAGGTAAACTAGGGACAATCCCTATGGTCACTGGTCCTGAAACTAGGTCACACTCCAGGTACAGGCATACCCCGCCCTCAAATACCATTCACCACCATTTTGGTGTTCACTGCACTGTCTGGGAGAAAGGTCAAGCCTTTTCCCAGTAAGACGGATCTAGTGGTCCCTGTGACCCTGAGAATTACTGTGGGCTTGCTGACCCCACTCGAGGGGTATGGGGTTACTTTCCCTTCAGACACAAAACCCTGATAACGTTCAGGAATCTGACTAACTTTTCCTGCACTTACAGTAGTAAGCGTCCTGGGTCTCACTCTTACTGCAGTTAAGCCACGGCTTGTTCTGCTGTGCTTTCCATTATGTTCCCTTCTTCACTGAGTGGGTGTGCCCTGATTAACCCTACTTGTTTTCCTTTTAGTTTCCAGCAGTTACCTTTTAAATGCCCTGCTTTATTACAATGGAAGCACACAGGTCTCCAGGTTTCAGTCTTGCTCACAGCTTTTTGGCTAGAGGAGGGCCCCCTGTGTCTCCTGCTTTCCTTTCTCTCCCAGGACTGCTTGGGCTCCTATCACCTTCCCACCCTTTGTCCTTTTCGGATTTGTGGGGGTGACTGGGAAAGGTTCTCCCCTGGGAAACCGACTTATAAATTAAAGCAAACTAAATTTACCAGGATCTGTCAGAGGGGAAGAGAGTTGAGTTGGGCTATCAGCACCTCTGTGGCAACATCAGAAAATCTAGAGGCCCTAGGTGAAGGATTCATAAAACTGTTTGTCATCAACCAACATCATCAAGTAATGAAGGGTCTTTGAACTGAAACATTGGCAGGAATTTTACTTTCATTGGATGGGAGCCATCCACCGACTGAAAAGTGGCAATCCTGTCTCTGCCTGGCCTGGGGATCCGGACTGCATTTTAAGGTCCCTGGGCCCTTAATTGGTCTGAGGTGGGACTGACACCTCATTGAGGCAGGTGGTTCCACTTAATGGAGCTGCTGGCCAATCAGCGGGCCGGCAGCTCTTAGTCCTAGCAGTGCCAACGGGAGCAGTACCCACAAGAAGAGGAAGGGCACCCTGGGAAAAGATAGGTTTTTGGGGCCTCGCTGGGGGTGATTGGTCAGACCCCAGCGAGGTAAGGGTGCCCTTCACGCCTCTGCCACCATTTTACACAGCAGCAGCGAAAGCCGGCCCACCCGCCCCAGGCCAATCAACCATTAACTGGCCACTTAAGGGCCTCCGCCTGCTGCCACAGGGATTGTACCCTTTGCCGGTTGTGCTCCCAGGCCTGAGAAAAGCCTGGCTTTGTTTTCTTTGAAACAGAAGGGGCTGAAGGGAGATTTAATTGAGGTGTATAAAATTATGAGGGGCCGAGATAGAGTGGATATGAAGAACCTATTTCCCTTACCAAAGACGTCATTAACCAGGGATCATAGATTTAAAATAATTGGCAGAAGACGACCACCCTTGCCTCGAAAGTATCCTGTATACCTTGTTAACCACCTTATTTAACTGTCCTACTATCTTCAGGGAACTGTGGACATTTGTGTTCCAAGATCCCTCTATTCCTCTACACTTCTCTGCGGCACAGTGGCGCAGTGGTTAGCATTGCAGCCTCACAGCTCCAGGGACCCGGGTTCGATTCTGGGTACTGCCTGTGTGGAGTTTGCAAGTTCTCCCTGTGTCTGCGTGGGTTTTCTCCGGGTGCTCCGGTTTCCTCCCACAAGCCAAAAGACTTGCAGGTTGATAGGTAAATTGGCCATTATAAATTGTCACTAGTATAGGTAGGTGGCAGGGAATTAATGGGACAGGTGGGGAAGTTTGGTAGGAATATGGGATTAGTGTAGGATTAGTATAAATGGGTGGTTGATGGTCGGCACAGACTCGGTGGGCCGAAGGGCCTGTTTCAGTGCTGTATCTCTAATCTAATCTAATCTAATCCTACCATTTATCGTGTATTCCCTTGCCTTGTTTGCTCTTCCCAAATGCATTACACCACACTTCTCCAGATTGAAATCCCATTGTCCTGGCAGCAGTTACGATGCTTTCATCCTGCGCCTGTCAACTGTTGGCATTACCTTCGCGCCATCGCATCGAACTAGAGGGTGGCTGCTCAGTGATAAGGACTATCCATTCTATACATGGCTCATGACTCCCTCCACAAGAAACAACATATGGACAGTGCTTCTATGATGAGGGCCACGCAGCAACTAGGAATGCCTGTGTTCAATGGAAACTGAGATAATGGTTATCAGATGATGCAACGCGGCTGGGTCCACAAATGCTGTCATGGAGTTGGTCACCAGCTCCACACTAGAAAGGATGGACTCCAACTCCTTCATGCTCCTTGACAGCGATAAGAGGTTCTCTGGCATCCTGCCAATATACCCTCCATTTCTGTGTGCATGCCCATCAGTCTTTTCCTGTATGTCACCCCATTGAAGTTCTCATCTGAGTCCTCTGAGGCAGAACTCATCTACGACCTCACTCTGGGGGAGCTGACACACGTACTATCCCTTCCCCTGATCTTGCTGCAGCCCACATGTGCAAATCCTATCTCTATATAACCCTCTAAGCTATGCACTGTGCCAATATCTGAGCTGGTGACTGCAAGTGTCATATCAAATGATGGTACTTCTTCCTCAGAGTTGTGCTTTTCCTATCGCCCTTCATCGTCACACACCACTGGCTGGCCAGGCAGCAGTTCTTTGATATCTAAAAGCATTAATGCACAGGAGAGAGTTGGAATGAGGGAGGGGGGAGGAGGAGGGGACGAGTAAGTGGAAAGCTAGAGGCTCATGGTCACACCATCGGCAGCTTGTACATCATATCTGATTGCAGGATGAGGGTGAAGTGGGATTTGAGAAGGTGCATAAAGCAGGAACATATCACCACTCTGGATGGCTTCAGTGACACTGGCTGCAATGGCCTCACTGATGGCTACACCAATAATGCCTAGCACTGTCTCCTCAAATGGGATGAGGACATACAGTTGTGCCCGTCCCCTGCCAGTTCATTGCTGCTGCCACCTGTTGTGTGTCATCTTGTCCTACAAAGAGAGGGAAGAATGTTAGTGAGTATGGTGCAATGTTTTTGGGTGATGTGCCTGTCATAGCTGAATAGCTGTCAGAATGTGGAAGCTATGAGATGTGAGTATGAGGCTTGCAGCAGTGGTAAGTGTGTGAGAGTACGGTGGAGCATACGAATGTAAGGCATAAGTCCTGATTGCTAGAGATTGCTATGGGTGAGCGATGCGGATGTGGTACATTGATGTGAGCTTGGTGGTATGGTTTGTGGGATATGGCATTTGAAGATGCATTCACTGACTTAGACAACTCATCTGAGACCATTAAACTTTTTCCAGCATTGAAACCAGTTCCTCGAGGGCAAACTATTGGCATTAACCTTCATGGCTATCTGCTCCCATTCCCTTTGAAGTGTTTGTCTGGAAAACCTCCTGGACCTCTGCAGAAAGATAATCTCTCTCCTCCTTTCCACCTCCATCACTAAGGTCTCCAGCATTGCATTGGAGAGCATGGAAGCCATCTCTCCAGCCTGCTGTTCCATTTCTCAGCTTTCTTCCTGCTCCCAAAGTCTTTCTCTCCATTTCCAGTAACTACTGCAGTCAGACTGCACTTCCCCTTTAAGAGGTACAGGCTGGTTTTAAGAAGTGCAGGTTAGCTTTAATTGGTACTCGGTTTGCATAAACCTGGGCCCTCGTTGAGTGTGCAACCACTCAGCAATACATTTAGCACTGAGCTGCATGCCACAATCATGGAGATGATCAGGCATCACCTCGATTGGGCACGGATTAATCGCATATTGCAATTCCCACACCTGCTAACGGGCCTTGACAATTTTTAGCCCATGCAGTTTTAAGTTTGTTAATTGTCACCTCTATGTCAGTATACACCTGTGCTTTATTTTTGATATAGTTTGGGAGCTATTTTGAGTGATTTTGGGAGCTAAATTGGAGCAAAAACAGGTGGAAGATTGCGATGAACGATTAACTTACACGCACTGATTGAAATGCAGGCAGCGTGCCATCTTTGTGCAGCCTACTCATTGTAATGTTTTCTACATGCAGCCAATGCTAACAGTGTTGTTGATTGGCTGGATGCATCAGCAGAGGGCCAAAAATTGTAACTTCCTAGTACCACTTAAAGCTAGCCTGCGCTGCTTAAAGGGAAGATGCATTGTGGCTGGAGCAGGTGCTGGAAGTTGTGGAGGAAGTGAATCTGTCCTGGGAAACAGTGAGGTACAACATGGAAGTAAGTGTTTGCGGTTCAAAGAGCTTTGGCTCAGAGTCATCGAACTGGAGTCCAAGCTGGAGACACTGCGACACATCAGGGAGTGGGAAAGTTACCTGGACATTTTGTACCAGGAGGCGGTCACACCCCTTAGGATAGGGTCTTCTGATCTGGCCAGTGGTCAGGCACAGGAGAGTGTGGCTGCAGCTGAGGCAGGTTAGGGGACCAGAGGGCAGGAGTGCAGGAGCCTCAGCCTTTGCAATTGTCCAACAGGTTTGAGGTTCTTTAAGCTTGTTTGAATGAGAGTGGGGGCTGCAGGGTGGATGAGCAACCTGATTATGGCACCATGGTACAGAAAGCCATTCAAGTGGAGGGAGAAAAAAGGAATGTAGTGTTCATAGGGGATAGTATAGTTAGGGGGATTGACACTGTTCTCTGCAGTAAAGAGCGAGAGTCCAGATGGCTGTGTTGCTTGCCTGGTGCCAGGGTTCGAAACATCTGCCCAGGGCTGAAGAGGAACTTACAGTGGGAGGGGGAGGATCCAGTATTTGTGGTTCATGTAGGTACCAATGACATAGGCAAGACAAGGAAAGAACAACAACAAAGAACAAAGAACAGTACAGCACAGGAACAGGCCATTCGGCCCTCCAAGCCTGTGCCGATCTTGATGCCTGCCTAAACTTAAAACCTTCTGCACTTCCGGGGTCCGTATCCCTCTATTCCCATCCTATTCATGTATTTGTCACGATGCCTCTTAAAAGTCTCTATGGTACCTGCTTCCACCACCTCCCCCGGCAACAAGTTCCAGGCACTCACCACCCTCTGTGTAAAGAACTTGCCTCGCACATCCCCTCTAAACTTTGCCCCTCTCACCTTAAACCTATGTCCCCTAGTAACTGACTCTTCCACCCTGGGAAAAAGCTTCTGACTATCCAATCTGTCCATGCCGCTTATAACTTTGTAAACCTCTATCATGTCGCCCCTCCACCTCCATCGTTCCAGTGAAAACAATCCGAGTTTATCCAACCTCTCCTCATAGCTAATGCCCTCCAGACCAGGCAACATCCTGGTAAACCTCTTCTGTACCCTGTCCAAAACCTCCACATCCTTCTGGTAGTGTGGCGACGAGAATTGCACGCAATATTCTAAGTGTGGCCTAACTAAAGTTCTGTACAGCTGCAGCATGACTTGCCTATTTTTATATTCTATGCCCCGACCGATGAAGGCAAGCATGCCGTATGCCTTCTTGACTACCTTATCCACCTGCGTTGCCACTTTCAGTGACCTGTGGACCTGCACGCCCAGATCTCTCTGCCTGTCAATACTCCTAAGGGTTCTGCCATTTACTGTATACTTCCCACCTGCATTAGACCTTCCAAAATGCATTACCTCACATTTGTCCGAATTAAACTCCATCTGCCATTTCTCCACCCAAGTCTCCAACCGATCTATATCCTGCTGTATCCTCTGACAATCCTCATCACTGTCCGCAACTCCACCAACCTTTGTGTCGTCCGCAAGCTTACTAATCAGACCAGCTACATTTTCCTCCAAATCATTTATATATACTACAAACAGCAAAGGTGCCAGCACTGATCCCTGCGGAACACCACTAGTCACATCCCTCCATTCAGAAAAGCACCCTTCCACTGCTACCCTCTGTCTTCTATGACCTGCTACCCTCTGTCTTTCTATGGAAAGAGGTCAATATGAGAAACTAGGTGCCAAATTAAGAAGCTGAACCTTAAAGATAATAAACTCTGGATTATTACCTGAGCCACATGCAAATTGGCATAGGGCAAATAAGATTCGGGAAATTAATGCGTGGCTCAAAGACTGGCGTGGTAGAAGTGGGTTCCAGTTCATGGGGCACTGGCACCAGTACTGGTGAAAGTGGTGGCTGTACCGTTGGGACGGTCTGCACCTGAACCGTGCTGGGGCCGGTGTTCTAGCGAGCTGCATAACTAGAGAAGTAGAGAGCATTTTAAACTGAACAGTGGAGGGGCAAGGAATCAAATTTGGGAATATATGGTAAATCAAGGAGTAGAGACAAGGCAAGAAAGGTATTAATATTGGAAATGATAAACAGACTGTGACAGGAAGGGACAGAGCATACAAATCTAAGAGTAAATCAACAGATAAGGCGAGAGGTTACAAAAATAATAAAAGGACAAAACTAAAGACTCTGTATCTGAATGCACGTGACATTCTAAACAAAACAGACGAACTGAGAGCGCAAATAGAAATAAATAAGTACGATCTGACAGCCATTACAGAGACATGACTGAAGGACAACGTAGATTGGGACCTGATTATTGATGGGCACATGGCATTTAGGAAGGACAGGAAGCTAGGAAAAAGTAGAGGGGTAGCTCTGTTAATTAATGATGTTATTAGCGCAATAGAGAGAGATGACCTAAGTTCAGGAGACCAGGATGTAGAAGCAGTTTGCGTAGAGATGAGAAATCATAAAGGCATGAAGTCACTTGTGGGAGTGGTGTACAGGCCACCTAACATTAACCACACTGTAACATGGGGTATAAAGGAAGAAATAATGGCAGCTTGTCAGAAAAGTACGGCGATAATTATGGGGGATTTTAACCTATATGTAGACTGGAAAAATCAGACGGGCAGAGGTAGCCAAGATGAGGAGTACATAGAATGTTTTCGGGATAACTTTTTGGAACAATATATTCTGGAGACAACCAGAGAGCAGGCTATACTAGACCTAGTATTGTGAAATGAGATAGGATTAATTAATGACCTCATAGTTAAGGCGCACCTAGGTAGCAACGATCATAATATGATTGAATTTTACATTCAGTTTGAGGGAAAGAAGAGTGGGTCTAAGACTAGTATTTTAAACTTAAATAAGAGCAATTATGAGGGCATGAAAGCAGAGCTAGCTCAAGTGAACTGGCAAACCAGGTTAAGGGATAGGTCAATAGAGATGCAGTGGCAGACATTTCAGGGAATATTTCAGAATATACAGAATAGATACATTTCAATTAGAAAGAAACATTCCAAGGGTGGGACTTGCCATCTATGGTTAACTAAAACAGTTAAAGATAGTATCAAATTTAAAGAAAAAGCCTATAATTGCTCAAAGCTGGGAGGCAGGTCAGAAGATTGGACAAAATATAAAAAACAGCAAAGGATGACTAAAAGATTGATAAGGAAGGTAAAATTAGAGTACGAGAGAAAGCTAGCTAGAAATATAAAGACAGACAGTAAGAGTTTCTATAGATATTTTAAAAAGAAAAGAGTTAACAAAGTGAGCATTGGTCCTATAGAAAGTGAGTCTGGGGAATTAATAATGGATAATAAGGAGATGGCAAATGAATTGAACAGATATTTTGCATGGGTCTTCACTATTGAGAATACAAGTAAAATCCCAGAATAAGCTGTAAATCAGGAAATGGAAGGGAGGGAGGAACTCAAGAAAATTACAATCACCAGGGAAGTGATACTGAACAACTGGTTGGAGCTGCTGGCTGACAAGTCCCTGGGTCCTGATGGACTTCATCCTAGGGTGTTAAAAGAAGTGGCTCGTGAGATAGTTGATGCGTTAGTTTTAATTTTCCAAAATTCCCTAGATTCGGGGAAGGTTTCGTTAAATTGGAAAATAGCCAATATAACTCCTTTATTCAAAAAGGGAGGGAGACAGAAAGCAGGAAACTATAGGTCAGTTAGCTTAACATCTGAAAGCAGTTCTGATGAAGGGTCACTGACCTGAAACGTTAACTCTGCTTCTCTCTCCACAGATGCTGCCAGACCTGCTGAGTATTTCTAGCATTTCTTGTTTTTATTTCAGATTTCCAGCATCTGCAGTATTTTGCTTTTAGCTTAACATCTGTCTGAGGGAAAATGTTTGAAGCTATTATTAAAGATGTTATAGCAGGGCATTTCGAAAAATTGAAGGTAATCAGGCAGAGTCAACATGGTTTTATGGAAGGGAAATCATGTTTAACCAATTTATTGGAGCTCTTTGAGGGAGTTACATGTGCTGTGGATAAAGGGGAACCAGTGGAGGTATTGTACTTAGATTTCCAGAAGGCATTTGATAGGGTGCCACATCAAAGGTTATTGCAGAAAATAAAAACTCATGGTGTAGGGGGTAACATATTGGCATGGATAGAAGATTGGCTAACTAACAGGAAACAGAGTAGGCATAAATGAGTCATTTTCTGGTTGGCAAGATGTAATGAGTGGTGTGCCACAGGGATCAGTGCTGGGGCCTCTACTCTTTACAATTTATATAAATGACTTAGATAAAGGGACCGAAGGTATGGTTGCTAAATTTGCTGATGACACAAAGATAGGCAGGAAAGTAACTTGTGAAGAGGACATAAGGGGGCTACAAAACGATATAGATAGGTTAAGTGAGTGGGCAAAGACCTGTCAAATGAAGTATAATGTGGGAAAGTGGGAAATTGTGCACTTTGGCAGGAAGAATAAAAAAGAAGCATATTATCTAAATGGTGAGAGATTGCAGAGCTCTGAGATGCAGAGGGATCTGTGTGGCCTAGTGCATGAATCGCAAAAGGGTAGTATGCAGGTACAGCACATAATTAGGAAAGCTAATAGAATGTTAATGTTTATCATGAGGGGAACTGAATACAAAAGTAGGGAGCTTGTACTTCAGCAATACAGGGCATTGGTGAGACCACAGCTGGAGTATTGTGAACAGTGCTGGTCTCCTTATTTACGAAGGATGTAAATGTGTTGGAGGCAGTACGGAGAAGGTTTACTAGACTAATACCTGTAATGGGCGGGCTGTCTTATGAGGAAAGATTGGACAGACTAGGCTTGTATCCAGTGGAATTTAAAACAGTAAGAGGCGACTTGATTGAAACATATAAGATCCTGAGGGGTCTTGACAGGGTGGATGTGGAAAGGATATTTCCCCTTGTGGGAGAATCTAGAACTAGGGGCCACTGTTTAAAAATAAGGGGTTGCCCATTTAAGACAGAGATGAGGAGAAATTGCTTCTCTCA
This sequence comes from Heterodontus francisci, assembly GCF_036365525.1. Lineage (NCBI taxonomy): Eukaryota > Metazoa > Chordata > Chondrichthyes > Heterodontiformes > Heterodontidae > Heterodontus > Heterodontus francisci. Next base: position 86,219,661 of record NC_090376.1, on the reverse strand, counting down.
GAGGGTTGTGAGTCTATGGAATTCTCTTCCTCAAAAGCTGATGGAAGCAGAGTCTTTGAATATTTTTAAGGCAGAGGTAGATAGATTCTTGATAAGCAAGGGGGTGGAAGGTTATCGGGGGTAGGTGGAAATTTGGAATAATCCCTTCAGCCATGAACTTACTGAATGGCGGAGCAGGCTCGAAGGGCCGAGTGGCTTACTCCTGCTCCTAATTCATATGACCGTATGTTCGTAAGTGAATGGGCTCTAAGTTTTTCAGAAGCTACACTGGCGATCTTAATGGAGGAAGTGGAAAGGAGATGAAATGTCCGGTATCCATTGTGTTAGGTGGGGTGGGATGGGCAGGAGGATCTCTGGGCATATATTCAAAAGGCAATAGAAGTAAATAGCCGCAGATGTCAATGCCTGGATTCAGTGCCACAAGAAGTTCATTGACCTTACATGAGCATTCAAGGATAGTGAATGCATTTTCAAATGCTATATCCTACCAACTGCACCCACTATCCCTTGTTATTGCACAATGCACCATTCCCATTTTATTCACCTCTCAACACTCTTTATCATGACTCATACCTAACATTCACAGCTTTCATACAAAGCCAGCTATTCAATCAGGACAGCCACAGCAGCCAAACAGATTGCATGACAATCACTGACAAATTTCACTCTTTCTTGCAGAAGTGGCACACAACCAGAGGCAGCAAGAGCTAACCAGCAGGGGACAGGCCATGCCTGCATGTCCCACCACCATGGACGAGACAGTGTTGGCCATGATTGGAACAGCCATTGCTGATGCCATGGACAGTGGCAGGGCTTAAACTATCGAAGACGGTATCTGAATCTTCTTCTCACATCTCACTTCCCATCATTCTGCAATCTCATCTGATTTACAAGCTGCAGATGGTGTAAGAATGCAGCTCTTACTTTGCTCCACTCTACTCATCTTACCATTGCGCCTTCCTCCTTTCAGATATCCAAAAGGTGCAACCTGGCCAGGCAGTTGAGGAACACCAAGATGAGAGTAATGATGAAGGCACAGCACCGTCACTTCATTACAGCCATCAGCTGACATTGTGCGTATCTTAGAGGATAGATTCAAGGTGAGATCTTCACGTTGTGAAACACTGAGCATGAGTGGGCTGCAAGTAGGGCAGGCGGCAAGGGTAGATTGCTTATGCCAGATTGCTGAGGGGTCCTCTGCAGAGGACTCAGATATGCACTTAAATGGGGAAGTCTACAGAACAATGCTGATGGGTGTGCAGGACAAAATTCTTGGTGCGTTGAGAAGCCTGCTACAAACCTGCATTCAATTTCAAGGAGCATGGAGGAATCCAGCACCAACTTAGTATACTGCTTTGCGCAGAGTTTGGAACCCATCCTTTCCAGCTTGGAAGCATCAACCCTATTCACACATTTATGGACCCAACCATGATGCAACTTCTGATGGCCAAAATTGCAGCTTCAATTCCAGCACAAGCAGCAACCACGCAACATCTGGGTGCTGCAGTGGAAGCTCAGACTGAAGTCATAAAAGGTCAGCTTGCTGCCATCATGGCTGTGGATCACAGCCACAACAATCTGTCCTGCATCATTTTACTAACATTTCTGAAGCACCATCCTAGAGGATTGGCAGTGGCTCCATGGAGCATGAACCTGCTGTCCTCTCTCAGGATGACAGCATTAGTTGTCCCACCCCTACCACTCCACCGGTGCTGTTGCTGTTGCCCATCAGCCTGCCAGCAAAGACTGCTGTCACTCATGCTGTGATGAGGCAGTCAGTAGCTGTGTCTACTAGGCCCAGCACTGCTCGAGATCATCCTCCAAGGCCATCTACAGTCTCCCCCATTGAAAGTCAGCAGCCTTCCACCCTCCATGCTGCAGTCAGTAAGATCACACTGCGTAGGAACACTAGTATTGGCAACAGCACACGGAAGACAGGCATGAAAGGAACACACAGGAGTGATTAGTTTATGTTTGTATGCAATATGGCATGATATCATTTATAAATTTGGTTTGGAATGTTTTTTTTGCATTGTGGCCTTGTGGATTCAGTGATGGTCAGTGACAGAGGGCAGCTAAGGTGTGAGACTACTGGTGAATGGGGAATTGGAGTTGCAGTTAGATGTTCTTAGACAGCCTGACATAAAAGGGACTGTATAGGTTGCCTCCTCTCTTCCTCTTCTTCCTCGTCTTCCTTCTCCTAATGCTCCTGCTTCTCAGCTGTTTGCTCTACAGCTGTTGGCAAGGGCTGCCCCCTCATGATGGTGAGGTTGTGTAGCATGTAGTAGTCTGCCACAAATCTTGGTACCTTTTCTGCCGAGTACATCAGGGCTCCTCCAGAGCAGCCCAGACAGTGGAAGCATTGCTTAGGATGCCAAAGGCCTCCTCTATTAAATTTTGTGCAGCAACATGGCTTTCACATGTGCGCGAGATGTGCACTGTATCATCAGCCATGTTGGCAATGGATTGCCCTTGTGGCCCAGTAGCCACCCTTTGGTGGCTCAAACATTGCTGGCACAGCGGTCTGCCACAGAATGAAGGCAGGGTGACTGCTAACAAGATTCTGGATGTACCAGCATGATTCACTGCCTATGGTTGTGCACCAGTTGAATGTTGAGGGAGTGGAATCCCTTTGATTCCTGGTATAGGGCTGAGTTGACATGCAGTACCCACAAAGTGATGTGCAGGCAGTGCATGGCATACTGCACCACGGAAAAGCCTGAAATCCTAACAAAGCCACGTGCTCACTCCACTTGCTGGTCTCTGACAAGAGAGAATAAAATATAATTAGGTCGCTTTGAATAGAGAGCCTCAGTGACCTCCCTTACTCAACAGTGGATGGTAAACTGCAAGATGTTGCAAGCATCCAACAGCTCCAGCTTAAAAGGAGCCAGACACATAAATGTTCGTGTCCAAGGTTACCTTCACAGCCACTGGCAATTTGGCTCTGTTCTGTAGTTGCAGTTGTGGCTACAGTGTCAAGTTAGTTACAGACTGGATCATGACCCAAATACAGGTAGGACAACAAGTACAGTAAATCAAGTGAGATTTATTAAGTAATAATGCAATACTTAACAAAGACGGTGATTAACAACAATCATCAGTTCTTGCTTCCCGAGTCATTGTAGCACAGGCGATGTCTTCGTCAGCCTCTTCTTCTTGCTTCTTCTGTGTCTCTTCCAACTGTGCTATCATTGTCTTTCAGCTTCCTTCTTTTACCCTTTTTTCGAGTCTGTTCCGTACCATATTTGGCCATGTTCCAACATTACCCACTTGATTGGTCAGGTATGACCTCACATTCCATACATTGTCTCCTTCTTGATAAGTTTAAACAATCATTATCTCAAGCCTAGTACTTTCCATTCCAAGAATACTTACCTATGACATAATTTGAGCACGGTTAACAGTGATGCTTTGCAATTTAGCCTTAACATAAAAAGGATCATTCAAAACATAAAAAAGATCTTAAAAACCCATACCAAAACCGACTGTCCCCACCTCGAGGATGAAGCGCATCCACACTGATTCCTCGAACAATTATGAAATCAATCATCGCTTAATTAATGGTAAACACCGTCCTTGTGGTTGCATTTCCATTACATGAGCAAAAAGCAATCATTGTCTTAAATTCTTAATCACTCGTCGCATGCAGCACATGGATATAATCAAAACAATCAATACAATTAGTTGAACTACCACTAGAACGTGTGAAGTTATTCTAATCCAAGCAGGGATCTCAATATTCAGTCCAATGTCACACCAATGGCTATCATCTCCAACATCGGGAATTTCTTCCTTAACCGCCTCATTCTGCTTTTTTTCGTAAATGAGATAGCCAAAGGACTACGGGTACTAGGTTCCCATGTGCCTGACTTCCCTTTACTAAATATGATTATCCATGTTCCCTGGCCCCACTAGTGTTATTGTAACCCACAAACTATTTACTACTCATGCTATCATTCACAAAGGATGGAATTCAATTATTCTCTATGTCATTGAGTCCACTCATTAATTCTTACAGGGATTAAGTGAGCATTTCCTACTTAAGTCATTTTAAAAACCATTCTTGAAACCTTCAGTTTCACAGGGAAAGATCTTACTCCCTCATCCCTTGTCTCATTATTGTTCTTGACCACTCGTCCTCCCTCTAGCCCATGAATGGGGTGATGTGCACAAATATTTTACAATTTTGTTTTCTTTTTTTGTAAAAGAAAATCCCATTTGATTTCATTTTCCTCTTTCCATAACCCTAGAAGACTACTGGGCCAAAATTTTATGTTGGGCGGGAGGCCCCGCCCAGCAGCCAAAAAGTTGGGGGTGAGCCCACTTCCACCGGGCCTGGGAGCCACACCAGGATTTTATGCTCTCAGGCCCTCAATTGGACATGGGCAGGACTTCTGCCCCTCTGAGGCAGGAAGTCTCCCCTAAAGGGGGGGGCCGAGAAAAAATGTAAGTCTATGGAGCTTTGCTGGGGACAATCGGCGGGTCCGGGTGAGGCAAGTGGGGTTCAGTTGGGAGATGCGGGGGGGGAATGTTGTGCAGTGGGGATGATTGGGCTGTTTGGGGGGAAGGGGTGCGCCTGCTGTGGGGCACAGGTTGCCCGATCAGGAGGGCAGCCTCCAGCCCACAGGAAGGTTGCCAGGTTTTACTTGGCAGTCTCCTGGCGGGCCTGAGCTGCCCACCCACTGCTGGTAAAATATCAGTGGAGGCGGGACAAGGCCCCTAAATGGCAGCTAATTAGCCTTGAGCGGGCAGGCCATTTCTCGCCACCACCACCCCTCGTAAAATTGCAGCAGGGGCAGGAAGGTGTCGGGAATGACCCCCCCCCACAACACCCCCACCACCACCCACTCAATTTTACGACTATCTCCGCCACCAGCCCGCTGCTGTCAGTGGGGGAGGTGGGGGGGTGCATACAATTCTGGCCCAGGTGTTGACAAATATGGAATTTGTGTTAAATTCCATTATATTCCATTATCTGTTGTAACTTGTGAATGTGATCTCTGAATACTATTGACTTAGATTGATGCTCCTTGGTTTGACACTTGCCAGCTGTAGATCACCTCACTCAATATTAGTAAAATATCATATCGTGCTTGGACTTAAAAGATTCTCCAGCTCCCCCTTTATCTGTATCCATAACCATTGTGAATAATTCCTGCTAAGTATTATTATTTTCCTAGCCTTTCAACTGTTCCAACAATTCTTTTTACTTTATTTTAGTCCCTCTGACAATAACCAGTGTGTTTGTCTCTATCCTGATTGTTTCAAAGTCAGTTTCTCTATGGAGTATGTGTCAATGCCTCATGATTTAAAAATGTTGTTTAACTTTACTGGCCACCTTGACCATTTCCTGGCATGCTGTTGTCAAGTAGCTGAGCATGTCTGAGACCCATTCTTGCGTGCAAGATCACCATGCATTTCTACATGTTAGTTACTTCACATGTAACACATCCCATTTGCACACTCATAACAGTGTCCCAATATCATGGCACACATTCTTGACTCCCTGGTGATTTTATCAAAAGATTGAAAGGGAGGGGGAGGTGTCTGTCATGAAATCTTTGCTTACCTGACCCCTGCATTGTCCCAATGCCTTGGGTGGTGGCCAGTCTATCAACTACAGTTCCCTTTAAAAAAAACTAATAGACAAGGAAACAGACATCACCAAGAGAAAAGTATTAAATTACAAGTCTAATCTACACTTTCCTGACCTCCACTGGAAAGTTCTAGACTTCTTGTAACTTAATGGTTTGAATTCTAATTTTGCCTGTGTCTATTCCAAAAATTCCTTATTATCTTTTGCATTGCCAGATTTACTTCCCAATTCCCATTATGTATAATTCTATTTCATTTTGAGTCCTGGAGAAAATTTACTGTCCATTACAATTTTATTTACAACAGAATCAAACACTTCCATTTGATTCCAGGTAAATTTTCCTTTTGATGTTTAGAATACCAATTTATATGAGTTAAATTTAATTCATCAATTCCAATTTCTTGTTCCTAGGCTTGGTGCTTTTGAAATGTCTGATATTCATTTGCTAGTGTGCTTACATCAGAACTCCCATTCTCAAGTACTCTGTCTCAGAAAATAACAAATGGCCTGAATGGGTTAAGGCCATTTGTTTTTTTAAATGGAAAAGCTTTTAGTCCATGACTATGCAGTGAAATTTAGTTTGTAGATAAGTTCCCAAATTCTTGAAGTTGCTTGAAATTTGTTGCAGTATGGGACACCATCGCCACCTGTTTAGAAAACAAACACCAAAGGACTATTCTGCTCGGAGTCGAATGGGTTAATTCATCCAAATATATCTGTTAATTCAGAAACTTAAAATTTCATAATGCCCAATATACTGTATACACATTTTCATTCAACAAATTAAACATTGTTTGGTGAGCTAAGCTGTTAGCAGAAAGGGTTAACTGTCTCTGCTAATTTGAAAAAGGGCGGGGCAAAAGTTCTCAAACTGGAGTGAGGCAAAAGTTTTTAGACGCACGTAATTATGTCACCACCCCTTTTTAAAAAAAAAAGTAGAACAAAGACATTTCTCCAAGCCATGTGCACACAGCAGTTCAAACTGGTTCCTTCTGAAAAAAGCTCAAAAGCAAAAATGGATTATAACAGTTTAAATTAAACTCCCAATTATTCCCAAAACTTTTTAGCTTCTGTAAAGAGTTTCTACCCCAAGAATTATTCCAATTCAGGTGATGGAAACATTCCAAATTCTAATTTACACTATCAATCCTTAAAAACTACCCCACTCTTCCATGTGTGCATTTGTATCCGGATTAAAATTCCCACATGTTTTATCACAATCATGAGAATGTCACTGTGGCCACCAATGAAATTCTAGTTTCCACAACTTAAAAAGTTCACTTTATTAATTCCACATCCCTTTAGACCGTGCTCATAATTCTCATATTTAACTCAAAGTGCCAAATCTACTATACCAAATTGTGATTTCCAGGAGAAAAACAAATTAAAGTTTGAACTCATTTAAAAGTGCAGTATAAAATACTGCCACAGAACATTCAAACAAAGGACTGAATTTTATTTGACGGCAGGCAAAAAAAAGGGGACCCACACATGGCAGTTCATTACCATATGCAGGGAGGTCTGCCCCCCCCCCAATCACATGGTGGGGGCGGTCTCTGCAATACCGGCAACAGTGTTAGCTGCCTCTGCACAGGCACCATTTTTAAAAGGCTGCCAGACCTGCACAGTTGAAGTCTGTAACACCCACCCCCCACCTCCACCCCCATCTGTAAATTGACTGCAGGCCCACAGCCACCCATCCCGCCCCTCTCCCAATGTCTGGAGCTCAACAAAATCCAGCCCAAACTCTTTCATTCACAAAACAGGAAGCTTCCACACACAGACATACACACACGGTTGCTTTCTCCTTTCTCACAGCACCCTTCAATTTTTGCTGTTTTTCTTTTTAATCTTAATAACTTAAAACTGAAGTCAAACTGATATGTTATCAACTAAACATAGAACAGAATAGCACATGCTTTTTAAAAGGAGAAAAAAAGAAAATAAATTGTCTTCTTTCTTCAGGTACCTTTACAAATGCCTGTAATTGAAAATTAAAGAAAAGGTTAATTCCACAAACAACAAAAAAAGAAACCTTCAACATTCTCAGCCCAAAAAGAAAATCACCTTGCAGAGTTTTCGCAACCTGTAATATTTCAACCAGCAGGGCTTCCACAGTCACAGGGAAATTCTTAAAGAGACAGAACACCACAACCTCACATTTTCCATTCTCCTTCATTTTATCATAATTTAACTTATCCTTCTTCCTGCTTAAACCAATTTTGATACAAATGTATACAGTACACACATTAAACAACCAACAATCTTAAAACAACATGCAAGACCGGACCACAGACCGTTAATTAGTCTACAATTCAGTGACACAGAACACTGGGCATACACACAAGGGAATCACCCAGATGGGCTAGAGTTACTGTTTGTTTAAATTTCTCTCGACAGGGAGATGAGCTGGAGATCAGCTCCAGTGATGGTTTCAACTTGAACTACTTTCCACAAAAAATCTAGTTTCTCACACCCAGTTAACCTTTATGGTGGACTATTTTAAATTCTTCTTCTTCTAGCCATTTTCCCCAACCCACTTGGACTCTCTCTGGTATGTCATGAGCTAAACGGTTTTTAGCAAACCAGGGTGGCAGGTAGTACCTTGCAACTATTGGGCTGGATTTTGTTGAGCTCCCGATGTTGGGCTCCGTGGCAGGGGGTGGGGGGGCGGGTAGTGGAAGATCACACCAGCAGCGTCCCACCACAGAACCAGGATTGCCAGGCCAGATCTTACCGGTGGTGGCGAGGCTCTGTGGCGGCATCCCCACGCCCCCTACCCGCCACTCAGCGATGGCACCCAACTTGAAATATTTAAATAAAGGCTAGGCATACATTTACATACCTTTCACAGCGATCTTGCCGGCCAGCCACGATCTTCTGTGCAGAGGCCAGCACTCACGCACCTTCACTTTCCCGTCCAGGGAAAACTGGTGTCACCGAGGTGGGTTGTGGGGAGCGTATGATTTTTGGTGAAGTGGGGAAAATGGGATCAACTCTGCATTTCTAGTGTGGGAGGGGAAGGGCTGACCTCTGCACTTTGTGCAGTTGCGAGGGGGTGGGGTGGTGAGGGATGAAGGTCAAATATTAAATGCAAGTGCTTTGGCAGGGTTGGACGGGGCGGCCATTTATTTTCCTTGTATTGGGGGGAGGGGGGCATGGGCCAGAAATCAATTTACAGTGTATTGGTGGGAGGTAGTAAGGGCTTCAACTGTGCAGGTCTGGCAGCCCTTTAAAAATGGTACCAGCGCTGTGCAGAGGCAGCAGACGCTGATGCCGGTGTTGCAGGGCCTGCCCCCACCATGTGATTGGGAGGCGGGGTGTGGACCGCCCTGCATATGGTAATGAGCCATCGCGTGCTAGGTCGTGGCGGCATGATGGCGCACTGCCCATGCACGCAGGTCATCATTTTATTTGCCCGCCACACTCCTGGTGGCGGGAGAATAAAATTCAGCCCATTGTTTTGTTTCATATACCAAGATATTTCCACTTAAAGTCATTTGAATCCAACCATCACTTGAAGGTAACTTTTCTGCTGTACACTTAATTACTACTATTTCCAGGCAGCACTGAGAGTCATCAGCCTCCCATTGAGGTTCTCACTTCTCTGAGTACTGACTCCCAGCAACACCCTTTAGAACATTCATTCTCCTTCTGATTTAACTCTGCTATCTCTTCTTTCAAGCTCTCAATTGACTGATCTTTCTGTTTTACTATCTCACCTTCTCTTTGAACACATGACATGATTTGCAGACGCTAAGCTTCAACTTTTCCTGGTCTACCCTGGATAAACACTATTAGGTCTTCAAAAAGGACATGGCCTTCCGTGTCCATCTGAGCCAAACATTTGGACAAGAGGACCTGTATTTCCTCTGTACTACAACATTTATCTGCTTTTTCATGATTCAACATTAATACTGTCTTTCCTGACATCTTAACTTCTCATGACTGTAACAAAATTAAGCCTCCAAAATCTAAACCACCGGCTAGCGGATCAAAGCCCGCCACCCACCGCCCCCCGCCATGAGTTTTTGCTCTCCAGATCCAAAGGTTGATCAAGCAATTGGACCCAAGGTCTTTCTCAAATTACAACTCGAGGTCCATTTTAATTTAATCTTTGTCACATCTGGGGTGCCAATTTGTAAGGAGGTTACGGACTGTATCATGACTCAAATACAGGTAGGACAACAAGTATATTGAATCAAATGAGATTTATTAATGCAAGTAAGTATTTAATGCAATACTTAACAAAGACGGTGATCAACAACAATCTTTGATTCTTGCTTCCCAAGTCATTGTAGCACAGGTGATGTCTTCGTCAGCTTTTTTTAAATTTCCAAAACATACTTTATTCATAAAAATCTGTAAAAAATACATTACAAAACAGTTCCAAACAGCACCATGTCAAAAAATACAAACAGCGCAAAGGAGGTCAGTTTCCTTCAATACAGGGGTGAGTTGCCTCACAACCCTTCCATTTCATTTTTCATGCCATATACGTTTTACAGCAAATGAAAATTTTCCCGATACAGCTCGAGGGGTTTCCCATGGATCCAGCCCCTCAGTTCAGCTTGGGGGGGACCTAACACAGTGGTCTTTCCCCACTGAGCATTTGCTGTGGCTTCCCCAAGCTTTAGTGCGTCCCTCAGCACATAGTCCTGGACCTTGGAATGTGCCAGTCTGCAACATTCGGTCGTGGACAACTTTTTGCGCTGGAAGACCAGCAAGTTTCAGGCAGACGAAAAGGCGTCTTTCACCGAATTGATAGTCCTCCAGCAGCAGTTGATGTTTATCTCAGTGTGCGTCCCTGGAAACAGCCCGTAGAGCACAGACTCCTGTGTTACAGAGCTGCTTGGGATGAACCTCGACAAAAACCACTGCATCTCTTTCCACACCTGCTTTGCAAAAACATATTCCAGAAGGAGGTGGGCAACCATCTCTTCCCCACCACAGCCACCTCGAGGGCATTGTGCGGAGGGGGTGAGACTTCGGGCATGCAGGAAGGATCTGACAGGGAGGGCTCTTCTCACCACCAGCCAAGCTACGTCTTGGTGCTTGTTTGAAAGTTCTGGTGATGAAGCATTCCGCCAAATGACTTTGGCGGTTTGCTCGGGGAAACAGCCAACAGGATACACAAACTCCTTTTCCCGTAGGGCCTTGAGGACATTCCGTGCAGACCACTGCCTGATGGATTGGTGGTCAAAGGTGTTTTTCCGCAGAAACTGTTCCCCGAAGGATAGGTGGTACGGCACAGTCCAACTGGATGGAGCGTTCCGTGGCAATGTGACCAGGCCCATCCTTTGCAATACCGGGGACAGATAGAACCTCAGCATGTAGTGACACTTGTAATTTGTGTACTGGAGGTCTACACACAGCTTGATGCAGCCGCACACGAAGGTAGTCATCAGGATGAGGGTGATGTTGGGTACATTTTTCCCGCCCTTATCCAGAGGTTTCAACGTCGTGTCCCTCCGGACCCGGTCCATTTTGGATCCCCAGATGAAGCGGAAAATGGCTCGGGTGACTGCCACAGCACAGGAGTGGGGTATGGGTCAGACCTGCGCCACGTACAGCAACAACGTGAGCGCCTCACACCTGATGACCAGGTTCTTACCCATAATGGAGAGAGATCGCTGCTCCCACATGCTCAGCTTGTGTTGTACCCTGGCGACTCGCTCCTTCCAGGTTTTAGTGCACGCCCCGGCCCTTCCGAACTATATCCCCAGCACCTACAGGTAGTCTGACCTGACGGTGAAGGGGACAAAGGATTGTTCAGCCCAGTTCCCAAAGAACATGGCCTTGCTCTTGCCGTGGTTAACTTTGGCTCCTGAGGCCAGTTCGAACTGGTTGTAGCTGCTCATCAGTCTGCGCACGGACAGCGGATCCGAGCATAAGACGGCGACGTCATCCATGTACAGGGAAGTTTTAACCTGAGTGCCTCCACTGCCTGGGATTGTTACCCCTCTTATGCTCACATCCTTCCTAATAGACTCAGCAAAGGGTTCAATACAGCAAACAAACAAGACAGGGGAGAGAGGACAGCCCTGTCTGACTCCAGATTGGATTGGGAAGCTTTCTGATTCCCACCCATTGATTGAGACTGTGCTACTGATGTTTGTGTAGTGCAGTTTGATCCAATTGCAGATTCCCTCCCCAAACCCCATTTTGGAAAGCACGTCCATCATGTAGGTGTGTGATATTCTGTCAAAAGCCTTCTCCTGGTCCAGGCTGATGAGGCAGGTGTCCACCCTTCTGTCCCATACATAGGCGATTGTATCCCTGAGTAGTGCGAGGCTATCGGAGATCTTCCTGCCGGGTACAGTACAGTACAGATCACCAACTCCAGAGCAGACTTGAATCGACTGGCTATGACTTTGGACAGAATCTTGTAGTCAGCATCAAGCAGTAAGATGGGCCGCCAATTTCTGATTTCTGCCCTCTCCCCCTTCCGCTTGTAGATGGATTCTGACATGCTGCCGGCCCGGAGCATACTCTCGTATACTTCTAGCAGGTCCGGGCCGACCCAGTCCCACAGGGCCAAATACAACTCAACCGGTAAGCCATTGCTTCCGGGAGTTTTACTCATCTCGAAGGACTTGACAGCCTTTGTCAGCTCGTCCAGAGTTAGTGGCTTGTCCAGTTTCTCTCTCATGCTGTCATCTAAGACCTCTGTGATAGTTGACAAGAAGGACTGGGAGGCTCTGCTGTCTGTGGGCTTCGCGTCATACAGCCCAGCATAAAAGGATTTGCTGATCTTTAGTATGTCGGACTGCTAAGACGTTACCAAGCCATCCTCTTCCTTCAGGTTGCTGATAATAGAGCTCTCTCTGTGTACCTTTTGGAAGAAGTAAAGCGAGCAAGTCTCATCTTGCTCAATGGAGCGGACTCTGGACCGGAAGATGATCTTAGAGGCCTCCGTGGCAAAGAGCGAGGCTTGCTGGCTCTTCACCTCATAGAGGTCCTCCTTGACCTCGACCCCCATCGTCTGCAGCCGGAGCAGATTTTGCATACTTTTTTGGAGTTGGGTCATTTCCCTCTGTCTCTCTCTCTCGCCCGCTGAACATCTTTGAAGATAAAGAACCTCTTGATGTTCTCCTTGATCGCCTCCCACCAATGAACTGGAGACTCAAAGAGAGGTTTCACGGTCCTCCAACCTTTGTAATCCCTTTTGAGTTCCTCAACGTTCTCTGGGGTTAGCAGTGTAGCATTGCGATGTTTTCGTCAGCCTCTTCTTGCTTCTTGTGCATCTCTTCCCACTGTGCTATCAATGTCTTTTAGCTTCCTTCTTTTATCCTTCTTTTCAAGTCCCTTTCATACCATATTTGGTTATGTTCCAACATTACCCACTTGATTAGTCAGATATGACCTCACCTTCCATACATTGTCTATTTCTTGATTGGTTTAAACAATCGTTATCTTAAGTCCACCACTGCTTACTCAGTACTTTGCATTCCACAGATACTTACTTTTGACATGATTTGCGAAGGGTTAACAGCGATGCTGTGTGATTTAGCCTTAGCGTAAAAAGGATCATTAAAAACATAAAAAGATCATTAAAACAACCACACCAAATCCTACAACAGCAGGTGGCAGATTTTAGCGAGCATGTCCTTACTGAAGTACTATTGTCTCAAACATTGTTCCTCACTGTGGTACAGGGAGAAAGTTTGTTCCCTGAACACTCTGGTGGATATGGCCTTCAGCTGAAAGCCCTTCTTACCTTCCTTCTCCGCCTCCTCCCAGCAGTTTGGCCTGCTCCTTATGGTCTCTACTCATTCTTCAAGTCATGCTGTGTTCCAAGGGGAAAGCGTACTCATCCACCAATGTATGTGAGCGTGTCCAGTATAATCATGTCCCCATGGAGAAATATGCAGATTGATTTCATTGTCCCATTTCAGAGGACTCGGAATGATACCAAGTTTAAGTGGATTATCAAATGTTTACTTAAAAAAGAGTCCAGTTCAAGCGATTCCAGCACAATGCTCCGTATCAAAGAAAAAAGTTTTTTGGGTCCTTTCAGTCCAACAATTCAGATTTTTGAATTTGCGATAATTTTGAAATGATAAAATAGACTCAAGCACAATGTAGTGGGTTATTTTGGGAAACAAAAGGACAAGAAAAGGTTAAGTTAAAATAACTTAGACTAAGTTAAGAAAGTTTAGTCTGTGTTTTAAGGGTTAATGATAATATTGTATTGGACAGAAAAGTACCTCCAGCGATCATGACTGAGACAAATAGCAATTACTCTGATGTAAAATTGGATGAAAGGAAGTGATTGAGGACATTAGCTAGGAACAGTAAAATCACATCACCAAAAGGGAATTTTTCTTAAATGATTTTCTTACATGATAATTGGTGAATTGGGAACAAACTAAAGGGGTTAGGGAAAAATGTGTCAGCGCATCCATGAGCAACATAAATCACCTGGGAACAATTAATCAAAAGATAGCAATCTGGCATCGATATATAGGCTCTTGACAGTCAGAGAAGTATAGTTAAGAATAATTAATTGATAACATTCTCCTGGAAATATTTGTGTCTTTGCCCATACTGAACAATAAGAAAGCTGTATTTCACAGAATCGCAAAATCACAGAATTATTACAGCACAGAAGGAGGCCATTCGGCCCATCATTTAGCCACCGGTTCTCCGAATGAGCAATTCACCTTGTGGCATTCCCCTGCCTTCTCCACATGTTTCCTTTTTAGATAACAGTCTAATTCTCCTTTGAATGCCTTGATTGAACCTGCCTGCACCACACTCTCAGGCAGTGCATTCCAGATCTTAACCACTCACTGTGTGAGAAAATTTTTTCCTCATGTCGCTTTTGGTTCTTTTGCCAATTACTTTAAATTTTTGCCCCTTGTTCTCAATCCTTTCATGAGTGATTACAGTTTCTCCCTATCTACTGTGTTGAGACCCCTCATGATTTTGAATGCCTCTATCAAATCACCTCTCAGCCTTCTCTTCTCTAAGAAAACAGTCCGAACTTCTCCAATCTATCCTCATAACTGAAGTTTTCATCCCTGGAACCATTCATGTGAATCTTTGCTGCACTCTCTCCAATGCTTTCACATCTTTACTAAAGTGTGGCACCCAGAACTGGATGCAATACTCCGGTTGAGGCCTAACTAGTGTCTTATACAAGTTTAACATAACTTCTTTGATCTTTTACTCTATGCCCCTATTAATAAAGCCCAGGATACTGTATGCTTTATTAACTGCTCTCTCAACCTGTTCTGCCACCTTCAATGACTTATGCACATATACACTCAGGTCCCTCTGCTCCTGCACTCCCTTTAGAATTGTACCCTTTATCTTATATTGTCTCTCCATATTCTTCCTCCCAAAATGAATGACTTCACATTTCTCTGCATTGAGCTTCATCTGCCATTTGTCTGCCCATTCCACCAACTTGTCTATGTCCTTTTGAAGTTAAACACTATCGTCTTCACAGCTCACAATGCTTCCAAGTTTCATATCATCCCCAAATTTTGAAATTGTGTCCTGTACACCAAGGTCTAGGTCATTTATATATATCAGGAAGAGCAAGGGTCCCAACACTGATGCCTGGGGAACTCCACTACAAACTTCCCTCCAGCCCAAAAAACTTCCATTAATTACTACTCTTTGTTTCCTGTCATTCAGCCAATTTTGTATCCTGGTTGCTACTGTCGCTTTTATTTCATGTGCTATACTTTGCTCACAAATTTGTTGTGCGACGCTGCATCAAATGCCATCTGGAAGTCCATGTCCAGCACATCAACAGCATTGCCCTTATCAACCCTCTCTGTTATTTCTTCAAACAACTCCAGCAAATTAGTTGAACACAATTTTTCCTTGACAAATCCGTGCTGGTTTTCCTTAATTAACCGACATTTGTCCATGTGCCTGTTAATTTTGTCCCAAACTATTGTTTCTAGAAGTTTCCCCACAAACAAAGTTAAACTGACTGGCTTGTAGTTGCTGGACTTATCTTTACACCCTTTTTTGAATAAAGGTGTAACATTTGCAATTCTCCAGTCCTCTGGCACCACCTCTGAGTCTAAGGGAGATGGACAATTACAGCTCAGTTAACAGTAGCCAAGGAACTGGGCACTTTCATTGCTCTGACTAATCTGTTCGCCATCTACTAATCACATTGAGATCTCAAGCCCATTCACCACCTCTCTTGTGTTACGACCAGGTGAGAAAGAGGTCTAGGGGTTCCCTTTCAGCCTTCACCTGGTCTTACCATAACAGGGTTTAATTTTAAACACACGAGTTTTTAGCTCCCCCTTTCATTGCTTTCCAATTATAAGGCAGAGAAACCAGCACAAACAGGCTTTCTTAGATTTAAAGAAGAAAAGTTGAAATTTATTAAACTTAAACTTAAACTCTAATTCAGTTGACACCGACAGATACACAACACGCCCACGCTAGCATGGAGATGTGATATACACATGCAAATAGAGAGCGAATAGAGAAAACAAAAATAAAGTGGAAAAGTTTGAGGCAACATCTGAAGAGTTTTTGTTATCGTTCTTTGAGCTCACTGTAGAGTCCTTGATTGTAGGTAGATCTTGCTTTTTATTGGGGCCCAGTATTCTTCTTATACTTCTTAAAGTTCTGATGAAGGGTCACTGACCTGAAATGTTAACTCTGCTTCTCTCTCCATAGATGCTGCCAGACCTGCTGAGTATTTCCAGCGTTTCCTGTTTTTATTTCAGATTTCCAGCATCTGCAGTATTTTGCTTTTATTCTTCTTAAACCTGTAGGAAACTTTTCTCTCTTGGGGTTCATGTGTCTTCAGTGGATTCAAATGTTTGTGAGAAAAAGATGGGAGCAGACAGGAGAAATCTTCTTAGCCCAGGAGCTTTTAAACTGTTTGTACAATTCAGAAAAACCCAGGTTTTCAAGCAGATTAGTCATGTGACTAACTGGTCTGACCAGGTCTTGGATTGTATCACCTTAGCAGTCTCTGGAATGCTCCTGTTACACACAATACCTGGTGATCAAGGTCCATTGTGGGTTGAATGCATCAGGGAATGGTCCTTTGTCCTTCCAATCACTGTCTGTTAACATGCAAATATATTTTCCAGCCACGGCTGATCTGTTTAACAAGTCCTTTCTTCACTCCAGTAACAGTTTAAAATCAATGTTCATTTCAAAATTAATGTGCCTCATTCTTGGCAGGTGGGAGCCTAGCATGACACTTGCTAGAAGCATGTGCATTCAAACACACAATAGCCAATGTCAAAAGATCCACATCATAAAGGAATGCTGGCTTTTCAGAACTAATCACAACCCAAGGAACTCCCATTTCCAAAATCCATGAGGAAGGGAGGGACCAGGCGAAACGCAAATCCTACCCCACTCACATTCCAATCGGACATCTGCTTCTGCAACACCAGTGGTTTATTGTCTACTGCTCATGTCAATCAGCAGCAGGCATTTTGAATCATTATTCCCTTAATCACTGGTTCATCTTGCAGGTCAGTTTTGGAGGTATATTTGAAATGCTTTTAGAGAGAGTATTTAAAATTACATGGCAGCTGGATTTCATGTAATAATTTTGGCTAATGGGGGGGGGGGGCACAGAGAGAGTTACGACTGAATTCTGATTGTTTTTTTTAAATTGCTAATCAAGTTGAGAGATTTTAAATCCGAACATCTTAGATTTTCGGGGAATTTTTGAAAAGAGAGTGTCTAGGATGTGATTGTTGGCAGCTGGGAGAAGAGAAAGAAAGGAGCTGTTTCTCTTAACATCGACTTATTTAAATGATCTATTTCAATCTTTCAATCAGTGCAGATTTAACTCTATCATGGCTGCTAAATTCGCTTATGTTCGATTCCTCATTGCGGAAGATGTGAAACATTTTGAGCCCCAGTCCCAGCACGAGACCAAGGTCTACATGGTGCAATGGAGTCAAACAAAACTGTGTGGATCTGTGAATTATGACTTCAGGAAGGAGAGCAAAGCACAGATCCTTATGCTTGCAGGTAAATTTCAATGAAATTGAGGAAGATTTGGTTTTTGGACGACATGGTCCAAGAGGAGTCATGAATCTTAGCGAATTCAATGTGTTTCAGGCATGTTAAATTGCTCTTGCTCCCTCCTTGCAGAGACCCAGAAAGAGATCCATGTAAGATGGAATGCGGCGTGAGATTCCAGATCCCTAAGGTTGTGGACACGGCAGTCGAAACGGACAGCAACGCCGATGCTGTCCCCCTCTCATCAATGAGCACAAAGACGGCAATTGAAGGTGCAAATATGAGAAGGGTATGTTTTCTAGCAGCTCTCATTGATTTTCATCAAGTTAGCTGGAATTTAATTCTCACAGGCCTACATGCACATAAAGTGCCTGATTAGTGTATGGAAATCCAGTCACATCACCAATGCCAATTGCTGTGAAAAGCCACCTTAATATCTAATTTCTCTTCCAGAAGGACAAGTCCACAAGGATACAGGATGCCAGAGTGTACAGCTCCAATCCATCATGGACAAGCAGCTGATGGGAAAGGTGAAGCGGGCAGTGAAGTTGTCACCGAGAACAGCCCATACTTTTCAGCCCCATGCAGAGCTGGAGGTTCTGGCAGAGTCCCCCAGTGCCCCTATGGAAGTTCTGCCCCACTCCCAATCCCCAGACCAATGTGCCCAGTTCAAGATCAAGAGGTTGAAAGCGGAGAAGGCAGCCCTCCAGGAAAAGGTGGAGGACCTTATAATGCTCAATCTCCGCCTCCAAAAAAAATTCTTACCACCTTTGGCCTGGGTAATTTACTTGTTTATACTGCTGCATGTTTCATTTTACGTGCCATTTCTGACTAATGCAACATCCCTCCAGTCTGGAAAAGATCTGTTACAGTTGCACAGAAAGTATCCCCCTCAATATTAAATATTGTTTCTTTTGCTTCCTTGTTGCAGGATTTCGACCACACCAGCCCCTCAACGTGGCTAGAAGCCCAGGCATTCCACACCGCATGTCCAACCGCAGGCCAGGATCACGCCTCTTGGTTCACCGCGCAGACCAACACACAGTAAAGCTGCAGTGACGAGGTTGGAGAGGCAAGTCAAGTAGAGAAACTGTACATCCCGATTGATGGGAAGGTATTGATGATCACAATTTCCCAAATATATGAAAATCATAGTAGGCTTATGCAAAAGCACCTTTCAAAGTGACGGATCATAGTTGGTTATTGAAACATAAAACTTGCCTTTTGCGAGTGGGCTGCATTTTGTGGAAGAAGCGGGGCTCCTGGCGCCAGGCCAAAAGGCAGAGGGTACACCGCCTCGGACATATCACAAACTGTGCCCGCCCTGGCGCGATGCTCCATTGTTCTGGAGGCAAAATTTTTAGCGCCGGGATCTATGTCCCTTTAAAGACAGGGATCCCACCTCCAAGAGCTGCTGGTCAATCTCAGGGCCGGAAGCTCAGCAGAATCAGCAGTGCTCTCGGTGGCTATACCCCGTACTGCAGAGTGCTTGGACCCAGGGCCAGTGCTGGAACCCGCTCCTCAGGTAACTGAGGCGGGGTCGTCATGGCCAGTCTGGAACACCCTGACAAGCAGGGTGGGGGTGTGGTTGGAAAGTCCAGGGGGAGCAGGGTACTGGGAGGTGGATTGTTTCCCGTCCGGGATCCTCAGTGCCCACGGAGGAGGGAATACCCCTTCCAGTGCTGGTTAGATCCCAGTGGTATGGGGCCATTAATAGATCACTTAAGGGCCCCAAATGGGCCTCTGGATGGGAAAGCCGTCATCGGGCTATCCCACCCCCAGGAGAAATGCTTGGCGATGGGCCTTCCTCCCCCGTCGCCTGTTGCAATTCTATGGGGACCTCTGACTCCACCTCAGGGCGGCCCTTAATATTCAGCCGCATGAGTCTGAACCATATGTTTCATGTGTATTCATCTTGAGTCTGTTTGGCAATTTATAGTCTGTACTTTCAAAACTTACATGCAGGGGGCGGGTTGGTGCTGGCAAACCGGCATGCCAGCCAGTAGCGCTCCTACACACTCACCCCCATATGGAGGCAAAAATTCTTCCCTAAACAGCTATAGAAAGCACCAAACCCTAAAAGAATTGAAACAACAACCAGAAGAAATCAACCAGCAACTATCCTGTAAGTAATTGATGATACCTTTAAATAGCACTGGTCCGGGGTGGATTCTTCATGCTGCTGAACGTTTCCGAGGTTAAGAGAACTGGTGTGTTGAGCTCTAAAACGGGACTGCTGGTGTCTAAACAATGTTACCTGCTGATTGATGTCATGATCTCATTGCTCTGCAGCTTCCAGCAGCCACTCACTGCCCGCAAGCCAATTAGTTACAAAAGTGTGCCCTTGTCGTGCCCAGAAAACTAGCATAAACTCATACCCAATGTGTTGGTTCAAATGATTAATTATGAAACTGTCACAGAAAATGCACAACTTGGAATTCGTTGTTTTGATCAAAAGATGAGGAGAGTTCAAACATTCTGAGCCTTCCTTACCTGAAGTGAAAAATTATTAAAAACACAGAGAAGAACTTAGACATTCTCTTTGTAGATTGGGGCGTGGGATTGAAAGGGTTAATTTCTAAACAAGCTGGCAGCTCCAGGAAAGAGAGAAAGAAACCTCATGAGATAAGGCAGAGCGCACGTCTCTCATGTTTTTCAGGGTCTGTCTCAGTAAAGAGATTATTCTTTAAAATAGATAATTTATGGATATTGCAGCAATACTTGAGTTAAATGTAATATCTTCCCTGCTCTGTTTGCTTTTTTCAAAAATTGCTTTGCTGTCAGGGTTGTGTAATAAAACATTATGGGAGACAACCAATTGTTTGAAAATTTTAAGCGGACATTTAGGTCATCCTGAAATGAGGGAATTGTCCTGTGAGGAGAGATTTAATAGACTCGGCCAGTTTAGAAGAATCACTACATGCTGGATCCGCCGTCTCTCCTGACTTACAGCCACACCCTCCATTGACCAACTCTAAAGTTCTACCTAACCTAAGGGGTATGACTGACTCCTGGAATAAAGTGTCCAGGTAACTCTTCCCCTTCCTGATGCTCTGCAATTTACTCCAGCTAAACAACTCTGCCCCAAAGTTCTCCAGCTGCAGACATTTACCGCAAATATGGTTATCTGGAATTGTAATGTTTTCCACAAAATCAGATATGCTGCAGTTACAGCACACCACCTGTCCTGCCATGACTGTCTAATCTTGTTTATTTATTTGACTAGTTAATTAGTTAATTACTTTCTGTAATTTAATCAGTTATTTTTGTTTTACTAACAAATTGGTTTATCGAGTTTAAGTTACTAATTTAGTAAAGTAATTGCAAATTACAGTTTCCCAGCTTCGAGACAATTAAAATAGTAAAACTGTAATACTCACCAACCAATTACCTACCTGCTATCCTCTGACATTACTTCTTGATTTTTTTTTGCTGATTTTGAAGCTGCAGCTGCTGACACTCCTACACATTCGGCTCTATCCTTCTCCTGACTCTCTCTCCGGCTCCCGAATCATTCTCTGGTCCCCAACATTCTATCTGGCTCCCGACTCTCTCTCTGGCTCTTGACTCAATCTCCGGCTCTTGAATCAATCTTCTGCCCCCAACACTCTCTCTGGTTCCCAACTCTCTCTCCGGTTCCTGACTCTCTCTCTGATTCCTGGCTTTCTCTCTGGCTCCTGACTCTCTCTTCGGCTCCCAGTTTTCTCTCCAGCTCCTGACTCTCTCTCAGCACCCCCAATTTTTTCATGTCACTCCTGACTCTCTTGGCACTGCCAACTCTCACTCCAGCTCCAGACACTCACAGCGCTTCAACTCTCTCACTTATTCCCGACTCTCTCTTCAGCTCCAGACTCTCTCCCTGGCTTCCAACTCTCTCTCCGGCCCTGATTCTCTCTCCAGCTCCCAATTCTCTCTCGAGCTCCCGACTCTCTCTCTGGCTTCCGACTCTCTCTCTGGCTTCCGACTCTCTCTCTGGCTTCCGACTCTCTCTCGGCTTCTGACTCTCTCTCCGGCTCCCGATTCTCTCTCCAGCTGCCAACTCTCTCTTTGGCTTCCGACTGTGGACTACTGTGTCTCTGTCTCATTCCATTGAAATCAGCCTTACCTAAATCTAGAATCTTAGTCGCTGTTTCGCCTTTCTCCCTTTCAGCACTACTTTGAACTCGATCATATTATGATTGCCATTAGATAAATGGTCATGCGCTATTAGACTATTAACTAAACAGGCTGGTTACTCACTACTAAATCTAATATTGCCTGTCTCCTTGTTGGTTCTTGGACACACTCAAGAAATTCACTACTTTTCTGTGCTGGTCTGTTTATCCCAAACTAGATGAAAGTTAAAATCCCTCATAAAAAACACTCGACCTTTGCTACATGCTTGTCTAATCTCAGGATTTATACAAGCTACCACTTCACAGCTAGGGGGCATAGGCACTATTTGCACTACAGTCTTAAATCCTTTTCCATCTCCTAATTATACCCATAAAGTGTCCACTGGCTGATTATCTCTCATTGTATCCTCACTTATCATTGAAGTGATTTCATCCTTAATCAAGAACACTACTCCTCCACCCCTACCATTTTCTTCATCTTTTCTGTAGATGTTATAATTGAGTATATTTAGTTTCCAGTCCTAACCATCTTGTAGCCATGTCTCAGTAATGGCTACCATGTCAATACCTCCAAGCTGACTTTGCACCTGCAATTCATTCAATTTGTTTCTTCTACCCTGTGCATTTGTATAAAGTGCACACAATTGGGCCACACACACTCTAACCTGTCCTTCTGCCCTAATGTTTTACTCACACATTCTGATTTCCCATTCCTGGTTTAATTACTTTACATCTTTTAATTTTCATTTTGCCTGTAGTCCCTAAAGCACAATCTCTGACTGTGGCTCTGCTCTTTTCCCTTTCATTTGCTTTTGAACTATTATCTATACCACCTTTTCCACCTGAGCCCTCCCTACCCCCCATTTACTAGTTTAAAGTCCTCGTGACCTGTGAAGACCCTGGTCCCAGCCCAGTTCAAGTGGAGCTTATCCCAACTGTACAATAACTTCCTGTCCCGGTATAAGTGCCAGTGATCCATAAAATGGAACCTTCTTTTCCATACCACTCCTTTAGTCATGTGTTCACCTCCCTAATCTGCTTACCACTATGCCAATTTGCACATCGCTTGAGTAATAATACAGAGATTATAACCCTTGACATCCTGTTCTTTAACTTCTGGTTCCTGGTAGTCTCCAAACAGGATCTCTTCCTTACTCTTCCCTTCGCTGTTGGTTCCAACATGGACCACAACGATCAGATCCTCTCCGTCCCTCTCCAATATCCTTTCAAACCGGTTAAAGATGTCCTCACCCTGGCACCAGGTAGGCAACAAACCTGTAGGACTCTCAATCCTGCTTACAAAGGATGTTAACTGTCTTCCTAATTATTGTTCCCAACAACTACCACATTATGCTTCCCCTCCTCCTCCTCTTCCTACTCCTTTTGGGCAGCATCCTGCTCCAAGATACCATGGTCCACATTCTGGCTGACCTTCAGTCTTTACCCTTCTTCTCACAGGTAGCAAGTACATTGCACCTGTTGGATAAGATCAGTTTCTGCAGATCCTCATTCGCTATCTCACCTGGGTTCCCCTTACTCTGCATACTATCTCTCACACCAACCTTGTTATGAACCTATACCTCTCTACAAGGTGTGATCAATGTCTGGAGCAATCTGTGCTGATACTGCTCCCCCTCCTTTACGTGTCTGAATGTTTCCAACTCACACTCCAGATCAACAACTCAGAGCCAGACAGATTCAAATTGGAGATGTCTACCACAGATGTGTTCACTCAGGACTGTCTCACTACCCACAAACTCCTACATACTGCAGTCCAGTCATACAACCTGCTCAGCCATATCTTAGTCTAGATATTATTTATATCTACCTTTTAGTTGTTTATAAGTTTTTTTTCTACACATTTACATACACTAAGCAGTAAAATACTGGACAAAAATTTAAAATACTTATTGCCCCAATCTTAAATGAACCACTATAGGTATTGGAAGCAAAACAAGCACCCCCTCCCCTCTCTACAATGAATTTCCACTCTCACAAAATTCACCACTTTTGCACTCTACTTATGGCACACTCCTTTTATGACAACTCTGTCATCAGCAGATACTGTGTAATATTTTGGATCATTTTCATCTACTCCCAAGTTACAAATGCTGACTCACCTTCCTGCTTACAATAATTAGCGTCTATTCAGCCAATAAAGCTGATTGATAGGCAGCTTCTGTTAAGCAGCTTGCAGTTTCGCTTACAGTTTTAAAAATTCTAATTTAAATTCAGAATGTTGATATATATACTCACCAATACTTACCAGAGAATTCCCACTCTCCCCAAATTCTCAACTTTTGCACTCTATTTATGATGCCCTCCTTTTACCACTATTCTTTGTGAACACTCTCCAAAGGATCAAAGAATCAAAGGATATGAGGATAGTGCTGGAGTGGAGTTGAGGCAGATCAGCCATGAGTTTGTTGAGTGGCGGAGCAGGTTCACAGGGTCAAATAGCCTACTCCTGCTCCTATTTCTTATGTTCTTCTTAAGATATAGATATAGTTCAAAGGGATAACACCACACACGCAAGTAAACAGAGAGGAACATGGAATATAGTTGAATGGTTGAGTAGTGGGGCTACAACAGGGGCAGCCACTTGAAACAGAATAGATATTGCAAGCATATGGGCATACGATGAAGCCATGTGAAAGCAATTGAAAGGCATCATGAAAGGTCGAATAGGATAGTGACAGGGTCATTGGATGAACAGCAACATATTTTAGTCTCTATGAAGGAAATGCTTGACAATTTCCAGCAGACTCAGGAGAAAATTAATGAAGTAATGTCTGACGTGATATAGTTTGAATATTTGATTCCAGCACTGGCATGGTATCTCAAAACAATACTTGACCAGACAGCCACATCAAAGCACCACCTAATTGATCTACAACAATGAAATGTGGCCATAGAAAAGGATGTCGAGCAGTTAGGAGAGCACAGATGGTAGGAGACAGAGTGCAACATAAGTGAAAATTCCATGGCTAGAATTCTCTCACCAGTTTTAATTTTATTTTTTAATTTGTTCTTGAGATGTGAGTGTGCTGGCCAGGCCAGCATTTATTGCCCATCCCTATTTGCCCTTGAGAAGATGGTGGTGAGCTGCCTTCTTGAACTGCTGGCATCCATGTGGTGTAGGTACATCCACAGTGTTTACCCAGTCTGTTCTTATTGTAATTGCTGCTATAATTCTTTCTGTAGTGCATTCAATGTCTAGAAAATTGAATACACAAATACTGCACTACACTATTGAGACAAAGGCTATGATTAATATACTAAATATGATGAATGTGTGTGAGAAAGGTACTTTTGGCAGGCTTTTCAGTAGAATAGGTATTTTAAGTTCAAATTTATTATTGTCAGCAGTTTATGCAGCTGTCCTTGTATACATATGTCAGAAGACATTTTGTCTACTGTGGTTATCTTATGTTTGTCGGATCAGAGCATGGAAACAGTGAGGATGTTGTTAAGAAAACCAGTTCTCACAATGTAATGCGTCATTTAATGCTTATAAGGCAAACATAAAGCATAAAGCCCTACCAAATTCACAGCCGTGTAAAAAGCGTCACTGACTGTGAAGTCTCGGGTCCTCCATGAAATCAGCCATTATGCAAACTTTATGTGTTTTGTTCATTGACACAAGGCTCACCTTGCTGATTGCCAGGCATGTTGCAAACTTTGCACATTTTAGTGATTGACACAAGGCTCAACTTGCTGATTGGTAGATGAGGGAGGGCTTCCGGTATAATTTTGAAAGAAGTAGTCTCAGGTATTGGCAGACAAATAGTCGTTTGGCAGTACAGAACTTGAGTATTGCTGAAAATAGAGACATTTTGCTGAAGCTTTTCGTCTTGCACTTATCAGGACAATTCACAAGAATACCGGTGTAAGGGAAGCAACAAATTTCTACTGTTTGAGAAGAGAGTGCTGATTGATTGGCAAGTGGACTCTGCTTGGTAGAGGCATTGCCATGGAGAATGAACCAGTTTATGGTGACTGAAAGCTAACTGCCAAGCTTGACTCTGAGGAATGAACCAGCGAATGGCTGTCACTTATTTTGTTTAGCTGAAACAGGTGCAATATATGTACATGTTATTTCTGTCTGCAAAGAACAGGGCCCTGTGTATTAATATATGTAGCTTCCAGTGAGCGCAAATGCGCCACACTGCGAACCCAACTGACAATCTTAAATTAGATGTCAGCGTAATTCTTAGCACACTGAGGATTTTCAGCAATATTAACAGACAAGTGAGAATGCCAGTATGAGCAAATCAAAAACGCCACAACCAATTCCGCAGCACATTGAGCGAAAGAATTTGGAAGCCAAATTCTGCGTGCCAATGGTGGAATACTATTTTGTACAAGCTGCAATGTTTTGTTGGATCACACACGGTGGGCAACGATTCAGCGCCACTTAGAGTCCAAAAGCCATCGCAGCAGAAAAAGAGCATCTGACACCGCACTGCTGTGCAGAACATGCAAAAAAACCAATGATTTCATCTCTTTTTAAGAAGTCGATAGAGAGCTCAGAAAATCATCAGTTGGTGACAATGGAACTTGTGGATTCTTTTGCAAGCGCCAACATATCATTGGAAAAACTTGATCACCCAAAGCTGCGGGTATTCATTCAACATAATGTGTAAAATGGTGATTGCTTGTCAAGTACAAATAAACCACAACAGGATTACCTACATAAGGTTTTTTGCTACACATTGTGAGGACATGATGTCTCAGATTAACACATGTGAGTCTTTTGCAATTGCTTGTGAAGAGCCCACAGATGGGCAAGACAACAATGTGCTGCATGTTTTGTTTGATTTTATGTCTGGTAAGGCCGAAGATGTACAATCAGGAAAGCTAACAACAGTGCTCGCAGACTGCGTCCACTTAGAAACTGTTAATTACACCAGTTTCCCAAGCAATAATGAAAACCATTTCAAAATACGGTACAAATTTCAACAAAGTGTCTGCTTTCATTAGTGACAATAAATTTACATGACAAAATCTTTCAAATCTGTGTTCCAAGGTGTAATACCTAATGCTGTCCATATTATATGTTAAGCATATATAATTTCTCTTGTCAGTGAGCTGTGGAAAAGTGAGTTCGGTAAAGTCGGCAAACTGGTCAGCTACATTCAAAAGATCTTCAAACACTGCCCGAGCCGCAAGCTTCGATGCAGGCAAGATATTGCAACTGTGGCTGAAATGGCTGAAATTGGGGAACAAAGCATTACCCTTCCTCCAGAGCCAGTAATTGCATATTGGAATTCTTAGTTTCGAGTAGTACAGTATCATGCAGCTCACCCGAATACTACTCAGACTTCATCTCAGAAGAGCTCACACTGACACTGAAAACACAGGCTTTAAAAGTCATTGTAACTCTTCTAAACAATGCTCAGCTCAGTGAGAAGGTTTAGTTTGTTGCCAAAAATGCTACATGACTGATGGATTTCATCATTTGGTTTGAATCTCAACGTACCACAATCCATAAAGCTTACAATAAAGTAGTGGATGTACTGTTCTGGGCTGAAACACAGTCAAATGAACAACACTCTGATGATGCTGAATTAAATGCCTCTGCTCAACAGGTGTTTACTTGCATGGCAAAGAAGCTCAAACAATATTACTGCCATGGGGAAGAGTTAAGTGGTGAAGAAAATGCAGCTCAGAGGTTTCAACAACCTTCTGTGACATTCCTGAAAGCTGTGCGTATCTTTGACATGAGAAGCTTGCACCAATTAACGCGAACTACAATACCTGAATTGAAACTGCACCTCTTAAAGGAGAGGTTCATTCTAGCTAAAGCAAGTGCTGGAACTAGTTGCAGAAGAGAATTTGAGCAAGAAGAATGCTGAAATATGGCACAACATGGCAGGGAGAAAGTTCCAAGATTTTCAGACACCACACTGGAGGCCTTGGTCAAAGAGGTGCAGAGGAAGAGATATGTCATCTATCTGCAGGGGATCAGGAGGACGTCCAGACAAGAAGGCTGTGGGACCAGCTATCTATGGAGATTAATGCCAGGAATCTAGCCCCAAAAAACTGGATGCAGTGTTACAAGAGGTTTAACGACCTCACATGAGTTGGCAAGGTCAGTGAATGCAATTTCAAATGCCATTTCCCAACAACTGCACACTAACCTCAGACACTGTTCAATGCACACACCCCCATTACTTACCTAACAAAAATCTCTATCAATCATGACTCACCTAACATTCAGAGCTTTACCTCACTCTCACACAATTAGCACTGCTGCAAGCATCACATCCACACCTCACAAGCTGTGCACACT
Organism: Heterodontus francisci; assembly: GCF_036365525.1. Taxonomy (NCBI): domain Eukaryota; kingdom Metazoa; phylum Chordata; class Chondrichthyes; order Heterodontiformes; family Heterodontidae; genus Heterodontus; species Heterodontus francisci. The sequence goes on along the minus strand of NC_090376.1, from coordinate 86,191,679 downwards.
GCCAGCTATTCAACCACGGCCTCAGCATCCAAGCACATTGCATGATAGTCGCTGACACGCTTCTCTCCCTCTTGCAGAACAAGGTGGCCCATAATTGGAGGCAGCAGCACCTGACTGGCTGGGGGCATGGATGGTTACATGTCCTTACCCCCATGGAGAAGACAATGTTCGACATCATTGAAGTGTCCATGGACATGAAACCATGGAAGATAACAGTATGCTCATACCGAATCCTCCTTGTCACATCCCACTTCCCACCTCATCCAATCTTTTCTGATTTTCAAGCTGCAGATGGTGTAAACATGCAACATTTACTTTCGCCCCTGCACTGCACCAACCGCACCCCCCACCACCACTGCAGCCCACCCCACCCCACCCCCCTCCCCCCCACACCCAGCACTCATCTTCACCTTACACCTTTCTGCTTTCAGATACCTAAGAACTGCAACCTGGCCAGGCAGTAGTGGAAGAGCAAGAGATGAAAGAGCAGGAAGACCGTGATAAAGAAGAAACACTGTGACTTGCTCTCACACCTGGAGTCACCAGCTCAAATACTGACATTGTATGTATTTCAGAGGATAGCCTAGAGGTGGGATCTGCATGTGGTGAGACACAAATGGGCTTCAGGCAGGACAGGGGACAAGGGTAACAGAGGTGCCAGTTCACTGCTGGATGAAGTCATACATGAGTTCTACTACAGAGGAGTCAGATAAGGACTTCAATGGAGCAACTTACAGAAGAAGGCCGACGGGTATGCACACTAAAAGGCTTAGTACATTGGCAGACCTGCCAGAAAGCCTGTGATCAATGTCAAGGAGCATGGAGGATTCCAGCACCAACTTGGCACAAGGCTTTTCACAGAACTTGGAGCCCATCCTTCCCAGCGTGGAATTGTTGGCTAACTCCATGAGAGCACTTGCGGACCCATCCAGGATACAGTGTTTGATGACCAATGTCTCAGTTTTCATGGCAGCACAAGCAGAAGGCATCCAAAGTCTAGGTCCTGCAGTGGCAGCTCAGACTGAAGTCATGCAAGCTCAGGCTGCTGCCAATATAGCTGTGCATATCAGTGTGCAAAGGGGCTTGCAGAGTGTCACAGTAATCTGTCCTCCAACAAATAGCTAGTATTGCTGAGGCACCACTCTGTGGGAGTGGCAATGCCATCATGTCCTCTCTCAGGATAACTGTGTTTGTCCTCCCATCATTGTCACTCTGTCAGTCCCCTTTAAATAGCATGGATGGGGGTCATTTCAATTGCTAAATGCACATCCAGCTGTGTGAGGTTAAGAGAGGGCCTTGCTGGAGCCTTACATTCCAAAATGACAGCACTGGCATCAAATTAGTGATACACATGGATTGACGTCACAATCTGCAAACTCTGCATACTTTGGCAGATACTCACTGCATGCACGTTAACACCCTCAGCAAAACGGGGCAGCCAGTGCCAGAAGTGTGTGCATGCCATGGAAGACAGTTTGGAAGCAAAACAGCACACATAGCACCAAGGAAACAGTTACTACACATCTGAATTTTGCAGCTAAATACTTTATACAAAGCTCCCTTTAGTCTTCGAGAAGTGTTATGATCCCCGTGGAGATCAACAAACCAAAAGAACAGAATTTACCAAATGACCCCAATAAACAAAATCAAATGGACAAGATTTCTCTTCTATAACTTTTACTTTAACAGGCAAACCAACATCAACATAAATTAAACATTAATTAACAGATAAATAATGATCAATATATGTACTGCAAATTACATGTTAACTATCAGATATATCAAAGATAGAGCTGAAAGATTTACTGGGCAGTGCACTCAGCATATATGACACCAATTACAGCCACAAAGTTCTTCAAAGCTCTGAACTTCCTTCGGTAGATCTCCAGCTTCTTTCTTCCAAGATGCAGACACTGATTCTCATCTGACAGCAGTTCTTCTTCAACTTGAGCTTCATGGGTATGGTCTTCACTCAAAACGACACACTACTCCAGAACTTCCTCAGTTCTGCTCACAACAGTCTTGATGGTGTGGGTCCACCAGTATTACTTCACCCAAGCCCATCAATGACAACCCTATGCACCGTATGGCCGGATCTGGTCAATCAGTTACTTTAAGTAACAGAAACAGCTCCTGGATCCAGCCTTCATTTTCTTCAACTTGCTTGAACTCCTATCCTGCATGATCTGAGCTTGAATGGCTCTGTGCCCCTTTTATATGATTCCAACCAGTTTCAGTTTCCCCAGAAACACAGGCTGGAATTTACATTGGGCAGGAGGCCCCGCCCACTGGCCAAAAAGTCAGGGGCGAGCCCGCCTCTGCCGGGCCTGGGAGCCATGCCAGGATTTTATGTAGCCCAGGCCCTTAATTGAACTTTGGTGGGACTTATACCTCCCTGAGGCAGGAAGCTCCACCTCCTAGAGCTCCCGGCCGATAAGCGGGCTGGCATCTCGCAGTCCCAGCAGTGCCACTGGGAGCAGTGGCCACTGCTGGAACTGCACCCAACCACAACAGGATTGTGGACGCCAACCCTGGAAGAAAGATATGTTTTTGGGGCCTCACCTGGGACAATCGGCCGGGCCCCAGAGAGGCAAAGGGGGCTGGTTGGGAAAGCGGAGGACTTTATTTTAGTGGGGACGGTTGAGGCTTCGGGGGGCTTGCCTCTGTGGGGCACAGGGTGCCTGAACTGGAAGGCTCCCCCCCCACACCCTCCCCCCCCCCCCCCACAAGCCCACAATAAACCACCAGATTTTACCTTGTGGTGTTCTGCGGGCCTGTGGTGCCAGCCGGTCGCTGGTATTTTACGGCCCCCCCTCCCCCCCCACCACCAGCCTGCTCCTGTGGGGGGGGAGGGGGGCATAAAATTCTGGCCCCAAAGTTGCAGTTTCAGTTTCAATTTCAGTTTCTGTTTCTTCAGTTTTAGTTTCCATTTCAGTTAGGGTCAGTCTCAGAAAAAAACGCAAGCTTCGAAACAAGGGTCAGTCCACCGAACAGAATATTCGACAAATCAGCTGTTCAGACAACATCATGCACGCACTCCCCCACTGGTCAAGCAGACCTTGGACTCTATCACACTTCCTCGCTTGGGAAAAAGAAAGTTTTACTGAGTAAAGTTTTCTTTACAACAGTTCAGAAATTCAGCAAGTTCTTAACATCATAAACATTTTAACAAATAGCTTGTTACATTCTGTACAGGTAACATTTTCATATCCCATAATTATAGATATCGTATTTACAAAATCATAAGAACTTAACCAATAACAAAACCAAGTCAATGTGATAAATAGGATTAGCAGGATTCAAACATCATAAAATTATATATTGTATATAAAATTATCATAATTCAGAACCTTCCTTCTCTCTTACACCCCTTTAAAGTCTGGACAGAGCATCAGCAATTACATTGTTTTTCCCTGCAACATGCACAATTTTTAGTGTAAATGGCCGTAACATCAAACTCCATTGAAACAGCATGAAGTTCATAGTTCTGAACTTTATTAGAAACACAAGTGGGTTGTGGTTTGTGTAAACTAGTACTTCCCCCTGACTGTTGGTTACATATACCTCAAACTATTGCAGAGCCGGTACAAGACATAAAGCTTCTTTTTTGATGGTCAAGTACTTTCTTTGATGTTTATTAAGCTCCCTAGAAAAGTAGCTAATGGGCCGCTCCATATCAGCATCATCATCTCGAAGCAGCACTGCTCCTATTCCTGTGTCACTGGCATCAATTGCCACTTTGAATGGCTTATTAAAATCTGGGACTGCAAGAATTGGTTCCTTTATCACAATGGCCTTTAACTTCTCAAATGCCATTTGGCATGACTCTGGCCATTTGAACTTCACGTTTTTCTTTAACAAATTTGTCAATGGGGTGACTACTGTGCTGAAATTAGGGGCAAATTTCCCGCAGAACCCACACATACCCAGAAATCATAACACTTCTTTCTTTGTCTTGGGCACAGGGAAGTCCATTATCACCTGAACCTTGGCCTCTCGCAGTAACACTTGATCTTGACCCATGATATGTCCTAAATGGGTGAACTTGGCCTTGGCAAACTCGCTCTTTGCCAGGTTTATGACAAGGTTAGCTTTGACCAGCCTCTCAATGTCTGACACGATCATTCCAAGTGTCACTGCTCACCAAAAGGTCATTGATGTGCACAACACATTTACTCAACCTGACAATCACTTGACTGGTTAATTTTTGAAATGTGCAATTCTCATGTCAAATGGCATGACTTTACATTGGAACAGACCATCTGGTTGTCAATCAGTTAAATGTGTATCAATTGTTTGATTATATGCAGCTGGAGAGTGTTAATTGGAGTCTTATTTGAGCTCTTAGTAGCAGACAATTACTGAGACGAATGGAAGGGTTTGAATGAGGAGCGACATGTTTGTAATCTTTTTACTCTGTACAAGAAATGTGAAACTGGGTAAAGATTGGTCTCAGTATTATCCTTCCATAACAAGCTTTCTGGAGTTTAACATGGTAGCAGAGGATGGTTGCCTGATGCTGAAGGTTGGAAACTAGGACATTTTTTTACATAGAAAACTAAAATCTCACAGGCTATTGTGGAAAATATGGCAGAAAGCAAATGTAAATTGTCAGGGTATGATTACCCTCCGATGTTCCAAGTCTGAACCATATAACCAGTGGAAGAATGAAGTGGATATGTGGACCCGGGTTACAAGAGGAAACAAGGTACGACTTTGGCGTTGTCACTTCCTATTAAAATTAAAAGGAAAGCATTTTGTTAACTGGATGCTCGTCAGTTGGATACTAGTGAAGGTTTGGAGCTTCTGTCAGAATTATTGGATGAAATCTATAAGAAAGATGACCCATTGGATGCATATGAGGCAAGGCCAGACTTTGATAGATTTTGGAAAATAGATGTTCTTCAATGAAGGAATATATCATGGGCTTTAACAGATTGTATAGAAGATTGAAGAAATTCAATTTGGAGATCCTTGGTTCAGTGCTAGCATTTAAATTGCCAGATTGTGCTAGGGTGTCGCATATGGACAGACTCCTGGTTCTAACTGGGGTTTGGTTCTTGGACAAAGACTCCCTGTTGGATAAAGTGTCTGCTGTCTGAAAGAAATTCCAGGGGAAACAATCATTTTCTTCAGCCCTGGTAGAATAAACAAGGAATTCTGCGGTGACACAAAGAATGAAGGACTCAATGTTTACTAGATTTTGAAATGATCCACATACTGTAAGCAGGCACAAGTACAATGGAAGAGTTAAAGACAGGAGGAATGAGGATGAAAGCACTTTAGCAGGTCTGACTATTACAGTGGAAGACAGAATTGGAACAGCAATCCTAGGTGAATGAATACCAGGAATGTCCAAGGAACAGTTAATAGATGCTTCAGATGCAACTCAAAGTATCATTATGCAATGAATTGCCCTAAGCGAAGAGGCAGAGTCCTCGAAAAAACACACAACGCAGAGAATTCTGAGGCAGAAAAGGAAGATATTGATGAATCTGAATGAATTGTACTAGTCACAAGGAGTTTTAGTCCTGTGATGATTGTGCTAATTGCAGATTCGTTCAACTGTGTTGTATTGGATAGTGCTTGCACGTCGACAGTATGGGGAACTGATTGGTTACAATGTTATCTAGATTCACTTAGTAGTGAGGATTGATGCAAGGTTAAGGAGTACAAAAGTACTACCAGCTTTAGGTTTGGTAATGACAACACACTGAATTAACTGAAGAGAGTAGTAAGTCCATGTAAAATAGCCGGAGTAAGCTACTTTATCAGTACGGATGTAATCTCTAGTGAGATACCTTTACTGTTGTGTAAGCCTTCAATGAAAAAGGCACAAATGAAAATTGATATGGAGCATGATAAAGCAATTGTTTTTGGAAAGTCAGTGAATTTGAAGTTTATTCAGTCAGAGCATTATTGTATCCCCTTAACAAAACCTGATATTTCTAGTTAGAGTGTTAGAGAAGTATTAATGGCATCAGGTGTTGAGAATCATAAAAATAAAAAGCAAATTGTCTTCAAGATACACAAACAATTTGCTCATCCTTCTTGTCAGAGATTAAAAATACTGCTAAAGGACGCAGGTGTGATTGATGAAGAGTATACGAGGATAATAGAAGAGATTAGTGAAAAGTGTGAAATCTGTAAAAAGTAGTGGAAGACGCCATCACATCCTGTTGTCAGCCTACCATTGGCACGTGACTTTAATGAGGTTGTTGCCATGGATGTAAAGGTACGGGACAAAGACAAGAATATTTTCATTCTACATTTTGTAGACCTCGCAACTAGATTTAGTCTTTCTACAATAATAAATAACAAGGCCAAAAGGGTGATTATAGACAAAATTATGGAGAAATGGATAGGGACTGGACTTGGGGCACCAGCTAAGTTTTTTTTTGACTGATAATGGAGGGAAATTTGCCAATGATGAGTTCAGAGACATGTGTGAAAATGTGAATATAATGGTGAGGAATACTGCAGCTGAAAGTCCTTTCAACAATGGGCTTTGTGAAAGGAATCATGCAGTAGTTGATGAAATGCTGTTTGACTTGTCAGCTAAGATTGTATGCAGCAAGTTGACAACTGCGCTGGCATAGGCAGTTCATGCAAAGAATTTGCTTCAGATGGTTGGAGGATATAATCCTTATCAATTGGTCTATGGGCGGAATCCCAAATTGCCTTCTGTACTGTGCGACAGTCCTCTTGCTCTAGAAAGTACTACAATTAGTTCCATTTTTTCTGCACATATGAATGCTTTTCATGCAGGGAGACAGGCTTTCATCAAGGCTGAGGTCTCTGAGAAAATTCAGAGAGCTCTGAGGCATTGTATAAGGCCATCTGAGGCATAGGGAATGGAAGGGCCCTGGTAAGGTAATTGGTCATGATGGTAAGAGTAGTTATCAAGCATGGAAATCATACTGTTACGGTTTATTCCTCACGATTGATCAGGGTTGATTACAAAATCTAAGAATCTGAGCAGTTGATAGAGGGAAACAATGCATGTTGTACCTCAAATATTCAAGTGTTTTGTGATGAAGATCCTGAGGAACAGAATGAGGTAGATTAAGGGTTGGATAGTATTGTGAGGGATCATGACACTCAAAGAGCTAGTGCATCCAAAGGACAATTACCCTGAGTAGGTACATGGGTAACATATATTCCAGAGGGGTCTAATAGATGGAGGGATGCAATAATTGTGGGATGTGCAGGAAAATCTACAGTCAAGTTTAAATATTGGTAAATGTTCAAGATGATAGCCAAGGAGCAAGGTCTATGGACTGGGAGAATGGGTGAAAGAGTGGAGGGTAAGAAAGCGCAGTGCAAGTTCTAATAGTGGTCTGATCTTCATCACAAAACACTTGAATATTTGAGGTACAACATGCATTGTTTCCCCCTATCAACTTGCATAAGGAAGTGATCGCATAATGGAGAAAGAGCCTCCGATAATGTGCGAGGGAGGTCTTCCAGCAGTTGTCCCGAAAGACATCAAAGTGCTAATCGAGGCCAATAGTCTGAGCAGATTCCACAATGAAACAAAGGCTCGAAAGTAATCTCGGGATAGAACTAGGAAGCAGAAGTCCTCATAGCAATGAAGTTTTAGTGTCTGCCAATAAACTTGAGAATAAACTCATTAGAGAAGCAAAATATATGGAATTAGAGAGTTGGAGAGAGTTTGGAGTGTATTCTGATGTACCAGATAGGTGGCAGCCAGCCTTGTCACATAGATGGATTTGTACTGAAAAGGTTCTTCCCGATGGAACTTATAAGGCTAAAGCAAGGCTAGTTGCAAGGGGTTTTAAAGAGTCACTGGGTGATACAGATGTCAGAGTGGACTCCCATACAGCTGGAAAAGTAATCTTGAAAATCTTTTTAGCTTTTCTGGCCACATATTCATTGGAGTGTAGATTCATTGACATAAAAGCCACATTTCTTCAAGGTGATACTTTTCAGAGAGAAGTGTTTCTGAAACTACCCAAAGAAGCAGCAGATGCAGAAGTGAAACTATGGAAAGTGAACAAATGCATCTATGTCCTTAATGATGCTTCCAGGGTGTGCTATTTCTCAGTGAGGTCTGTTTTGTTGAAAATTGGTTGTGTTCAACTAAAAGCAGATCTTGCAATGTTTTATTGGTGTCATAAAGGAAAACTTTCAGGCATCTTCATGATGCACAATGATTTTTTTATGGGATGGTATTGCAGATTTTAAGAAATATGTTATTAATGAGATTAGGGCAGAGTTTAAGATTGGGAGTCAGGCTTGTGGGCCTTTAAGTATATTGGTTAGATATTAAGCAAACTAAGAATGGAATAACTTTAAATCAACAATCCTATTGAGAGAGTGTTACTCCCATACCGGTTAATCGTGTTATAGCATCATTTTTCTTTGATGACCTATCTAAAGCAGAGCCTGAGCAATTGTGAAGCTTGATTGGTCAATCAAACTGGTTGTGCTCTCAGACTGGGCCTGATGCTAGTTTTGATGTGCTGGAGTTAAGCACAATGATGACATATCAAAGTTGAGAATGCTTTAAGGGCAAATATAACATTAAAAAAAACTAAATCTGGAGAAATATGTACTGAAGTTTCCATCCTTGGGTGACCTCAAGAACATGAAGCTAATAATTTTTAGTGACGCTTCACACACTAATTTTGTTGATGGGTATTCGAGTGCAGCTGGCTTCATAATATTTACCTTCCGGGAACGGAGCGGACCTGTGGAGAGAACACCGAGAGCGGAGCCTATAAATCGACCCTGAGGATCAAGGCCTAGTCTCTTACCTTCTGGGAGTGGAGTGGAGCGGAGAGGAGTTATTCCAGCGCGCTGGAATTTTGGAAAAAAAAAGCCAACAGTGACATCAGAGGGGAGCTGCAAGGTGATTGGTTGGGAGAAGACTCGAAGGGCGGAGTTCCAGACCTGTAATTATGCAGAGTAACTTACCTAGGGTGAGGAAAAAAAAGAAAACAAACAGAAAAAGTGACGTCACAGGAAAGCTGTAACCTGATTGGCTGGTGTGGAATATGCACTGATTTTGAAAATAAAACATTTATAATCAAATTAACCCGAATTAACTAATTAATTAATAAGTAGAAGAGTAACTAAACCAGAGGGAGGAGATTACTGTATTTAGCGTTTAATATTTATAGCAAAAATCTAGCACTAGGGACCATATAGTTAATTGTAACTTAATTTAGTAAGGATTTAATAAGTATTTATTTTAAATTAATTTATTAATTAGTGCTAGAAATGTCAGTTAGAGGGGTAAAAGTGCTTCACCTGTGAGATGTGGGAGGTCCGTGACACTTCCAGCGTTCCGAACAACTACATCTACAGGAAGTGTACCCAATTGCAACTCCTCACAGACCGCATGGATCGGTTGGAGCAGCAATTGGATGCACTTGGAGCATGCAGGTGGCAGAAAGCGTCAGAGACAGGAGTTTTAGGGACGTGGTTACACCCAAGGTGCAGGCAGATAGATGGGTGACTGCTAGAAGGGGCAGCAGTCAGTGCAGGAATCCCCTGTGGCTGTCCCCCTCTCTAACAAGTGTACCGTTCTGGATACTGTTGGGGGGGATGGCCTATCAGGGGAAAACAACAGCAGCAGCCAGAGCAGTGGCACCACAGCTGGCTCTGTTGTTCAGCAGGGAGGGACAAGGCGCAGAAGAGCAATAGTTATCGGGGACTCTATAGTCGGGCACAGATAGGCGCTTCTGTGGACGTGAAAGAGACTCCAGGATGGTAAGTTGCCTCCCTGGTGCCAGGGTCAAAGATGTCTCTGAACGGGCAGAGGGCATTCAGAAGGGGGAGGGTGAACAGCCAGAGGTTGTGGTACACATTGGTACCAATGACTTAGGCAGGAAGAGTGACAAGGTCCTGCGGGGGGAGTTCAGGGAGTTAGGTAGTAAGTTTAAAAAAACAGGACCTCCAAGGTTGTAATCTCGGGCTTGCACTCCCTGTGCCACATGCCAGTGAGGCTAGAAATAGGAAGATAGTGCAGCTAAACACGTGGCTAAACAGCTGGTGTAGAAGGGAGGGTTTCAGATATCTGGATGATTGGGATCTCTTCTGGGACAGATGGGACCCATACAAGAAGGATAGGATGCATCTAAACTGGAGGGGCACAAATATCCTGGCTGCGAGGTTTGCTAGCATCACTCGGGAGGGTTTAAACTAGTGTGGCAGGGGGGTGGGAGCCAGAGCAGTAGGTCAGAAGGTGAAATAACTGAGGGGGAACGAATAAATAAGGCCAGTAAGACTGAGAGGAAGAGCAGGCAGGGAGATGTTGCTGAGCTTAGCAGGACTGGTGGTCTGAAGTGCATTTGTTTCAATGCGAGGTGTATAACAGGTAAGGCAGATGAACTTAGAGCTTGGATTAGTACTTGGAACTATGATGTTGTTGCTATTACAGAGACTTGGTTGAGGGAAGGACAGGATTGGCAGCTAAATGTTCCGGGATTTAGATGCTTCAGGCGGGATAGAGGGGGATGTAAAAGGGGTGGGGGAGTTGCATTACTGGTTAAGGAGAATATCACAGCTGCACTGCGGGAGGACGCCTCGGAGGGATCATGCAGCGAGGCAATATGGGTAGAGCTCAGGAATAGGAAGGGTGCAGTCATGATGTTGGGGGTTTATTACAGACCTCCCAACAGCCAGCAGGAGATAGAGGAGCAGATATGTAGACAGATTTTGGAAAAATGTAAAAGCAACAGGGTTGCTGTGGTGGGTGATTTTAACTTTCCCTATATTGACTGGGACTCACTTAGTGCTAGGGGCTTGGATGGGGCAGAATTTGTAAGAAGCATCCAGGACGGCTTCTTGAAACAATATGTAGGTAGTCCAACTAGGGAAGGGGACGTACTGGACCTGGTATTGGGGAATGAGCCCGGCCAGGTGGTCGAAGTTTCTGTCTGGGAGCATTTCGGGAACAGTGACCATAATTCCGTAAGTTTTAAGGTACTTGTGGATAAGGATAAGAGTAGTCCTCGGGTGAAGGTGCTAAATTGGGGGAAGGCTAATTATAACAATATTAGGCAGGAACTGAAGAATTGAGATTGGGGGCTGCTGTTTGAGGAAAAATCAACATCTGACATGTGGGCGTCTTTCAAACGTCAATTGATTAGAATTCAGGACCGGCATGTTCCTGTGAGGATGAAGGATAAGTTTGGCAAGTTTCGGGAACCTTGGATAACGAAGGATATTGTGAGCATAGCCAAAAAGAAAAAGGAAGCATTCATAAGGGCGAGAAGGCTGAGAACAGACAAAGCCCTTGAGGAATATAAAGACAGTAGGAAGGAACTTAAGCAAGGAGTCAGGAGGGCTAAAAGGGGTCATGAAAAGTCATTGGCAAACAGGATTAAGGAGAATCCCAAGGCTTTTTATACATATATAAAGAGCAAGAGGGTAGCCAGGGAGAGGGTTGGCCCACTCGAGGACAGAGGAGGGAATCTATGCATGGAGCCAGAAGAAATGGGCAAGGTACTAAATGAGTACTTTGCATCAGTATTCACCAAAGAGTAGGACTTGGTGGATGCTGGTCTGGGTCATGTCGCTATCAAAAAGGAGGAGATGTTGAGTGTCTTGAAAAACATTACGGTAGATAAGTCCCCAGGGCCTGATGGGATCTACCCAGAATACTGAGGGAGGCAAGGGAAGAAATTGCTGGGGCCTTGACAGAAATCTTTGTATCCTCATTGGCGACAGGTGAGGTCCCAGAGGACTGGAGAATAGCCAATGTTGTCCCTTTGTTTAAGAAGGGTAGCCAGGATAATCCAGGAAATTATAGGCCAGTGAGCCTTACGTCAGTGGTAGGGAAACTATTGGAGAGGATTCTTCGGGACAGGATTTACACCCATTTGGAAACAAATGGACATATTTGCGAGAGACAGCATGGTTTTGTGAAGGGGAGGTCCTGTCTCACTAACTTGATTGAGTTTTTTGAGGAAGTTTTTTCCCAGGGTGGAAGAGTCAGTAACGAGGAGACATAGGTTTAAGGTGCGAGGGGCAAAGTTTAGAGGGGATGTGCGAGGCAAGTTTTTTTACACAAAGGTTGGTGAGTGCATGGAACTTGCTGCCGGGGGAGGTGGTGGAAGCAGGTACGATAGCAACGTTTATGAGGCATCTTGACAAATACATGAATAGGATGGGAATAGAGGGATACGGACCCCAGCAGTGCAGAAGGTTTTAGTTTAGGCAGACATCATGATCGGTGCAGGCTTGGAGGGCCGAATGGCCTGTTCCTGTGCTGTGCTGTTCTTTGTTCTTTGTATTTCTGATGGCTGAAAATGGGAAATGCTGTCCTTGTGGAGGCAGTGGATATGGGGTTCTATTTGTCAAATATTTTGGGTGAAACTCTAAACAAGGATATACTGAAGATAGGATATCCATTGAATGTTATGTGGATAATCATTCTTTGTGGGACAATGTACACTCCACCAAAAATGTGAGTGAAAAAAGACATATTGACCTTGCTGGACTGAAACAAATGCTGGAGAGAAAGGAAATCTCCAAACTTAAATGGGTAGATGCAAGTCATCACCTATCCGATTGTTTCATATAAACATAGGAAATAGGAGCAGGAGTAGGCCATTCAGCCCTTCGAGCCTGCTCCACCATTCATTATGATCATGGCTGATCATCCAATTCAGTAAACTGTTCCCGCTTTCGCCCCATACCCTTTGATCCCTTTAGACCCAGAGCTATATCTAACTCCTTCTTGAAAACATACAATGTTTTGGCCTCAACTGCTTTCTGTGGTAGCAAATTGCACAGGCTCACCTCTCTCTGGGTGAAGAAATTTCTCCTCATCTCAGTCCTGAAAGGTTTACCCCGTATCCTTAGACTATGACCCCTGGTTCTGGACTCCCCCACAATCGGGAACATCCTTCCTGCATCTACCCTGTCAAGTCCTGTTAGAATTTTATAGGTTTCTATGAGATCCCCCCTCACTCTTCTGAACTCCAGCGAATATAATTCTAACCGACTCAATCTCTCCTCATACGTCAGTCCCGCCATTCCAGGAATCAGTCTGGTAAACCTTTGCTGCACTCCCTCAATAGTAAGAACATCCTTGCTATAGCAAGAGACCAAAACTGCACACAATATTCCAGGTGTGGCCTTACCAAGGCCCTGTATAATTGCAGCAAGACATCCACGCTCCTGTATTCGAATCCTCTCGCTGTGAAGGCCAACATACCATTTGCCTTTTTTACTGCCTATTGGACCTGCATGCTTACCTTCAGTGACTGGTGTACGAGAACACCCAGGTCTCATTGTATATTCCCCTCTCTCAGTTTATAGCTGTTCAGATAATAATCTGCCTTCCTGTTTTTGCTCCCAAAGTGGATAACCTCACATTTATCCACATTATATTGCATCTGCCATGCATTTGCCCACTCACTCAACGTGTTCAAATCACCCTGAAGCCTCTCTGCATCCTCCTCACAACTCACCCTCCCACCCAGTTTTGTGTCATCTGCAAATTTGGAGATATTACATTTATTTCCCTCATCTAAATCATTAATATATATTCTGGGTCCTAGCACTGATCCCTGCGGTACCCCACTAGTCACTGCCTGCCATTCGGAAAAAGACCCATTTATCCCTACTCTTTGTTTTTGTCCGCCAACCAATTTTCTATCCATCGCAGTACACTACCCCCAATCCCATGCGCTCTAATTTTACACGCTAATCTCTTATGTGGGACTTTGTCGAAAGCCTTCTGAAAGTCCAAATAAACCACATCCACTGGCTCCCCCTCATCAACTCTACCAGTTACATCCTTGAAGAATTCTGGTAGATTTGTCAAGCATGATTTCCCTTTTGTAAATCCATGATGACTCTGCCCGATTCTACCACTGTTCTCCAAGTGCTCTGCTATAAAATCTTTGATAATGGACTCTGGAATTTTCTCCACTACCGACGTCAGGCTGACTGGTCTATAATTCCCTGCTTTCTCTCTACCTCCCTTTTTAAATAATGGGGTGACATTAGCTACCCTCCAATCTGTAGGAACTGTTCCAGAGTCTATAGAATCTTGGAAGATGACCACCAATGCATCCACTATTTCTAGGGCCACTTCCTTAAGTACTCTGGGATGCATACCATCAGGCTCTGGGGATTTATCAGCCTTCAATCCCATCAATTTCCCCAACACCATTTCTCTACTAATACTGATTTCCTTCAGCCCTGTGTTCCCCAACATTTCTGGTATGATATTTGTGTCCTGCTTTGTGAAGACAGAAACAAAGTATGCATTTAGTTGGTCAGCCATTTCTTTGTTCCCCATAATAAGTTCCCCTGTTTCTGCCTGCAAGGGACCTACATTTGTCTTCACCAATCTTTTTTTCTCTTCAC